>NC_142065.1:54208128-54517503 GCF_059756535.1 Pantherophis guttatus | reverse complement strand
TGACTTCTTGATGTGCTTCTCTGCGTTCGGAGGAATGAAGTTCAGATCAAAGCTGGGTCCCAGCAGGCTATCCTCCAATTCCCTGTCCTTGTTGGCCAGACCCTCTTCTCGTCTCTCCCGCAGCTGGCTGTTTTGCAGTGCTTTGGAGTTTTTATCTTTGCTACTTTGCTTTCCCCAGGTGTAGCTTTCATGGGATATATGTTTGGGGGGTGAGGAATTCTCTGTAGTGGCCACAAATCTAGAAGGATCTTGTGTTGCAGAGACAGGAACTTTGTGGCCCAGGACATGGGGACTGCCACTGGAGGGCACACTAGAGCTGTCTATTTGTTCCAAATTGGAAGATGATGTCAGAGTTAAGCTGAAAGCACTGCTGGCAACAGTGGTATCCTGATCAGATGCGAGTCCTGGAATGGCCTCAGTTTTTTCTTTTATCTCAAACCATTGCTGATTGAGAAAGGATTTGGCTAAGTCAGAGAGAGGGAGATGCTGAGAAGCTAACTCATCAGTTCTTTTCTGGCTTTCACCAGTTCTGGAATCCAGAGAGGGAGATCTGGTCTCCTTGGATTCCAACTGTTTCTGGATAGAAAGAGAAGGCGAGGATGGTGATGGTAATATGACACCAATACCAGCACCGAAATCCATGCTTTTAGTGATTTCTTGGCTTTTATCGGTGCTTCTAGTCACCCTAGACCTGGTATTGCTCTCTAACCCACTATGAATTTGAGTAGTATTACGAAGCCTTAGTAGTTGGAGAATGCTGGCAGCTGTCTTCCTGCTGTCCAGCTGCTCTGCAATGGAAGAGAAAGACTCAGAAGTTGGAACGAGATATGTCGAGCCTTCTAAATTGATCAGGCCTGCAGATGAACAGTTGCAATCCAGGGGAGTAACAACACCTGAAAAGATCCAGATAGAGAGAATCGCCATAGAGTAATCAGCTTCTTAAGATGCAAGAAGAACCAAAGGGTTGCATTAGGCTCAAATTAGATCTTTCTTTAAGCTACCATCATGCCAACACCAGATTTCAGCCTTTTTTCAAATCATGGCGAAAAGCAACAGAAGAAACTACAGGTTAAAACTGAAACAAAGCAAGGCAACCAGCAGCAGGAACCAGAAAGAACTTTGAGGATGAAAGATTAATGAATGAATGGATGGATGGATGGAGGAAACAGTGTAAGATTAGCTTGGGGTAGCAACACCAAGAAAGAGCTCATGCAACTGAAGTTTATGGAGAAATCATATGCAATTGAGACCAAGCACTGGATCACGATTCAATTGTCCAGAAAATCAAAGGGAATAATAATTTCTCCATAGGAATGGCGATATGGATATTCATAGCCATAACAAGTGGCCATAACAAGTGAATCTATAGTATACATCACTATAGATGCTGCATGCACAGACATAAAACATAAACTTCTGCAAGAACACAGATGAACTCAAGACAGAGTTTCAGGTCAGACAGTGACTGCATTCTCCTTGGCAACCATTCAGAAGGACTGAAGGCTTCATTATCTCATTGGATCTCAGAGTAATAAAACTAAAAATGAGGTTTATTTGGAAGTAGATTTAAGAAGTGGAGAAAAGCCCAGCTATAAAGATTCCATTCAATTATGCCTGAATAATGCTAGGACCATTAGGAATTGAAGCATTTTATATGGACCTTCCAAACTGAATTTAAAAAAAACCCAGAAGGATGGGTATGTAGACACACAGAGACAGAGAAACACCTGTTAGATAAGAATGCAATGTCTTCTCAACTTATTCCCATCTTTGCAGTTTAGCCTTTCCATCTATTTGAGGTCCACCTCAGGAATATATCTGAAATTCTCTGCCATGAGATTAAAAGATCCCATTTCTGGTGGTCAGGCACCATTCTAGGATTCTTGAATCTTTAAGCAGAAATACTGCAGTTTTGAAATTGAAGCTGATTGTGAAGATGCTTAGAACAAAAGTAATATCTATTACAAATGGTTTTCGTGGTAGGCTTTTAGGCAGTCTTTATACATACTGCTTGAAGTTTCTCTCAACGCTAATGTAAGCCAAATATGTGACAGAGGGCAAAAAAAATAAAATAAAAAAATACAGAAATATTAAAGTTGATTAACACAGAACAATGGGTAATGGGGAAGAACTTCAACTAACATTGTGTTAAAATCCACACCATCCTGCTGTATAGTACTAGCAATACCACTTATACTTATATAAATGCTTTACAGTCCTCTCTAAGCAGTTTATAGAGTCAGCATATTGCCCCCAACAATCTGGGTCCTCATTTTACCCACCTCAGAAGGATGGAAGGCTAAATCAACCTTAAGCCAGTGAGGATTGAATTCCTGGCAGTGAGCAGAGTCAGACTGCAATGCTGCATTCTAACCACTGTGCCACCACAACTCTTATTCATGCACACAAGAGTCAGGAATCTGTAGCTACATCAGACTTAAAATGATTCAGTGTTTTCTTCACTTCAAACTAAAGAGGCCCACTGCATTTCCATTCAAATGAGATGTCTGTTGACTTCTAAGGCTTGCATTCCAGCAGACAATAGACAACACTTGCACGTATAAATGCACAAGAAGCCTGCTCCACAAACATAAATGCACATATATAAAAGCCACAAAATGCTTCACCCAAGTTAAAACCCTCGCTCCCCAACTCTATGCCAAACAATTGGCAAGAAATGCACATCTGAAAGTCTTGAATTGTTTACCTGGAGAAAGTGTTTCCTTTTCCTGGGATTCTGAACACTTCTGGAAGACTCCGCTGCAATCATCTGTGAATGTTTCCTTGTTCAGAAACTGCTTGGCTAGGCTAAAGTATTTGTGCACCAGTTGCAAAGTCTGCTCTGCAGTACGGGAGAAGGTCTTGATGCACTTCTTTCAGAGTAAACAGAAAACATGAGGGAAAAAGAAACAAAATTAGCTGCTATTATATCTATGACAGCATAAAAAATTATCACCAGCCAATCAACTACAAAAATAGTTTCTCTACTTCTATAAGCAAGGCCTGTTCTAAACTCTATACTGAAGATCCTACAAGGAATATCCAACATATCAATAGGATTTTAAAGGTCAGTGGGATAGAGCAAGTACTTCCTCATCTCAGTCCCTTAGGAATTTTCAGTCCCTAAAGATTAAAGTGTAATCAAATACAATATATTACACATTCAATCCACAAACTCTGTTTCCAGATTGACTCTGTAGATACCATTGGTTAAAACTGCTAACCTATTTGGGGGATTTTCCTAAAACTTCCTTTTCTCATATTTGGGGACATTTTAATTGATGAAGAGTTCTGGAGAATTTAGAAGAGTGCATGCATTTTTGAGTTATTTTGATTGGTCCTAAATGATATCGCCCAGATGATACATTTTGCATATTTTGTGCATGGGCCAGCATAAGATAAAACCAACCAAAAATATAGCTATAGCTGTTAAGCTGTAAGCATTTCCTTCCCATTGCAGATAGCAAGCACTTGGAGGAAGAAGCAGCTGGCTGAAACCTATCCATTGCTTCAAAGGCCCCAAAGTAACCCACTTTCTGCCCTGTCTTTAGGTACTTTAAAATTATGTACCTGTATGTGAAGTCTAAAAATGTGATTAAGGTTATATCTGGTTCAATCCCAACTTCTCTAAAAACAAGGCACATTCAAGGAAAGACACACTAAAGCATTTTTTTTTCAATTCTCTCCTCAGCTTTAAAATTTAGATGTCAGTTGTCAATCAGCTTCTCAGTCTCATTAAATGTATTAACATCATTTCTGAGGATTGCAAAACTGATCAGTAAAATTTACCTTGTTCTTATCATCGTGAGGTTTAATGCATCTTGCAAGGTTCACATATAAGCCCTTTATCAGATGGAGTTTCTCATAGTTTGGAGTATTATTTTTGAATGTAATATTATCAATTATACCTTTCAGGGGAATATAGGCTGCTTTGAGAAAGCATTCAGTATTATCCTAGAAGATAATAAATATAGATGTCAGCAATGAAAATATTCAGTTTTGATGTGAAAAAGTTAGCATTGTTCAGATCAAGTACTATTTTTTCTTGTTGCTACCACCTGTCTTTTCCAAAAAGGGACAAGGGTAAAAATAGCCTTGAAGATGATCAATATAATTGCTCTTCTTCGATTAAAAAGGGTCCAAAGAGGTAAGTCAATCAAATGAGCAACAGCATCAAAGGCTCTCATATTTTGTCTCTGAGCTCACCATGGATCATATGAAAAACTAGATGCTAATGACCTCTCTAGCATCTTACAGGACTCAGGACTACCCAGAAGACACTGACTGCTGATGCAAATTCTAATTTGCATACCAATTAATAATTCAGGCAAGATTTAATTCTTTTAAACCTTCTAAGCCTTTAAAAACAATATATTTCAATTGGGTTCCAGAGCTAACTAAGTAGAATGATAACCTTTCTTTAGTAACTGTGGGGAGGAAATGATCACGATCCAGTGATTTTGAGCAATCCACAGTTTCAAAGCCAACTGGTATTCTCAAGATTTAACTTGATAGAAAATTCTGGTTTGGAATCTCCTAGTAGTGACCATGCTAGAGAAAAAAATATGCAGAAGCCCAAAGCTAAACCAAAGGTCAGTACTATACTCATAATTCCTCGTAGTGAAAAAAAACCTTTAAAAAAATACATTGAAATCCAGTGCTCCAAACTCTGGACACTAGAAGCTCTTATATAATCTCTAATTGGCAATGTGACAAATTGAATAGAGGACAAGCTCTTGCAACTTACCAGTTCCCTTTCATCCACATATTCAAAAGATCGCAGGCAGGAAGTTTCCATCTGGCTATCAATCTGTAATGAAAAAATACAGGGTAAATGTCCGTTAATCTTACTCTGTTTTAGTTTTATGAATCCAAAGAATGTTCCAAGGAAGCCAAGATATCTAGGGCAAACGTAAACACTAGTGGTAGTATAACAAGGTTAGAGAACTGATTTCCTTGCATAAACCTAGAACGTGTTTTAGGGAGTTGCAAGAAAAGCGAAACATAAGTATTTGGGACAGTGGTGGGTTGCTCCCGGTTCTGTCCGGTTCTTGCGAACCGGTAGTAAAAGTGGCGGGAGGCTCCACCCACCCACCCGGACGTCATAATGGATGATCTGCGCATGCGCAGAAGCTTCTACGCATGCAGAGAAGTGTACAAGCGTGCACGAGCAAAGCAAGCGCTCCCATTGCGAACTGGTAGTAAAGGTAAGTAGAAGCCACCCCTGGTTTGGGATGAATAAATCAGGCAATGGTTCAGTGTTAACCACAGCAATTGATCAGAGTTGGGACTGTCAAAAAGGCACATCCACAGCCCCACTAGGCAATGGCAACAATCACCAGCAATATCACAGAGCAACTCAGGAAAAGGCAAGCAGGAAATCAATGAGGGAAAAAGCTTAGCTCACTATCCCAAGAATGATAAACAGTTTAAGAATATCACTTTCGGTTTTGGGTTTACCATCTTCAACCTGTCCCTGCTTGCCCAAAGTATGGGGGAGTTTTTGATTCTGCCAAAATGGCTTCTAAACCAGCACAGCAACAACTAGGCACCAAGCAGTTAACTAAATAAAACTCTGGCAATCCGAACCATAGTTTCTGCTTTCTGGATACTCTGCTGAAAGACTCTTCAAGCAATATCACCAGGAAAGAAATTATACAATTTCCACTATTCTGGAAATCACATTATCCATTTCACAGCCGATCTCTTCCCTGAGCATATTTGACTATGAATTTACAATTTGCAGTGGTAGTCCTTGATTTATGACGGCAATTGGGGCCAAAATTTTGGTGGCAAGTCATGACAGTTGGAAGTTGAGGCACCCACATGACTGGATCCAATTTTATGACTATTTTTACAGTGGATATTAAGCTTATCACATGGTTGTAAGTCTGAATTCATTATCTCGGATGGGCAAAATTTTTGTGCCAGGAACTGGCCAAAAAAATAAATATATCACAGATTACAGCCATGTGACTGCAGGACACTGTAACCAGTTGTAAATGTGAGCCAGTTTCCAAGTGCTCAAATGCAGTCATGGAAGTGTGTGTGTGTGTGTGTGTGTGTGTGTGTGTGTGTTTGTATGTAACATTTTATGACTGCCATAAGTGCTTTATGGGCTGTAAACCATCCTTTCTGTGATCTTGGTAACTCCAAATGATCATTAAAAAAACAACTGTATTTGTTGCTTTGATTTAATTCCATCATTAGGGCTATTGTTAGGTATAACAAGGAAAATCACATTAGAATGAAAAAACAGTTTTACAAAATTAGGTGTCTCTGTAAGTATAATTCAGCTTTTGAAACAGCTACTGAAATAGATGATGCAATGGAGTTTCCGAATAAACATTGTTAAAATATGACAAGCATCATTAAAATTGCTTGTTCAGTCAATCTTGCAACTTCCCACATGATTTAAAGGCATTTAACATGATTTAAAGGCATTTAACTAGGGAATTCCCAGAGTTTTAAATATACATTTTGTTAATCCAATCCTTTTCCTAAATCTAAATGGCATGAAAATCCCACTCTCTGTTCCAAAATCTGTATTCTCTTTAGGAGTAGGGAAGGGAGATTTTTATGATAGTAATATGCCATATACTGGATATAAATAGTGCCAAATGAGTACACAGTACATCCATAATATTTGAAATTTGAATCATTAAAGTTTCGGCTCCAAGTAAAGATATACCAACTAATCCTAAAATTTAATCATGACTGCAAAATTAATCAGCAGTACATTTTATTCAAACAATAAACTCCATTAAGGTGTGGCAGCATAATATTTGAGAAATAGTATGAGTTACAAATGACTCATTCTCCTGGCTTAGAAAAGATACTGAAAAATAAGGGCACTTTTAATAAACAAAGTGAATAATGTATTATTCCTTTCAAAGGGAGATTTAAAATAAAAATAATTAAACTTAAAACTATAAATTATTTCTACCAATTCAGATTATATTATCTGATATATGTTATTAAACTAAGGCTCACTCTCAATTCCAATACCTATTATTTATTTATTGGTTTGTCTGCAGGATTTACAGGCTGCTCCAACTCCTGACAATGAGTGATAGACAGGTTCCCAATATATAAATGTAATTTAAAAAAATACAGTCAAGTAAATCAGTGACTAGAGATGTTCCTATGGAACCTGAAGCCGAGACTGAAAATATTAACAGCAAGGAAGGGTTACTCGCCCAACCAAGAGGGCATTACAGCAACCCAGTCTTCCTGACTTGATGGAACACCCTTGTTTTCATCAGATTTCTAACATTCAGAAGGGAAGGGGCGGATCACATCTCAGACAATATATTATTCCAGAGGAGAAGGGCAGCAACTGAAAAAGTACTTCTGTTGATCCCCAAAGATGACAGTCTCTAGTTCAGGGCTATCAAACTCAAGGCTCGAAGGCCAGATCCGGCCCATGGGGTGCTTAGTTCTGGCCCATGGGCCACCCTGGAAACAGCAAAGGACTGGCCTGCAGTGCCTCTGCCAGCAAATACAGAGCTCGGGAATGCTGTCTGCAGCCCTCCAGAGCTCTGTTTTCACTGACAGAGAGTTGCAGGAGGCCGTCGCAACTGAAAACGGAGCTTGGAAGCCCGTTTTCACTGGCAGAGTGCTTGGGCCACCACAGATGCCCCCGACACAAGTGACCAGGACCCAGGTACCTTCAAGACCGACTTCTGCCACCAATAGCCTCCCACCGGCCAGTTCGCTCCCACAGAGAGGGCCTCCTCAGGGTGCCATCGGCCAAGTTATGTCGGCTGGCGACACCCAGGGGGAGAGCCTTCTCTGTGGGTGCCCCAGCCCTGTGGAATGAACTGCCTCCGGAAATACGTAAGATCTCCGACCTCTGGGTATTTCGTTGTGCACTAAAGACCCTGTTGTTCCGCCAGGCTGGGCTATCAACATAACATTTTTAAATTGGGTTTTAAATTTCTGGGGTTTTAAAATTTAGCCGAATTTATTTAATAATTTTAAACTATTTTAACTGATGTTGTTTTGTGTTTTTAATAGGCTGTACACCGCCCTGAGTCCTTCGGGAGAAGGGCGGTATAGAAATAAAATTATTATTATTATTATTATTATTATTATTATTATTATTATTATTATTATTATTATTATTATTATTATTATTATTATTATTATTATTAAGCTGGCCACGCCCACCTGGGCCCCCAAGATCAAACACAACCCTGATGCGGCCCTCAATGAAATTGAGTTTGATACCCCTGCTCTAATTGACAAGGCATATCAGAATTCTACCCTGCTGGGTCTTATTGAAATAGGCAGATATTATAAGGCAGGGTTTCTTAAACCTGTTGCCATCACACCTCCGTGTACACACCTTCCCTAAATCCAAACACCAAAATGAACACATATAAACAATGAAAACAATACAATGAAAGGAAGGTTTATTTTAATTATGAAACTAAAAGGATCTTCACATTTCTCTTGGACTCTTCTTTGCACTTCCCCCAAAGGAGGTATACTTCACAGCTTGGGAAACCTTATTATGGGAAAAAGGTGCATCCGAAGATATTCCCAAGCCAGGAAGCATAACTACTGTAATACCTTGAACTACACTCAGAAGCCAACTGGAACCGACTTTTTGGAATAAAAGTGTCACAATGAGCTCCTTCAAAAGGATCCACCACTACCTCATTCTTCACAGCTGCAATTTCCAAATGCTCCTCAAGGGCACTGCTACTTATTACAATATTCCAAATTAAAAGTGACTGAGGCACAAATGGCAGCAAGTAAAGTCTGCGGTTCCTGGAAGAGTTACAATTGGCACCCTAGATGTAGCTCAGCAAAAGGCTTTTAGTCATAGCCGCCACCTGCTCTTCAAGTAGAAACTATGAATCTAAGAGGGCCCCCAAACTAAATTTGTACAGAGAAGTGTAACTCTGCTTGAAGTTAATCATGGAGTCCCACTGGAAGTGGCCTGTCTTTACTACTCCTACTTCATCTTATTGGGATTGATCTCAAACAGTTCCACTCCCATTCATACCTGGATAAGCTCTAGATTACTGGACAAACGTCAGTGACATCAGTTATTTTCCAGTAGTCAAGCTATAGAGTTGGACATTGTCAGCATACTGGTGAAACCTGACTCCAGACAGCCAGATGACATCATCTAGCAGATTCAGGAAGATCTTGAAGAGGACTGGGAGAGTAGCAAGCTCTGGGGAATTTCCCCACTTAAGAGATCATCCATGGACACAATCAATGCTGTGCTGTGCTGAATCTAGGCCTGAAACCAGTCTGATCAGATCCTCTATTTTTTCCAAGGCCCAATGCAATTCCAGCCCAACCATAACCTTCCCCCAAAAGGGAAATTTGGAGATAGGCTGATAATGGCTCAGAATGTACAAGATGAGAAATGTTTCTTGAGGAAGGGGCACGCCACTGCCCCTTCAAACATATGGTAACACTTTCTCTCTGAAGGATGCATTTCCCACCACCATCTTTCTGTCAGCTCTCTGGAAACTTTCACAACAAGGAGGGGCAGGGATCCAGACTGCAAGCAGAGGACTCTATTTCCTCAGGAATGACAGAAACAGAACTATTCCAAATACTATTGCAATGTGGAACCTCAGCCATCTTCACTAGACTTGCCCAGTGAACCTATACATTGGACCTATACATTATTAAAAGATTAGATATGATAGCAGCATACCCCAATGTCTTTAAAATCCTCAAAGGGGACAAAGAATGAATCACAAATGCATCATTCTCCTTGAATATTCTTTGGCAACTAATACATGTGAGAGATAGCAGGTGTTTCAGCACTATTTAATATAAATATTACAATCAATTTGTTTTCCGACAGGCAGGAATTTGCTTCCCTAGGGAGAGAACTGAACTCTGGAAGAGGAATGCTAGCAACTCAACATTCCTTTTTTAGGGAGGTTTATCCCAAAGTCAAAACAATAAAAATAATTTATCCTTAGATGATGTTGTTAATAGGGACTGTTTATAATAAATATGGATAATCAAAACATTGAAGTATTATTCATCTTACATTGATGCTTTTTTATTAGTTTTTGCAGAATCTAGTAGTATACCGCACAAACATATTAAGACAGAAGAGCCATCTCATTAACGTTACAGAGAACAGACTTTGGATGAAAAACTAGCTTGCTTTAGGCAAGAACTATCCTCCATAATTTGGATGGTGTCTAACTGTATTGACAAAACTCCCACATAATTATCCAACTAACATGGCCATAATTGCCTGGAATTGTGGGATGACTAGGAAAGTCTGAGTTAGATTTTCAGTACTGGTCAAGGAATGGTGGAGAACAGAGAGGATTCAGGATGCCAAAAAGACTTTAATAAAGTCACGTGACCAACTCAAACATTTGTCATCCTTATACAGGATGTTCACCCCAGAAATGCATCAAAAATGGGCAAGATAGAAACAAGACAAGAGAAAGTGTCCCTAGAACAACGCTATTTACAGCCTCATCTCCTGGTTGTAGACAGTTTTGCCTTCATATTTTTGTTAGCTAAATAATAATTCTTGTGAATCTTTCCTATCTGAATCAGAATTCTGTAAAGCCTCTGGGAATTTTGTAGGCAAGGAAAGTATTGAGATTTTTAAAAAGTTAGTTATGGAAACAATTCTTGCAGCAGAGATTTCCTAATTGTTTATTAATGGTTTAGGCAAAATCAAGATTCCAGGAGACTTTGCTTCTAACATTTTGCAGCTCCAGATCACCCTGACCATTAACTTGTCAGTTTTGTTAGCTTTAGAAAATCCAGCCTGCAACAATTAAGTATATAATTTCTGGGCTACTCCTCCAGATAAAAAGAATAAAGTATCTACATGGAGGAATAACCCAGAGTAATGATTAGGTGAAGAAATAGCAGCAAAATATTCAAGAAGGTTTTGCCCTAATCTCAGTGCATTCCCAGCTGTGCTCAACTTGTCTGGTGGCTGTGTTTTATGTCCTGGATTTTTAATGCTGTAAGCCGTCTGAAATCATCGTATGTGGCTTGAGAGGCCATATACATTGGTTTCATAAATGATTATGGCATGTCAATGAAAAGAGCAAATTGGATTAAACTTCAGTCCTGCATACAGCCAATAGATCAGACCGTTCCAAAGTAGCTTTAGACAGCAGGATGTCTGCTCTCAGAGGACCAAAGACAGGGACAGAGATGTAGGAACTTCATACAATTCTTATTACAATAGAATATATTTGGCAATTTCATTTTCTTTCAGCATAGAAGAGGTAATGGGTAATATTGCTAAAATGACATAACCCCCTCCCTCAAAACAAACTAAATGAAAGTAAAATAAGTTTCCTGATAACTTGACTTTAGTGTCCCATGTAGGCAGGAGAGTCCAGCTGATCTTGGGCCGGTTATTAGGATGAGTGATCACAAAAATACTGGGTGTCATACACATCTTGGACATTTTACCTTTCCTTTTCATAGTTTTTCATCCCTTTTAAAATTTGCCAACAGAGATCTTAAACAAATCAAAGATTATACATGTAATATAACCAATTCTTTGGGCAGAATTCTAAATAACTTTTGTTTATGCACAACCCTTTTTTCCCTCCTGGTTTGCATATTCATTCTTCTAGTGCTTTTGGTACAGTAATCAAAGAAACTAAGATACAAATGACAGTCCCGACAGTTAATCAGTGAAACAACTTGCCTCCAGAAATTGTGAATGCTCCAACACTGGAAATTTTTAAGATGTTGGATAACCACTTGTCTGAAGCGTGTAGGGTTTCCTGCCTAAGCAGGGGGTTGGACTAGAAGACCTCCAAGGTCCCTTCCAACTCTATTATTCTATTCTATTCATAAATTAGGAAGACCCCAGCCAACCTCTGTAGGAATCTCTAGCAAGTTGCTCTCAATCAGAATCTACACTGGCACTAGGGATATAATGCAAAACTATTTTACAGGTTTCTTGTGTTGAGAATGGCCAAGCATTTGCAAACATGAGAAAAGTGCCAAGATAATTTCAGAATCTCACCCTGTTTTCTAGTTGCCCAGTACCACTTACTGTAAAAAAGAATAACTTTTTTTCCTGAATCTAATACCAGAGGGACTGGGAACAACATAAAATATTGAAAATTAGATACTACTATCACTTTATTTAATACAAATCCAGCCTGACTGTTAAGATGGAAATCTGCTACCAAGCTACCATCAGCACAGATACCCAGTCCACATAATGTTTTTTATTTATTTTTATTTTATTTCGAATTTATATACCGCACCTTCTCCCAAGGGACTCAGGGCGGTGTACAGCCAGATAAAAACATACAATACAAACATTAAAAACAATTAAAAGAAGAGCCTTGGTACTACAGTGGTTTAAAGCACCCTGTTATTAACACAGCTGCCTGCAATTTACTGCTGGTTCGAATCTCTCCAAGGCTCAAGGTTGACTCAGCCTTCCATCCTTTCTAAGGTAGGTTAAATGAGGACCCAGTTTGTGGGGGCAATAAGCTGACTTTGTATAAATATACAAAAGTATGAAGGCTATTGCTTAACGCACTGTAAGCCGCCCTGAGTCTCCGGAGAAGGGCGGCATATAAATCAAATTAAAATATATATATATATTAATTTGGCCCCAGTTACTTCTTAACATCATTATTCTTTTAATACCGCGTTCTTACTATATAATTTATAAACTCACCAGATCAGTCAGGTTCTTAAGGTGGGATGCCATGATGAGCCGGTGGCAACCCAAACGATTCTGTTCAGTTTCATGGATACCGCAGGTTGTGAGAAGGAACAAGGCTAAGTGCATATAGGCAACCATGTTTTCCTGGGCTGTGGATGAAGAAGTAGTCTCATATTAGAGCCTTGCATTTTCTGCTTTTATAGATAGGACTGTCTTTAGCAAGTCTTTACATTTCATTGTTTTTCCTTTCTAAGGTAATCAACATTATACTTCAAAAATCTGTCCTAAACTCATCCATGTCTGGCTAATGTGGTGCTGTGTCTTCCCTCACCCTCTTTTTTAAACAAGTAGCCATAGAATTTCCTCAGCTTTATCTAGAGGATTCCTCACTTGTTTCTCTCCTCCCGTGGTTTGCCACACATCTCCCTTCCAAACCACAAGTGCTGGGAAATCATTCTCTCTTCTCCCACTGCCCTTTGCTACAACATCTTACTAGCAAAGACTGTGGTGCTCTCTCAGAATTACCATCCATTATTGCATAGAGCTTTGGTTTTAAAAAAAGTGTAGGGTTTTTTTTTAAGTCAGTGCTAAAATATTGCAGTAATATTTCCTTCTACTATTTGTACTTTCCCACTGGGCCTTTGCTTCAGACCAATTTGTGCTTGGAACGGACCATATCAAATTACCACATATTGGGCTTGGCTCCAACAATAACTCTTTTCCATCCTGCTGGCATCCATGACTGCAGAAATCTCTGGACTACATCTATTTCTCAAGCCCGCCACATTTATTTAGGAAAGCACGGCAGCACTGCTGCTAAGGCAGGATTTTCCCAAGAGTGGTTTAAAGTACACTTGATAGGACAATCCAGGAACCTTTTCAGGAAGTTCTGAAGCGTTAACTCTGATTTGCAAGCATTCTTTTCTCCCTCCACCTCCATTCTTGTGTTCTTATTAGGAAAAGAAGAGGTCAGACAAGTAGCCAAGCTGGGAATTTCCCGCATTGTTACAGCTCACATGGATTGCACATTCCCTGCTGTTCTGTGACAAAGCTGGTTTTTCCCTTCCTTGTGCAGATGAAAATACTTGCTCCAACATAATGAAGTATTACAGCTCTCAGCTCTATTTCCCTAAGTTCAGTTTTTAGATGCCTATTGCAATCCTGCTTCCAAGCCACATTTATTTATTTAGAAAATATACCGTATATATGCAGTGGTGAAAGCATATATACAGAAGCCAGGAGATTGTGAGTTCTAGGCCTGCTTTAGGCATGAAAGCTGGATGGGCAACTTTCAGCTAGTCATTCTCTCTCTCTCACAGCTCAACCCACCTCAAAGGTTGCTGTGGGGAAAGTAAGAGGCAGGAATATTATGTATCTTTGTTGCCTTGAATTAGATATAAAAAGTGGGATTAAAAATATAATGAATAATAATGGCTGCAAGCAACAAACAAAAATACTATCAAATCATTAAAAAAGTATATACAATCAATATGTAAAACACTAAGAACTAAGCAAATCCTTAACAATAAGCATGTTTTAGTCCAGCCATAGAAAAGACAGAATTAATCCTTTAAGTCACAAATATTCAAGGTATTTGTGTGTATTCTGCCTTTACTCTTTTTACATACCTCAAACTCAAACTAATCCAAATACTTCCTATTTTTTTCCCAACAACAACCCTGTGAGGTGGGATGGGCTGAGTGTGTGTGACTGTCCCAAAGTCATCGAGTTCCTCCTTCTTCTCAGTTTCTTTTCATTCTCCTAATTTTTGTTATCCAAGGAAATTGCTCAAGTCCCACAGATCAATTTGGAATTTCCCCTTCAGTATCTTCTGAAACTGCTGTTGTTTCAAAACAGACTGCAGATGCTAAAAATGGGTATTTATCTTTTGTTGCTTCCCAAAGCATCGGGTTCCAAAATTCCTTGCTGTGAAAAGCCCCAGAAGTTATAGCTTTAACAGGACATGAAATGGTTCCAGATAGAGGGCAAATCTACAGAACAGCAGCGTGGAAAAAAAAAGGCTAAGAATTAAAAGTTAGAAGACCACCAAATTGCAGCAACCACCAACAGACAAGGCAGCTCCAGGAACTTACTTGAAAAAAGCTGGCTCTACAAACCACAGCTTTTCCCACAGGAGTCAGTTTAGATGTTGAGACTAACCTCTAGGCCCCCCACTTAAGTCTGCCTGCGATTTAAGGCAATGGAAGCAATGATCAGAGATAGCCACCATCGTCTCTAGAAAGTTCACTTGCACTAAATGATTGGGAATCCTCTGCAGGACATTTGAGCCTTTTTTAATGTTCTCAAATACTTTAATATATATTTGCAACCGAGGATATAAAAAATTGTTTGACTATTCTGCAGAGGATTTCCAGTCTATAAATCTATTATCCACCTATAAATACTAGGAATAACAGAGGAAGTGCTCCAGTATAAACATTACTCTATTCTTCAGAGATCAAAACCAATTATTTGGGCTTCTATATCCAGACTGCAAAAATAGGGGCAGCTACTAGAGAGCAGCAAAGATTTGGAGAGGTTTCACATGCTTTTTTCATTAGTGCCATCTGATGGTCATTTTTAGGACCCTGTGGTAACCCTATTCTTAGGTCACTAAAAGTATTTATTTGCCTATCAATAAACCTGGCAGTGCCTCTCCATCATGCTTCATATCAACTTTCAAGTTTGGGTAATAACTATGAAAAAGAATATCATGCTTTTCTGCAACTTCAGCCACTTATTTAGTTTGGTCCTTCCAAATACACTGGAGCACAACTCTTGTCATCCCAATGTTAGACAAGTTTAAGAAGGCTCAATTACACCTTCCAGCTGTTCTTTCTTGTTGGGTTTTCATAACTTCACTTTCAGATCCTGCGCACAGCTCTCGTCTCCACTTGGCTGATGCCACTGCATGCTCCTTCCCCTTACATTGGCACCTTGCTGTCCACAAGAATAGCCCTGTTCCTCCAGAACAATATAGGGGTTATTTTATGCCGTAGCATTCCAAAGGTATTGTCCTACAACCTTGGGCGATCTTCCAAAAGGCTTCCAATCATTTGTTCACTGAGTTTAGCAAAAGAGTCCAAAGGGAAGGAGGACAAGAGAGAAAAAAAACAAAGAGGAAACATTTGGAAAAGACTTCAAATCATGCTTTGTGATTAATATGCCCATTTAGAAAGCCCTGGGAGGCCTTTAATACTGTGTGTTCAGCTTGAAAGTGAAATAGATTTATAGGTTCTTAACATTAACAGAATTCTTTCAAGCCTTTTTTTGTTTTTAGCTTAACAGCCTGCAAACAAGAACTGGCTGAGAATAGTGGTTAATGGCACCAGGCTTGGAACAGTGTGAATTCTAATTCTGCATTGAGACAAAAATTCTGGGATGACTTTGGGCCAGTCAGTCTCTTTCAGCCTAGGGAGAAGGCAATGGCAAGTCACTTTCAAATTGGGAACAAAGGCCTAGGAGCACCATTTAACCAGGAGACATTAAAAGTACATTACTAAATCATAATTTGCTTAATTGTGACAGAACATGTGAGTGTAGTCAATTCTGGTTAAGCCATAAACCAGAACAGTTGCATTCACACAACTGAAGTATTTAGTATACTCTCCAAGTCAGGCCTACGAATTTCACTTTCCATACTACAGTGGTAGTACTCTTACTCAACACACCTAAGGATGCAGAAAACTATTAACCATGTGTTGTTGCAACTTATTAACTTCCAACCTGCCATACACTACTGTTGGCTTACTTTGATGGTACCCATTCTGAATGATTGCTTTATAGGGGCTTGGCCACTGTGTATTGTTAACCATGGTTTCTTTTTCAGCATGCTCCCTTTTATTTTGTGACTCAGAGCAAACACCTAGTCAAAAACAAGCTCAAATTTAGCTCTGAGAAATCAGAAAGGCTAGGCAGGAAGAGAAGTTTCAAGGCTTTAAACATTAGATGGTGTTATCTACTTGAGTACTGTACAACAGAAAAGTCCTATGGTGCTCTAAAACTTCCATACCAAGAGAAAACTTTATCCCAACATTTGATGGGGTCCCTTATCTGAGGCTAGGCAAAGAGCTCCACTCTGCAACCAATAATTAAGCTCTAGTTTCATGCTGGCTACATGCTGGTAGCACTAATAAAGCAATGTGAGTGCATTACAGTGCAGCTGATTTCAAAAGGAAACAGCAACTTATTCAGGACCACAATGCATGTTTATTCGAAAAATGTCCTTTGGGCCTTCCTTCCAAGCAAACATTGGCCAGCTGGAGCTGGAGGAGCAGTTCCTCAAGAAGAACTTCAATTTTTCTTTAGATTTTTCTGACCAGCTTTGTGCAACTTGACAGGAGAGGGAGTGAAAGATGAGGGAGAACGGGAGGAAGAAAAAGAAAAAGTGGAGGGGGAGGGGGAGAGAGAAGCCTGGAGGCAGCTACAAGCAGAGGTCAGTAAATGCCCCAGAGGAGGAGGAAGCCAAAAGGCAACAAGACCATCCTGCACTGCCCGCCTCAACACTGAGGGGATAAAGCCACGGTCAAGCGCCGTTTTATCTTCACCGTTTCGTAGGAAGCCTAACGTTTGCAACGGCGGTTCGCTTTTCCATTCTTACTCGGCAATGACTCCTAAGCGGAATGCTCCGCAGAGGTTGGAAGGTTCCCCCCGCTGCCGCCCAAGACAAAAACGAGCCAACTGTCAAGAGCAACTGGGCCGAAGCTGGAGCGCCTGGGACGGCTGCAAAAGGAATCGGGTGCTCTGCACAACTCCTTGGAAAGCAACACTCTGCCGGCCCGGAGGAGAGAAGCCCTTGGCCGCCAAGCCTCGGTCCCCTTTACAACAAACGCCGCCACCCCGAAGGGTTTCCTACCTTCGCCGCGCGCGCGCTTACTATTCCGGGGACTGCGCTGCAAAGGCTCCGTGGGGGCTTCAAGTCCTGCTTCGCGAGGGCCAGAGGGCGCGCCTTTTTCTTGCAATTAGTCCCGCTAGCACCGCTCCCGTTGGTAGGCGGCCGGCAAGAGGGGGCTGGTACTTCCACTGCGAAACAACAATCCCCAGGAAAGACTGCCTCCCGACTGTTGGCTGCCTGGAGGTCGCGCTTATAAAGAGCTGCGCCGAAGCATGTGGTTTACGGGAAACACCTTGGATCGGCGCCAGGTTTTTTTACCGATCGTTCCCTTCTCGCCCCACTTTTTCCCTCTTCCTATTCTCCTTTTCCGAGACTGGGCTGTCAAAAGCGGGTGACTCTCGGGGACAGCTGTGGTCGATCCTTGCGCCACTCACCTCTCCGTCTTGCGCGGCGGTACACCTGACAACGCCTTTGCTCCCGTCCCCCTGGCAGGCCTCGGGGACAGGTGTCAAATAACCGCGCAGTCATTGAGAAAAATCCCTCCAATGATAAGCCGTTGGATTTCATTGCTGGACTCTGGGTCTATCCAGTGGCTGAGTTCAGAAAACCTTAAACTAAGCCATCCTGGTTTGATTAAGCCCCGGGTGGCTGCTTTTACAAAATATGCTAACCATCATATGGCCACCATAACTATGGCCATAAACCACAAATAACTGGATTCACACAACATAACGAGCTACAGTAATGTAGATGGATTCGTAGAACCATCTTACATCTGTGTCAAAGTAAATCACTTATTCTAAAATAAAGTTATTCTGAAGTTTTACTTTGGAACAAATATGCATTGTACTGTGCGGTCAATTATGCATTTATATAATAATAAAGCTTCACTGCCCAGGATTATATTTATTAATACTGGAGTCTCCAATATGTCTGCATGGACATTTAAGGACCTGATTTACCCACCACACTAAGCTATATCAACAGCATTCACATGACACACACAAAAATCAGATACTAACTATGTAAGGTTTGCACAATATACTGAACCACAAAGTAGCCATCATCCACATTTCAGCCAGGCATTCTGTGTATACTACAGTGCATTATTATTTGCCCTGGGTGGCTGCTTGGTCTTGCTATAGAAGAGACAATATAAAACATGGACATGGGAGATTTTAAAGAGCAGCCTCTTTCTAAGCCTGAAGGACTTAGAAACATGGGAGAAACCTAGCTATGTGTACTTGGTACTCTCTCTCTTGGTACTCTCTGAGCTTGGTTGTTTGCTTGAAGACATTTTATTATCTAAGGATGTAAAAGCTAGTTGACCATTGAGAACTGGAAAATTGCCCAATATGGTCACTAAGGATCAACATCAACTTTGATAGGGCATAATCAATGGAGAGCTGAGAGCAGGGACATCTACAATGGACATTAAAAGGGGCAGAATTTTGATTGCTTGGTCATAGTTATAATTTTTACTTTTTTGACCTCCCACCTCCTGTCGATGTCCCAGCTGAGAGCTTGTTTTGCTTTCCTATAGCAGGTCCTATTCCTCCTCCAGCCCCAAACACTATATTCTTAGTATTGGGAGCCAGGAAGGGAGCAAAAGACTGAAACATGATGATGGTGATGCTGATGATGGTGGTGGTGGAGAGGATAGTCAAGAACAGCATCAATTCATATTTTTGCAAAACATTGCTGATTAAATTTATACATTGTGTTAAACTATGGCATATTTAATCCATGGTTTGTTGAATACACCACAGTGGCAGGATCATACAACAAGCCATGGTTTCATATCAGAATAGCTGAATTCATACAACAAACTAGGGCAAAAACAAACAAATCCCATACAGTAACATTTAACTGGATACAGCAGTGCTGGCACTTTAAGAAGGTGAAGGTGATTAATTTGTAGGCAGCTGAATAATTTGATTGAGTGAATCTACTTAAAAGGGCTCTCAGTTCCTCTAAACTACAATCTAAACTAATTTCTAAAATTTAAATTTTCCTTAAGTTTAACTGTCAAAATGCTTTGTTGTATAGATGTTTTTATTTAAGAAAAAAGATTCAGAATGAGTTAGATTAACATTGTACATTAATATAATACAAAGTAATATGGCCTTGTGAGTATTGCATGTTGTCACTCCATCCCACAAGCAATTCCAACTTGTAGCTGTTTTTTTAAAAAAAACAGTCTACAGTTTTGTTACTTCATTATTTCCTTTTTTTGTGGTTTTGTGCAATTGCTTTAATCCTATGGTGTATATATATCTACCAAGAAGGCTCCTGAATTTATAAATACTCATAATACAGAAAAGTTCAGCTTCCCCTTGTTTTTGTATGATTAAGCTAGAAGTCTGATTCAAATTCATCTTCAGCCACTGACTGATTATAGGCTGGTCAGTTTCTCAGGCCACCCTAACTCATAGGGTTATAAGGTGAACCTGAAGGCACATTCTCAGGATACATTCAACACTTGCTGGAAAGGGCAAATATAAAACTAGCAGAATAATGTTTCAGTAGTTTGCTAAGAAGTATTCAAAGTGTATTTTCTTTAAAGTATATGTTTTATATATTTATTTGGTACATCAGAATAAAGTTTTAAAAGACTCTCAGTTCTGAAAGAACTATAAAATGATTTGAATTTGTTATTCTTCCAATCAAATACTGAACCTGGAAGAGTGGGATGGAAACTTTGCTGTAGAAGCTAGCTGCTTACTTCCTAGGTTTAGGGCTTGATTACAAAATAAATTACTATATTTCTATTTGGGGAAAATAAGATAAAATCTCTTATTGAACATTATGTTTTTGCATAATACAGGTATTTCTTAACTGGCAACCATTTTTAGTGACTATTCCGAAGTTACAATGGTACTGAAAAAAATGACTTAGGACTGGTCCTTGCATTTATGACCATTGCAGGGTCCCTTCAGTCACGTGATCAAAATTTGAGCACTTGGCATGTATTTATGATCATTGCAGCATCCCAGGGTCACATGATCACCATTTACAACCTTCCCAGCTGAATTCAGATAACCAAAGTCAATGGGGGAAGCTGGATTTGCTTAACAAATGCACAATTTACTTAATGCTCATGTGATTCCCTTAACGACGGTGACAAAAAGGTCATAAAATTAGGCGCAACTTGCTTAACAACTCCATCGCTTAGCAACGGAAGTTGTGGTCATAAGTCAAAGACTGCCTGTACTCAGAAAATTCTACATTTCATTGTATCACTAATGGAAAGTCTTGTGCATAATGTGAACAGGGGTAACTTGAAGACACAAATATTCTGCGCGAAATTAACCATTAAAGAATTATGCACTGAGTTCTGTTATATATAAAACTCCTGTTGTAAAGATATTCATGTAATTTCTGCTTCCTAAAGCAATTGCTCTGTAGATATTGCTTCAAGTGCTTTTTTCCAGGAGTTGGCCTGTTATTTTTTTTACACTTAATAAGATCTTAGGGGTGGGGAACCCTCCTGCTGTGACCTTTAAATAGGGCATCTGGTGATAGAAACCTTGTTCTTGACATCATTACTAAGAAAGAGAAAGATGTCAGTTGCTACCAACATCCCTCTCACTCAGTGTCAGCTGAGTTGATGATGTGATGGCAGGAAAAGGGAAAAAAAGGTGGGGAGAAAAAGTAAGATGTGACAAAATTAACACTTGGAGGAAATCAAGTGAACAGATGAATTCAACTTGAGAAATCTGACTGAACGTAACAAAATGGACAGCCATTGATAGGGCACATGTGCTCCCAATTCATTGCAATTCAATGACCTCTAAAATACTATCAGAAGATCATTTTTGGACCACATGCTTAGATTTCAGTAAAGAACAAGTCTCTGATGACCTGCACGGCTAGATTCTTACATTATTCTAATTCATGATTTCTTTAACCACAATTGATTACAATGTTTATTGCCAAAAGCCGTAAATCATTGTTTATAAATTGCTGTGAATGATCCCAAACCACATGTAATCCTAGCTAGCCAGAGAACAATTTTAAATAGAGAAAATTATTTTCTCTAAAATAGAGGAAAACCCTTTCTCTCTTGCTTCCCCATCTTCAGAAACAAAGTTGGCTTGTTGGAAACATCTCTCACTCCATGCAACATTCAGCTCCCTTTTCTGTCAATACAGATAGTCCTTGACTTATGACCACAACAGAGCCCAGAATTCATGTTGCTAAGTAAGACATTTATTAAATGAGTTTTGCCCCATTTTACGACCTTACTTGCCATAGCTGTTAATCACTGCAATTGTTAAGTTAGTAAGATGAATGTTAAGGACCCAGTTGTGGGGGCAATAAGCTGACTTTGTATAAATATACAAAAGAATGAAGGCTATTGCTTAGTGCATTGTAAGCCGCCCTGAGTCTCCGGAGAAGGGCGGCATATAAATCAAATAAAAAAAAAAAGTGAATCTGGCTTTCCCATTGACACTGCTTGTCTCAAAGTTATAAAAGGTGATCACATGACCCCGGGATACTGCAACCGTCATAAATATGAGTCAGTCACCAAGCATCTCAATTTTGATCCCATCACCATAGGGGTTGCTGCAGTGGTTGTAAATGTAAAAAATGGTCATAAGTCACTTTTTCCAGTGCCATTATAACTTTGAATGGTCACTAAAAGATCTTTTTCCTATCTGCAGGTTTCCTGCTTGAACTTAACACAAAATCCATTCAAGACACACAATTGCATAACTCTAGTCTAGAGGGACTTAAGACCAAAAGCAACAGTGCCCTAACAGATAAGCACATCACCTCTATTTTTTCTCCTCCATGGTCAGCCTTTCTTGACCCGAGCTGCTTTTTCTTTCTTTCTTTTTCCTCCTTCCTAAAAAAGCCATCCATGTTTATGCAAACTAATTGTTTGGGCATAGAATACATAGAAAGAAAAATACTAAAGACACACAAAAATAACAGAGTGAAATCCAAGGTGAAAATTTTAAAAAAGGGAACAAACAAATAGAAAATACAGAATTGGACTGCTGTGAAAGAATGAGCACAAGAAAAGATAATTAAAAATCTACAAGTAGTCCTCGACTTACAATAGTTCATTTAGTGACCATTCAAACTTACAATAATGATTTATGATCGTTCACATGACCATTGCAGCATCCCCATAGTCGTGTGATCAAAATTCAGATGCTTGGCAAATGACTCATATTTGTGACTGCTGAGGTTGAACTCCTTTTGTGACCTTCTGACAAAGTCAAAAGGGAAGCCAGATTCACTTAAGAACTGTATTACAAATAGTAATACAGTTCTTAAGTGAATCTCGCTTCACAAATATAGTGATTCATTTAACTAGAAAGATCGTACAATAGGGCAAAATTCACTTGACAAATGTCTCGTTTAGCAACAGAAATTTTGGGCTCCGTTGTGGTCATAAGTCTAGGACTACCTGTATAGTATAAAGAGATCACAATAGCAAACCATTGTTTTGAGTCCAGGGATGCTACATAATCTCTTCTCTTTTGGCAGGTACCCTGTTTCCCCGAAAATAAGACATCCCCTGATAATAAGCCCAATTGGGCTTTTGAGCGCATGCACTAAAATAAGCCCCCCCCAATAACCCCCCCAAAAATAAGCCCTCCCCAAAAATATTTAAATGCATGCACAGCCGGTCCCCACCATTTCCTCTGGTTAGGGAGACAGACCTGTAAATCAGGCAAGAAGAGCCCCGTCTTGCTCCATGCGCCCCAAAATAATAAGACCTCCCTGAAAATAAGGCCAAGCGCTTATTTCAGGGTCCAAAAAAATATAAGACCAGGTCTTATTTTCGGAGAAACTGGTAGCTAGTACCAAATAGCATGGGCTGAACCTTCCTGGAGGACAAAATGGAGCAGAATCAGGTTTACTTTTTGAGAAATGGGGATGAACCTCCTTTCAAAACCCATCACTGGATATTTGGTATCACTTCCAACTTCTGTATACTGAATCCCGTGTGAAAACCCTGAAGTGCCAGAAAGCCAAAACAAACAACAAACCACAACACTTCTGCATCCAGTTATTTTCTAAGATATGTCAAATTAAACTTATTAAATTTAACTTATTGGAATATTGTATGAATTTGATAAACAAATAAGATTAAATACATACATGATACTACTCTTTATTTGGGCTGCTGGATCTGGATTAGAAAACTCTCGACGACCACTAGAGGGCAGAAATAGATACAGAAAACCAATGCTTTGCTGCCATTTGATGGCGATCCCGATTTCTGCACCCTGCTCTGGTAATCCTACTTTGAATTTTCTAATGAGCCTCTAATTTTTGCATTTGTATTCTTATACCTTCTAAGCAGTAGCTTAGTTCTTCTGGAAGTAGAGTAGTGATTTACATCAACCAAGCAACAGACTTGAATCTTGGCTATCTTTTTCCATTGGACAGATGAGGCCAGCCACAGCCTCTCATAATACTGACGGCCTGCCTAAATTTGCTTGAAGTGATTTGTGCCTCTAGGGAGGAAGACAGATGACTAAGCATTCCTCAACTGCTTCACCAAACTAGAAACCCGATCCTTATAAGCTTGACCAGATGAATTCTCCATGAATGAACAATATCTCCATTTTGCCACAATTTATGAATCACCACACCTGTTACCAAACCCTGGTTAAGCATTTTGATCGGTTTAAGATATTTGAAGGGGAAAAAAAAGGAATAGATTGGGTCACCTAACCTGGTAAACATCGTAAAATGTATTTCACAAGCCACAATTTGGTGCTTATTATGTGTACATGCAATCACTTGTTTATAAATCATCATAAAACGAATTCATAGTTTTGTGTGATGTGTGAACCAGGGACAAGACTGGGATGTAATTTAGTTGTTAATAACTCATCATCTGAAGGAGAAAGTCAATGGGGTCTTCTGGATGAAACTGCAAGGGGAATTAAGTATAATCCTAGAGGAGACCAAGTTGTAAATGCACAAAACAAGGATAACCCAGATGTTAGCTCAGCCAAACAAAGCAAGCAGTGCTATTCATGGCCAATTTAATCAGGCATTCCAGAAAATTACTGTACTATGATTGATGTAGTAGAAGTCCAAAAGTATCATCACATTGACTCTGATTGAGTTAAACCTTTTTAGCCACCAGCAATTGCTTTTCAAATCTAAGCAATTAACATATTTTGCTAAACCAAACTATACCAAACAAACTACACTGAGGTTTAGCAAAACAGGTTGTCCTGGCAAAAATTCCTATAAAATAACTCTGTGTTTGTTACAGCTAATAAGTTTTACATTTGGAAAAAGTGTTAGCAATCATGATTCATTGAAACCTCTTGCCTAAGAGACAGTAGTGATTGGTCACTGATAAGATCATATTTGTCCAAAAATGTGCATGAGTGTATGTCTCATGATCATGCTACTTCATTTGAAGAAGCTGAAATAAATTCTTATGAATTCTACCACCTAGAACAGTGATGGTTAACCTTTTCAGCACCGAGTGCCGAAACTGGAGTGCGCGCGGGTACACCAGAACCTGGAAGAGAGCAGCTGGCCAGTGCACATGCACGTGGCGGCCAGCAGTTCTTCCGGGTTCCGTCGCATGCATGCACACCGGAGAGCTGCTCTCTTCCGGGTTCCAGCATGAACATGCATGCCAGCCAGCTGGCTGACGCACATGTGTGAGCCGGAACCCAGAAGAGTGCAGCTGACCGGTGCGCATGCATGCGACAGAACCCGAAAGAGCAGCTGGCAATGGTGTGCGTGCCCACAGAGAGGGCACTGCGTGCCACCTCTACCACACGTGCCATAGGTTCACCATACGGACCTAGAATAATCCAGATACTGCTTCCTTGCTAAATATAGTCATTGAAGAATGATAAAAGTCAAATTACACTTCATTCATTAATGTTGCACATATTTTCATACCCTAAAATCTGGAAGTTTTAGAACAAAACAAGACTAGATTATGTACTAAACGCCTTCAATCATAAATCCTCATTAATAACAGAATTCTCCTTATCATTTCTTAGTAACGGATCCTTACCTGCTATGATCTCAGAACATAGAATCCATTACAAGGTACAATGACATCATCTGCATCATGATGTCATCACACAGCTGACATCATGACTCTTACGATGTCACTTCCACCCAGCCCTTCCTGCAAAAGCCCATTTTCTGAGCTTGTTTCAGCATTCTGAGCTATCATGCCAATGGCTTTCCACTGGGCAGTGGGTATTTATTCTGCAGATACAGATGTTTGCTTTTGTCTGGGTAAATTGTGTGAATCCAGTGATCCCATTTTGTAAATCGTGATCTATAGTTTGGCATGAAGGAGAAACCCATCCAGTGATAAACCAGGGGTGAAATGCTCCCGGTTTGGACCGGATCGCCGGATCCAGTAGCGATGGAGGCGGGTGGTTTGGAGAACTGGTAGCAAAAATCCCTCCCCCCCCCATTGCCCAGCTGAGCCGTGCAATCATCAGAGGCTTTTTTTTTTATTTTTAAAATCATTTTTTCTACAACCTCTTTGGCTGAAAAAATGCTTTTAAAAGTAAAAAAAAAAAGCCTCTGATGATCGCGCTGCTCAGCTGGGATCATCAGAGGCTTTTAAAAGCACTTTTTCTACAACCTTTTCGGCCGTAGAGGTTATAGAAAAAATGTTTTTAAAAGAAAAAAAAGCCTCTGCTGATCAGGCAAGTCAGCTGGGATTGTCAGAGGCTTTAAAAAAAAAAGCTTCTGCCAATCAGGCAAGTCAGCTGGGATCGTCAGAGGCTTTAAAAGCATTTTTTTTTACAACTTCTTCAGCCAAAGAAGTTGTAGAAAAAATGATTTTAAAAGTAAAAGTAAAAAAAAAAAAGGTGGCCACGCCCACTCAGTCATATTACCACCACCACCACCAAGCCATGCCCACCGAACCAGTAGTAACAAATTTTACATTTCACCACTGTGCTAAACTATTTAACAATCCAGAGTTACACAAATGAACATTCTTTTGTGATTTGGACGTCCATATAAATAAAGTCTCTGTAATGCATGAAAAGTCTCTCTATGTGTATGAAAACATATTTAGGAGATGATGGGAAGAAGAGATGTCAATCTGTTAAATTAGTTTCAGTCATTTTTCCAACAGAGAACAGTTACATTTAATGAAGATTTGAGAAAAAATGAAGTGACCATGATTGTTATGCCTTCGTTTTCTTTTACTTTTTAAAATAACACTGCACTAGTTTCTACAGCTTCTCTTGGCAGCTCAGTTAGCTGTATTTCTGGCATTCAATACCTTACATGTTGCTGTATCATAGTGAATAGACAAAACAAAACAAAACAAAACATACATTATTTTCCCAGCTGATCAACCTATATTATCACATTCATATTGAATACTCATCATTTTTTCATTGACTTATTTATTATTAAATGCAAATACACACACACTGTGTAAACTATCAAGAAAATGTTGGTTACTAGGAAGATTAAACATAAATAATAAATAAAATATGTCTATCTCTGGGGAATAATCAAGCAAGAATTGGTCTTATCTCAACCGATAATATTCAGCCCAGCTTGATGTGGTACAGAAAGCAAGATTGTGAAGATATCTCTCTCTTGAATGAAGGCAAATATACATGTCCCAGGATAATGTTGCATGATCCAATCTGAGTTGGTCACTGGGGCCAGACGTTTGTTCTTCCAAGGTTTTGGATGTCCTTCAATTTCATTTTTGTACTTACTAAATTTCAATTTTGTACTTACTAAATCTAATTGAATTCAATCTAATTGATCGCAATAATCCTCCAACTTTAGAAGAAATGACGAACATCTGGTTATTATCACCATGGCGAAAAGAACTTCCACCCAACACTCTCTTCGATGAAATTTCTGCCTTAGAAGTTTATGTTCATCTGCAAGGCGATTCATCCCTTGATAAGTGGACGTACTTTTTCAAGAAAGAGCCAGCTCCGAGTTTACTGAAACTGTTCCAGTTTTGTGCATCAATTCCGGTATCAAATGCAAACGTTGAACGAATTTTCAGCGTCATGGGAAATTTGTGGACTGACGAACATAACCGACTGCTTGTACCATCAGTTCAAAGTGAACTTTGTATATTTTTTAATATTTCTCAACATTGTACTGAAATTAAAGAATTATTCCTTAAACACAAAGAATCGATCAAAGCTGCGCAGTCAAATAAAAAATACACACGACAGCAAAGTAAAGTGTAATTTAATATTTTACATATTATTATAATATATTTGATGTTTTGAATTTTAAGTAAAGTTTTGAAGTGATTATTTTAATACGTGTTAAAATGTAAGAAAATATATAATTTAATTGTAAAAATTTTTTTACTACTTAACACACACACCCTCCTGCTTGTCCGCTATTTTTTGGAAGCAGACCTGGCAACCCTACCTGTAACTGTCTGAACTGATTTTTCTCCCCTGGAATAGCTTTTTGTCAAAGTACACCAAGTATGGCCATCAATGCTGGGACTTGATTTCAAAGTAACAAATGCATCTGTCTTTGTAAAAGGCCTCCTGAGATGTTGAGTTATAATTAGAACTGGCAAAATAGTATATACAACAGTCATAAGTGTCAAAACCAGTCATAAGTCATTTTTTCAGTGCTGTTGTAATTTCAAATGGTTACTAAATGAATGGTTGTAAGGCAAGGACTACCTGTAGTTCTCATGCAGAACTGAAGAATTTGAAGGAAAAAGGAAGATCATGTTCTTCAGAAGGTATTACAAAACCCCATCCTGGGTTCTCAATCCATTTGCAAACTTATTTTTCCCCAGGCTTATGTAATCCTTCATTTATATAGTAAGACGAAAAGGAAGTAACATCTGTGCTGCTTGCACTTTCAAATCCTTCTGAGGAACAGCTTGAAGCACACCTCCATAAGTACCATTATCCAAGAAAAAAAGTAGATTTATGGGCAAGCCCAGGCAAGAATGATAGACTAAATCTGTCTGTACTTGAAAATGTAGAGCCAGCCTTGGGGGCATTTGTGCTCATTATGCTGCTAAAGACTTCAGTACTCCTATAGCAGCCACAATAATGATCATGCTATGTAGAAGCAAGCCGATCATAGAGTCTGCCACTGTTGGTCTGAACCGGCAAAGAAATCCCTTGAGTTAGGGTAACAGTAAAGTAAAAAAAAAGAATATTAGGACAGGGGCGGTAGGCACGCTGGTGCACTTATGCATGCCCCTTACAGACCTCTTAGGAATGGGGTGAAGTCAACAGTAGACAGTTTAAGGTTAAAATTTTGGTTTGGAGAAGAAACTACAGAGTCAGGTAGTGCATTCCATGAAGTCATATTTTCTGCAATTGAGTTTGGAACGGTTTAGTGTTCAGTGCTGAAAAGAGCTGACAACATTAAGAAAAAAAAGAGGAGAAAGGAAATGATACAACTAAAAATCACTTGGTTGGTTTTGATAGGAAATAAATTCTTATTAAGTCCCAAGAGAAGCAGTTCCAAGTTGTATAATACTTCAGTTTAGAACTTTAGACAAACAGTTATATGCAATGAATAAAGTGGTATAAGTCACAGGAACAAAGCAGAGACGGGGAGGTAGGTGATAAAACAGTTTTCAGAACTATTAACCAATGAGTCATGCTGAATAACCTTAGCGTTGGAAGGAATTCTGCTAGATATAACATTTCTTGAAAATGTAAGCTTTGAAAAAAGTCAATTTTTTAAAAAACGGAATCTATCTGACAAATAGAATGCATCATTTAAAATTTAGTGTAAAATATTGTCCGGTGTAGAATAGGTATGATATTTATGATCAACCCTATCCAAGTTGTTCAAAACTCCTAGTTAAATCTAGTCCCGCTTCCTCTGTGAGTTGTTCAGTGTTATTTATCCCTAAAGTTTTGGTATTCCCAGCAAGTCATTCATCATTTCTGTTTATCCTTCCTCTGGCCGTGCTAACACAAGGCCTAACCCCTTATCCAGAGTCAATATGTTTTATATCTAACCTAATTATTCTGACAGCTAAGGCAGAAAATTCCCCTCTTTGGCAGCAAAAAATTGTCATTACATATTAAACAAAGAATAATTTCAGGATACCCAGAATAAACTCCTGCTTATTTATTAGATTACTAGATTTCAATTCCTGCTTTCATTTAGAGCTCAAGGTGACATCATAGCCTCTTACGTTGAGAGATAGAGGGAGGGAGGGAGGGAGGGAGGGAGGGAGAGAGAGAGAGAGAGAGAGAGAGAGAGAGAGAGAGAGAGAGAGAGAGAGAACAGATTAAGAAAACCAGAAGGACAGAAGTGCAATCTTCCCCAATTTGGGCATCGGTAGACCAATATCTGGATTTCCCCATCCAGTCCAGCATAATCTTTGCTGAGAATTCTAAGAGTGGAACCCCATGCATCTAAAATCCTCAGGGGTTAGAGAAGATGGCGGTAGAATCAGCCTGACTCTAAGTCAGTCTTTCTAGGTAGGCAAGGTTAGAAACAGGCATTCCAAGAATGTTCTTTATTGTTTAGGCTAGAGGAGCAGAAGCCTAAAAGCCCAACAGAATTTCTCTCTGCCCCACTGGGAAGGGCTTGCATACTTCCTGCAAAAGTTCATATTGGATTTTCACAGGACAGAAACCTTAAATCCATGTATCAGTGTAATTTAATTGCAATAATGAATTAATTTTTAATCCCAATTGTATTTTATAGTCCTATTCTTAACAGCATTTTTTTTCTCCAGATGGAAATCAGGAGAAATGTTTCCTTCAAGGGAATGGGACTGACTATATATAATTCTAATGGTGCTGTATTTCTCTTCTTAATAATTCTTGCTTTAGCAATTGCTTCAGTTTATAAGAATGCCAAAGCTTGATTTTGTATAAACAATGATTTATGTTAATTTAATTCATGCTAATTTATTTTAGATTATTTAACTTTGATTATTTTTTATCAATATTTTATATCAGTCAAACCCATGTGATTCCTGTAGATCCTTTTTTAAAAGTATTGATCGGAGTGGGCATGCCATGGTATAGAGGCCACATATGGATATAGACAGTGGTGGGAGTCAAGTAATTTAACAACCGGTTCTCTGCCCTAATGATTTCTTCCAACAACCAGTTTGCCCAACTGCTCAGAAAGTTAACAACTGGTTCTCCCGAAGTGGTGCGAACTGGCTGAATCCCACCACTGTATACAGACAGTCCTATTTTTAGAGGTCCTGGCTGAAAAACTCTCCAATTTATGCCATTGACATTTGGTGATGAATGACAGGGTAATTTTTCCTTTAAAAAAGGGGGGGAAATGTTTTGATGGGTCCTTGGTGCTCTCTGAGCTTGCTTATATTCTTGCAGATTTTCATTACCCAATCTAGATAATATCAGTAAAAATTGTATTGTTAAATTGGTCTACATGACTGTTTTATGCATCTTTGCAGATCTTTTAACCTGAAAAAACAGCCTGAAATTTTCAGCTGTTTTTCTTTGTCACTGTCACTGAATCTGGGAGGGGGAGGGGGAAATTAAAGTCCCCAGGCCACAAAATGGTATAGTTTTGTCATATTGTTCTCTTTTCTAGCATCGTATCCCTCAAAGGCACATTCACTATTGTTTGTCACATATACTGGATTTTAAATAAATGAAAATAAATCAATAAAATAATAAATAAATTTTAAATACACGAAAAGAGATAGTACTATCCTTGTATTTAAAGATATCTTCTCTGCACTGTTATTTCATTTGGGCCAAGTGAGTATGGATATCTGTTGAGTGGGTGGATGGGGGCAGCAATTAACACATGTATCATGACAACATCATACCAACAACATCAATTATGTCATCTGTGCAATTTGCACAATTGGGTCATAATGCACATGATGTCACCATGGCTTCTACCAGACACCACACCTATGAGAATGAGCATGCCCAGGAGATCAAATTCTGGCACAGCTGAAACATTGCTAACCAAAAGTACCTTCCTAGCCTGAAAAAATCTTCTTCCTAGATGCAATTTTGCTTGAGACAGCATGATATGATTCGCCAGTTGCGTCCTGATTCGCCAGTTGCGTCCCTTTCTGGATCGGGACTCGTTAAATACGGTCACTCATGCTCTCGTTACTTCCCGCTTGGACTACTGCAATGCTCTCTACATGGGGCTCCCCTTGAGGAGCACCCGGAGGCTCCAGCTGGTCCAGAATGCGGCCGCACGGGTGGTTATGGGAGCGATGTGGTGCTCCCATGTGACCCCCCTCCTGCGCGAGCTGCACTGGCTCCCGGTGGTCTTCCGGGTGCGCTTCAAGGTTTTGGTTACCACCTTTAGAGCGCTCCATGGCATCGGACCGGGGTATCTACGAGACCGCCTTCTGCTACCAATAGCCTCTCACCGACCAGTACGCTCCCATAGAGAGGGGCTCCTCAGGGTGCCGTCGGCCAAACAGTGTCGACTGGCGGCCCCCAGGGGGAGAGCCTTCTCTGTGGGGGCACCTACCATCTGGAATGAGCTCCCCCCAGAGATACGGAAGATCCCGGACCTGCGCACGTTTCGCCGTGCTCTCAAAACTTTTCTATTTCAGCAAGCTGGCCTGGCCTAACTCCCATCTTTTAAATTTTTTAATTCGTGATTTTACAAATTGGGTGTTTTAATCTGTGTTTCGGCCGAAATATTTAATAATTTTAAGGGATTTTTTAATATTTGTATTATCTGTATTTTATCTTGGCTGTTCACCGCCCTGAGTCCTTCGGGAGTAGGGCGGTATAGAAATTTGATTAATAAATAAATAAATAAATAATAAATGATATAACGGCTAAGGCATTGGTCTAAGATCCAGGATAGATCTAGGATAGTGGCCCCCAACCTTTGAGGGCACCAGGGACCAGTTCTATGGAGAAAGGTTTTTTCCGAGGACCAGAAGGGGCATGGTTTCATATGCTGCCTGCACCCCACAGATGGGCCTTCACTTGTTTGCGTGGCCCAGTTTCTGGCATGCCGTAGCCTGGTGCCGGTCCACAGACTGGGGGTTGGGGACCCCTGATCTAGGAGACTCTGATTAAAATCCACAATGGAAGTTCATTGGATGACTTTTGGACTGTCTCAGTTTCACCTACCCCATCCCCCCATCCCACTCCATAGGGTTAGGGTGACAATGGAGGAGTGATACTTAAATGTAACATCTTTATTTCTATTATCATGTAAAAGCACATTGTTTAGTCATCCAGACTTGTCCTTTTACTCACTATTAGATTCCAGCAACGATGTTTATCTGTTCATTTCAGGTTGGATTAGCTGATGATCAGAATCAGAATAGAATTGGAAGGGACCTTGGAGGTCTTCTAGTTCAGCCCCCGGTCAAGCAGGAGATCCTATACCTGTGATGGCGAACCTATGGCACGGGTGCCACAGGTGGCACGCGGAGCCGTATCTGAGAGCACACAAGCATTGTCCTAGCTCAGCTCCAGCACACACCGGGGGGTGTTGAGGAAGGCCATTTTTGCCCTCCCCAGGCTCCTAGAAAGCCTCTGGAGCCTGGAGAGAATGAAAAATGGGCCCACTGTGCCATCACGTGCCAAAAGTGGGGGGAGTGCAGGGGGAGCACGCACACGTGTGCAGGAGGGCGGGGCACAGGTGGGCATTGAATTATGGGTGTGGGCACGCGCGCACACAATCCCCTCGCTCTCCCCCCACTTTTGGCACGCGAGGTTAGCCATCACTGTCGTATACCATTTCAGACAAGTAATTGTCCAGTCTCTTCTTAAAAACCTCCAGTGCTGAAGCACCCACACCTTCTGAAGGCAAACTGTTCCACTGGTTAATTGTTCTCACTATTAGGAAATTTCTCCTTAATTCCAGGTTGCTTCTCAACTTGATCAGTTTCCATCCATTGTTTCTTGTCCTGCCCTCTGGTGTTTTGGAAAATAAATTGATCCCCTCCTCTTTGTGGCAGCCTCTCAAATACTGGAATACTGCTATCATGTCCCCCCTAGTCCTTCTTTTCTCTCCAAACCCAAATCCTGCAACTGTTCTTCATATGTTTTAGTCAGCGGTGAAATCCACTTACCTTCGCTACCGGTTCGGGAACGGGAGCGTGTGGGAGCATGCACATGCCTCTTCTGCACATGTGCAGAACCTTCTGCGCATGTGCAGATGGTAAAAAAACAGGACGTAATGACCAGGGCTGGGTTCTACTTACTTTTACTACCGGTTCGCAGCGGAGCTGCATGCATGCGCAGAAGCATTTTGATGACATCGGAGTCGGTGGGCGGAGCCTCCCGCCGGTTTTACTACAGGTTCTATAGAACCGGTGCGAACTGGGGGCAACCCACCATTGGTAATGACGTCCCAGCAGGTGGGTGGAGCCTCCCGCCGCCGGCGCTACCAGTTCGGCGAGCCGGATAGAACCGGGAGATTTCACCACTGGTTTTAGTCTCCAGGCCTTTAATCATCTTAGTTGCTTCTTTGCACTTTTTCCAAGGTCTCAACATCTTTTTGTAATATGGTGACCAAAACTGGATGTAATATTCCAGGTGTGGCCTTACTAAGGTTTTATAAAGTGGTACTAATACTTTGCATGATTTTGATTCTATGCCTTTGTTTATACAACCAAGGATTGTATTAGGTTTTTTTGGCTGCTGCCACATAAAAACTATATCCAGTATTTAGAATTTGCTGTTTTTTAAAAAAAAATCTAGCCAAGACTACTTAATACGCTCACAAAATGCAAGTCATCACTAGATTGTCTTTTCCTCCACCCTCAATCCCACCCTGCCCTGATTTCAACTACATGTAGTTCTTGGTTTATGACTGGTCACTTAGTGACTGGTGGAAGTTACAATGGACCTCCCCAGAGCTACCTATGACCCAGTTTTGAAATTCTGATGTCTGCTTCCCCCCTCCCCATCATGTGACCACATTTTGGGTGTTTGGCAAAAACCGTTTGTAGTGTACTGCAATGACATGACAGATTTATGACTTTTTTGCAGGGAAACCCAGCATTTAGTTTGTCCTGTGATTTACCAGTTCCCTTTTGTCTCTTAGAAAACTCAGAACAGAACTGGATTCAGAAAAGGTTGCATGTAATGGCACTGCTGCATAAAACTAGTATTGAGTGTAATTAAAAAGACAAAGCACTAACAGATGTAAGGTTTTCTATAGTAATAATTTAGCTTATTTGCTATGCAAGTTTTTGTTTTATTTCATTGTTTTTAGTAGCTTGTGCCTTTGGTCACAATAAAGTGTGTCCTGTTCTTTTCTAGCTCAGTAATCAGTTGCTGCTTAACTCAGAGAACACAGCATTTTCCTCTGTGGTTGGAAGAGTGGTCGGGATGGTCAATTTCAGACCCATGCAGCTCCTGAACCTATTTTTTGGCAATCGTCTGAGACACCTCCCAGTCCCAGACCACAGTTGTTCAAGAATTATGGCACAAATTTTTGCAGTATAAGGTAGAAACCAGGGGTGAAATGCTCCCAGTTCGGACTGGATTGCCTGATCCAGTAGCGATGGTGGTGGGTGGTTCGGAGAACCGGTAGCAAAAATCCCTGCCCCCCCCCCATGCCCAGCTGAGCCGCGCGATCATCAGAGGCTTTTAAAAAAAATTTAAAAGCATTTTTTCTACAGCCTCTTTGGCTGAAAAAATGCTTTTAAAAGTAAAAAAAAAGCCTCTGATGATCATGCGGCTCAGCTGGGATCGTCAGAGGCTTTTAAAAGCATTTTTTAAAACAACCTCTTCAGCTGAAGAGGTTGTAGAAAAAATGTTTTTAAAAGAAAAAAAGCCTCTGACGATCAGGCAACTCAGCTGGGATCATCAGAGGCTTTTAAAAGCATTTTTAAATGCTTTTTTTAATCGGCTGAAGAGGTTGTAGAAAAAATGGTTTTAAAAGTAAAAAAAAAAGTTGGCCACACCCACCTAGTCACATTACCCCCCACCAGACCACACCCACAGAACAGGTAGTAACAAATTTTATATTTCACCACTGGTAGAAACATATACAAATTCCACACAGTATTTTTGTAAAGGAAAAGAAAATCTTTAAACTATCTTCCACTGAAAAAAAGAGGAAAATCTGGTTCTATCCACATGCAAAAGGCTTCGCATCTTTGCCCCGGTCACAGCCGCTCTTGCCTCAGAATATTCCAAGTTAGCCGTGACTAACGGAAGTTGCCTACTTCTATTTTAAGAACAGCAAGAATCATGTGAATTTGCTCAAGGAACAGGAATTCACGAGGAGTTCCTTAAAGCAGGAGATGGAGGAGCAGAAGCAAAGTGTCGGAGGCAATAAGACTGCTGCAACAACACAATCCTGGCCTGTTGCTAATGTGGAAATAAATCAACCACCAGTTTAATCAGTTTCTGAATGGGGGAAAACGAATCGCGTCATTTTTCTCAAACAATAAAATATATTGGACTATTTGCACACAAAGACTTTTCTAAATGTGATGAGCCCAACGGAGGTAGCTATGATGTTGCAATTGAGTTAAAATGTCTGTGGGCCATTGATTTAATGGGCTTTGACAAGCCTCAAAGTACTGGAGATGGCTCCTAGGTAAAACAGGATATTGGTGAAGGATAAAAAATATCATTTCTAATAAAGATAACCATTACCTCTTGCTGGTTTTTGTTTTTATTTGTTATTGTTATCTATCAGAAATACAGCATAACAACACAAATTATGATCAAGAAGAAAATTATTAATAAGACTTTATTTCAGATTTACAGCTGAGTCACTGAAAATATTTTCAGAATGAAACATGTTTTTGGCCAAGCATTTCTCTATTGAGAAATAGCTTTTAAGTTATTCTATGTAGAATAATCTCTTCTTCTATGTTGTCATTTTCGGTTGTTTTTCCAAACTTCACGTTGCTGCAAAATATTTCGGTTGTATTCCTCTGAAGTTTTTCCATCACATATTTTATCTTTATAAATTCTTTTTCCTAGTGTTTTCCTGCATGTGCAGGATCTGCTTTTCAGATCAACAAATGCCGTTTAAGTGTCCTGCCATGACATTGTATATGGTTGTTGACCCGTTGGTTGTGACAGAAATTGACCAATCAGTTTATCACCTGAGGCTGATACTGGTTGGTCTGTGCCAACCTTGTGGGAGGGCAATTTCCAGTGACACCAGTGAGAAGGGACGGACCATGCTGCCATTATATCTTTACAAATAAATGTACAGAATTTGTTGACTATTTAAACCTAACTGGGATAGCTTTTGTTTCATATTTCCTAGCAATAAGAGACTTCTAAGTAGGAGACTATTTTAGGAATGTTCTTGTTCTGGGGTACACCACCTCCATCTGGTAGATCTTACTTAATTTATACCTATCTCTTGGGCCTAATTGAGCCAAAATTCTGCTCAGCCATGTGTTTACTTAACAAATCAAACATATTATAGCTTGGTATAATGACCTGGTTGATAAAGTCTACTAAAACAATGGCTATGTTTCCATAACATATTGAACCACAGACCTCCCAACCACATTGCAAGCTAATCTAATATGTTGTGCAAATCCAGCCAGAGAAAAACAGACAAGAAGAAAGTTATCTAAGCATATGCAGAATATTCTCCCCTTGTCATTAAAAAGCCACAGTGAATTTGGCAACTTGTGATAGTCACAGCATCACTCATCTCACCCTGATGAATGCCATGCTTAAAATCAGGATCATGAACATCTTCCAACCACAGAGGACTTGCTGTGCAGAGAGGCCTTTGCTAGAATAAGCTGATCTTACTGGCTTCTTGTTTTTTTCAAAAAGAAGTGAGAGCAGAGCCTGAAGGATAGATTGATTAGTCTGTCCTTGGCATTATTGCCCCACCCACAGTGCACATCTAGAGACGGGAGTTCAATCCAATGTTCTAATGCAATGATTGGGGAATTCTGGGAGTTGGAGTCCACACATCTTGAAGTTGCTGAGCTTGAGAAACACTGTTCTAATGAGCTGGTGCTCTGGGATTTGCCTTGGTGACCTCTACATTATCCCTATGGTAGCTTTGTTTGTAGTATAAAAGGCAGCCATGCAAAACCGAGAACCCGTGCTCTCACTGGGGTATTGCCTCATCAGCCCATCAGCTCCCAAGACTGCCATTCTCTCCGCTTGATTGTGTTTATTTTGACATTCTTGGTTTTCTTCAATTCCTTCTCTCTATTGTTTCGAGAATGGCATTTTGCTGAGCCAGTCACACAGAGAGTCTCCTGGGGCAATCAGGACTGCACCTCCTTGTCTCAATAGAGTAACCATCTAATAGAGGCAATGAGGGGAAAATGAACACTGACTTCCTGATCATTCTCAGTTCTTAGTTTGTTTCACCTACACCCCTGGCCACTTATCTATCCCCCTCTTATCATCTTGTTTAAACAAACCAGTAAACCAGAGGTGTGTTTCAATAAGCACTAGCAGCTAACTGATCTTATCCGGGCTTAGAAGCTAATAAGGGTTAGGGGCAAATATTTGAGCAGAAGGCTATCCAGGAATTTACTGGGCTACAGGCTTTATTGGGAAGAAGTAAAAAAAAAAAACACCCAAAAACCTCATCCATATTGCTGCCAGCAAAATTCCTTGGATGTATCTGTGAAGTTGCCAGCAATCAGGATCAAACTGAGGGAGACTTTATTTTCAAAAGCCAGGTCTTGCTAATTAGTGGGATTTAATTTTTATTTTGCAGCATGCAAAAGAGAATTCAACTCAACAGAAGATCTTAAAAGAAAAGACACGAGGAAACATCTCTAATGGTATTGAAATTCTTTGCATAAAAAATGAGAAAGGGTTGACAGCAATACTGTTAGTGCAATCTTACACACTTCTGTTCTGAAGTAAATCCCATTAAATTCAGTAGGATTTATTGCAAGCTAAGAGTATTCAGAAAAACAGGAACCTGACAATAATTACAGTTGGACAATTCAGGCCTATGTCTGTTTTGTTAAGTTTTTCACTGCCAAATACTTGGCCATTGAATATTTTTAATGTTTTAATAAGCAGGCATTTTTAGGCATCACCACATTTCCCAAAGGCAATCCAGATGACAGGAAAATCTTTTGGATATAAGTACAGAATGTACTTCTAACTTTCATGGTGCAATAGTAAATCTGTCTTGAACTGAATGATGTCAGCCAGTAGCAAGAGAAAATGTTTTACAGAGCAAACAATGCATACAATGTGATTGAAATCCATACGTAGCTCTTGCATTATTTGCTTACCAGTAATCATTCCAGAACTAATCCACTTTATGAAATACTCATCACATTTGTTTGACATGACTTGCCTTTCTTTCATTACTGAACTGAAGGTAGTTTCTGTAGTGATTCTAACTACAGTATTTATTTACGTTTGTATACCGCTTGCTATAATAACTCCAGTCAGCATACAATGTATGAAACTTAGCATAAAACAATTTACAGTCAATAAAACTGTAACAGAATCATTATGATTAATATAAATGTTTGCTACTAGTACAAATGCCCTCTGATGCCAAATGCCCTCTGAAAAAATATTGCCATAATCTTTTTTTTTTTTAGCAAGATTTTGGGGGAGGTATTGTTTCAGAGAGAGGGCACTGCAACTAAGAATGTCGTTTTCCAAGTTCAACTTCCCTCATTTCCCTCAGGGGAACCTGATACTGTCTTTCTCTGCTAGATGATATAGGGTGGGCAGATTCCACATGGAGAAGATGGTCCCAAAGATTACAAGGATTTGAATCATAAAGTAGTCACCGACATCTTAAACTGGTTCTGGAAAACTATTGGCAACTAAAGCAGCTCACAAAACGTGTTTTTCTGCTGTATGAATTAATGCCAATCTGCAGGCAGGTACTGTAACTTCATTCTGTGCCAACTGTAATTTGTTTTTTGTTTTTTTTGCAGGGTTGCCCCACATGAAATAAATTGCAGTAGTCTAACATATGAACCATTGCTTTCCATAGCTTCTGGTACAGGGAATGACTCAACTACTGCACTGCCAAACTAGGCAAAAGACTTTTCTAGGCAGAACTTCCACCAGGAACTGTGAGTACAGGAGAATTCCCAGGCTGTCTTCCAGCAAATTTGGGTGAGGTATAATCCCATTAAGAGGAACTAGAGCATCCATTGAACCAACCAGAAGATTTCTGAATCAATGGTAAGGCCATCTTTGCAGGAATTTGACTATCTGTTTATCCCATATACAGGTAGTCCTTGACTTACAACCATTCATTTAGTGACCATTTGAAGTTGCAATGTCATTGAAAAAAGTGATTTATGACTGTTTTTCACACTTATGACTGTTGCAGCATTCCGGTGGTCATGAGATCAAAATTTGGACTCTTAGCAGCTGGTATGTATTTATGACGGTTGCAGTGTCCCAGGGTCATGTTACCACCTTTGCAACTTTGACAAGCAAAGTCACTAGGGAAATCAGATGCACTTAACAACCTTGTTACTAACTTAACAATTGCAGTGATTCACTTAACAACTATGTCAAGAAACATAGTCATAACATGAAGCAAAACTCACTTAGCTGTCTTCCCTTAGCAATAGAAATTTTGGGCTCAATTGTGGTCATAAATCAAGGACTACCCTCTAGTTCCTCAAAGCCTTGAGGCAGCATATCGAGATTTCTACAACATCTCTGTTTGGTCTAGGCTAGGGCTGAGCCCTCAAAGATTCAACCTCTCTTCCTCCATCAACTCCAGTTGGACCACCCATTCAGAAAGGGGCAGAACCACTGCAAAACAGTGCCTCCAATTTCTAATACTTGCACTCGGTCCAAAATTATGCCAGGATTAATGGTCACAAACATTACTGAGAAAGTTAACAAGGGTTTCCCTTCCTGGTCTCAGTTGTAGTTAGCCACAAGAATAATAAATGCAGCCTCTATTGAAAGAGACCTAATATTGAAACCCAACAAAAAGAGACCAGATAATAGTCTCATCCAAGATTTTTGAAGTGCAGCCTTCTTCTTCCATAACCTTTCCAAGAAATGGAGACTGGCCAGTAATTATGTATGACTGTTGGGTAAAGAGATTTTTTTAAAAAAAGAAATTCACTAATTTGTTTGTCACATGCCAGATATTTTAGATAATGGCCTGGGTTCTCTCTACAGACACTGTAGTGATATGGATCTTTGCCAGATGTTGAGGAAATTTGGTGAAAACAATTTCTTTCCAGAGATTAGGAGTCAGGTAGTTATAAATCTTAGAGAAGGCATCAAAGGTGGCTTTAGCAATATCCCTCACACCAGCAATGCAGTTTCTTGAAAAGCAGCCCAAGTTATTAGTTGTTGATGACAACCATCATCAGTTACTTCTTGGGAAGTAAGACAGCCAAAATCCCATATTAGAACTTTTCAACTAAGGACCAACATAATCACCATAAACTCCAATGTTAGCAAACACCTCAAATCTGGTGCAATGCCAGCACATCTTTGCTTCTGGTTCTTTAGATTTTTTTTTCAATGTCTCCTCTCAAATATTAGCCATCCTTTCTAGCTTTGTAATTTCTGTAAATTTTGTAAGCATTCCCTAGATTCCCTCATCCGTATCATTTATAAAAATGTGGAACTGCACCAGAACCCTAACCCTGTGGCACTCCACTCAAGATTTTTCTAAATTGATTTAGCAATCTGAGTTACGTTAAGCTCTTACTATTGATTTAAATATTCAATTAAAATTAGGTCAGGTTTTCAAACTGATTTGAATGATTGGATCAAAGTGAAATTGGTTTTCAAACTGATTTGTCAACTTGAGGTGTGTTTTCCCTGATTTGCCTTGGCATATTTTCAAGCAGAAGTCACAAGTTGAAACAAGCTGTTTTACAGTAACTAAAAAAAAAAAAATCAAGATAACAAGATTTCAAAATTTAAACTATTATTTCAGAGTTGACATACAGCATCTGTTCATTTAGACCTGTTCACAGGGAACAAACAGAGACTTCCACAATTTGAGGAGAGATATCTACAGAGGTCAGTGAAGTTTCGATTGTTTTACTGTGTTGTGTGTGTATGCATGCTTTCAAGTCAGTGTTGACTCCTAGCAACTGCCTGGACCAGTCCCTGTAGTTTTCTTGGCAAGATTTCAGAAGTGGTTTGTCATTGCCTCCTTCCTAGGGTTAAGAGAGAATGACAGGGTTAGGGTCAGCTAGAGAAGGCTTTATGGACTATGGACTCTACTCCTAAGGTAGGACTAGAACACACAGTTTCGTGGTTTCTAGTCCAGTGTCTTCACCAGTATACAAAACTGGCATTCTGATTTATCTAGGTGGCAGTAATTAAATCAGATATCCCTTCCTCCTTTATCTGACAGCCAGGATATTTCTAACCAATTATTCCACACTTTCCACCAACCAACCCCCTGAAAACTACAAATACTACAAGGCAGCCCCATTTCTGAACCATTGCTTTGAGGAAGCCTTGCTGGGAGACAGGGTGAAATAATTGCAGAAAACCTGATGGACATTTTTGACACTAACCTGCCAAAGTCTGGAGAATCCAGCAATTCAGTAAATGTTTCATCTACTTCAGTCCATTTTGGAGTCAAAAACATTTACTTATAAGTCTCTGGTACTCAGATGAAACTTTTATAAACGAATCAGGTTAATAAATATAATCAGTAAGAAAACCTCATTGTGGAATTTGTCTTGGCACTCATGCCAAACGTATCTGGCAGCCTTCCAGTTGCTTGCTTATGCACCTGTCTTAGTGAATTCACAAACATGTATTGTAAAATTATACATCCTCCTTTAACAGTGAGTCAGTTCTACTGGTGAGCCAATGTTTGCGGATGCAAAACAATGACACCATTGAGATTTCCTTACTCTTCCCTGACAGAGAGAGGAGTGAGGCAGAGGCTTTCACTGGTGCTGCAAAAGGATGTCTGGACCATTCCAAAAATAGCACAGTGCTGAGTCATGCTCAGCTCTGCATTAACCAGCAAGGAAAAATGGAGGGGAAGGAGGGAAGTAAAGCCATTGATCAAATATGTCCTCCTACACATGGTCAATCTAATGGCACGAAAGACTTTTTAAATGTAAGGATACTTGAGAGAATGAATATTTGTTCTTACTTAGGGAACCCAGTATAAAACAATGCCGTTAAGACCCATAACTCTCAGTGACTGGTTGGATTAATTATAATTCCAATAAGCAAAGATGTGGCAGACCTTTTTTTTTTTTTTTTTTAAAGATCAAAATCTTTTGAAGAAAAAGACAGTTAAATTCCTAATGTGCACCAGGGTGTAACATAGGCAACTTCCACATCATTGTTTCCACACCCTATTTCCTCAGAAGAAATTTGAGAATAACCCCCAGTCGTCTTCATTTCTGATGACTCAGAAATACAGAGAACCAGGGCAAAAATCACTGTCTACACTGTGTCTCCCCAGTTCCTACAGCAATAAAAGTCCTTTTACTCCACACAAAAGAGATGGAAGTGAAATAAATCAAGAAGAACCCAAGCAGCTGGGCACTTTGCATCCTCCTTGCTGCCTAGGAAAAAGCTGCCAGGATCTTTTTGATTCAATCTTTGCTCTTTTCAGCCTCCTATTGAGGAAAGCTGCAGAGTTCTGAAACCAACTTTTCTCAAACCCTGGCAGTTAGAATCATAGGATGGGAAGGGATCTTGGAGGTCTTCTACTTCAACACCCTGTCCAAGGTAGGAGATCCTGGACAATTTGCTATCCAAAGTTTTCTTGAAAACCTCTAGTGATAGAGCACCATAACTCTGGGAGGAGCCTTGATAGTACAGTGGTCTACACACCCTGTTATTAACACAACTGCCTGCAATTTCTGCTGGTTCAAATCTCTCCAAGGCTCAAGGTTGACTCAGCCTTCCATCCTTTCTAAGGTAGGTGAAATGAGGACCCAGTTTGTGGGGGCAATAAGCTGACTTTGTATAAAATATACAAAAGTATGAAGGCTATTGCTTAACGCATTGTAAGCCGCCCTGAGTCTCTGGAGAAGGGCAGCATATAAATCAAATTAAAAAAAAAAAAAGCTATTCCATTGATTGTGCTGAATGTCAGGAAATTTCTCAGTTCCAGGCTGGATCTCTCTTTAATGAGCTTTCATGCATTGATTCTTGTCCTGCCCTCAGGTGCTTTGGAGAATAAGTCAACCCCCTCTTCTGTGTGACTGCCCCTCATGTACTGGAAGACAATTATCATGTCCTCCCTAAACCTTCTCTTCGATAAGCTAGACATATCTCCCTCAACCATTCATCATACGATTTATCCTGCAGATCCCTAATCATCTTTTTTTGCTTTCCTCTGGACTCTTTTCTATTTCTCAGCAATTTTTTGTTTTGTATTGTGGTATCCAGAACTATACTCAGTATTCCAAGCACGGTCTCACCAGTGCAGTATAAGGCAGTATTCACCTCTCATTATCTTGATTCTATCCCTCTATTAATGCAGCCTAGGAGTGCATTGGCGTTTTTGTGACTGCTGGCTCATATTTAAGTGATTGTCCACCTCCTGCTGAGGAAAACTGCAGAGTTCTGAAACCACCCTTTCCTGAACTTCAGAAGTTAGGATGGGGGGGAAATAATTCAATCCCCCAAACTCTGCCAGAACTCTAATAGCTGCAGCTATGATCAGTTGCAGAAAGGCGTTGCTTGCACTGCAGCTGAGCTATTGATTTATCAGTCCAGTTCTTGAAGATCCAATCTAGCATGATTGTAAACACATGTGTGCAAGTAGTTATGTTTGCCATTTTAACCAGAACACTCCCCTTTGATTTTATGTTGAGATTAACTTAGTAATTATGATGTTAAGAAGAAAAGAAAGCAAATCAGGTAATGAGCCAAGCCAAAAATATTTTACAGCAGTTCTGCTCTTTCCTGATCACTCAAAAATAAGTGATTAAGCCTCTGTTTCCTAGCCACTCATTTATGGGGTGGCACATGGCTCACCTTTCTCCTCACAGCTGTCTAATATCTGTATGAAGGTGGAGCAGGTTTATTCATTGGTTCAATAGGAGATTCCTATCCAGTTGTATTTGTTTACCCCAGACCCGTGATGGCGAACCTATGGCACGGGTGCCACAGGTGGCACGTAGACCCATATCGGTGGGCACGTGAGCTCAGCTCAGGCATGCATGTGTGCGCCGGCCAGCTGATTTTTGAGCCTTCTGGGCCCACCGGAAGTCAAGAAACATGTTGTTTCCAACCTCCAGAGGGCCTCTAGGGATGGGGAAGGACATTTTTGCCCTCCCCAGGCTCCTAGAAAAGCTCTGGAGCCTGGAGAGAATGAAAAATGGCTCTACTGGGCCCACCATGCCATCGCGTACCAAAAGCGGGGGGAGTGCAGGGGAGGCCCGTATGCGTGCGGCAGTGGTGGGTTTCAAATTTTTTTACTACTGGTTCTGTGGGCGTGGCTTGGTGGGTGTGGCATGGTTTGGTGGGCGTGGCTTGGTGGGTGTGGCAGGGGAAGGATACTGTAAAATTTCCATTCCCATCCCAATCCAGGGAAAGGATACTGCAAAATCCCCATTTCCTTCTGATCAGCTGGGACTTGGGAGGCAGAGAATAGATGGGGGTGGGGCCAATCAGACTTTTTACTACTGGTTCTCCAAACTACTCAAAATTTCCGCTACCGGTTCTCCAGAACTGGTCAGAACCTGCTGAAACCCACCTCTGGCGAGGGGGGACAGGGCACATAGAATTATGGGTGTAGGCACACATGCACGTGACCCCCCCTGCACTCCCCCCATTTTTGGCACGTGATGGCAAAAATGTTAGCCATCACTGCCCCAGACCATACAGTAATTGCAGGAGAAATGCCTGCCCAGTGTTTGAAGACAGTGAAGGACCAAACAGGCTGGAACAAAGTCCTAGCAAGATATAGTTTTCATTTATCATAGAATCATAGGGCTGGAAGGGACCTTTTAGAAATCATCTGGTTCTTTGGGGAGTCCTACTTCAGCTCTGATAGTGCATATCTGTGAGACTGTGGGATACGTTTGGATTCGGCTTCATTAACAGGTGAAAACTCTGTCCAGGAGGGTTTTTAATCTGATTTATTGGTTGTAGTCCTTTTTGGAGCAGGGGCCCTGATGACTGTTACTTATGCCTTCATTACCTTGAAATATGATTACAGATTGAAGATAACTCAGAAGCTATAGTTGGTGCAAAATGCAATTGCCTGCCTGCTATGCATGGTAGCAGTTATTGCAGAGAAACCCCTATGTTGTGGCAACTTCACTGGCCAATAACTTTGCTCCCAGAGTGAATTCAAGATGCTGCTTCTTATTAAATCCTTGGGTCCTTGTGATCCATGAGTCATCTTTAACCACAGTTCGTCCATCCTGGGCTTTCAACATAAAGGATACTTTGGATGCCTCTGGAATGTCAGGACCAAGAAACCAAAAAAAACGTGCTTATTGAACTGGCAGCTTTGGCCTTGTGAAACAGTTTCCTCACCCTGGTGTTTATATGACCTTCACATTATTAGCTTTTAGAAAGGCAGGAATTTTTTTTCCCCTGGATGCTTGGAGCTTAAGTAACAATTGCTAGATTGCTGTTCATTTTTAAATGGTTTGGTTTTTAATTTGAATTCAGTGTGAATGATTAATTAGTTATGGTTTAAGTGTTTTACAATGTAATGGATTGCTGAGGTTTGTATTTTTGTAAGCCACTCTGAGCATCTCCTAGGGTTGAAAACAGTGGTGGGATTCGGCCAGTTCGCATCACTTCGGGAGAACCGGTTGTTAACTTTCTGAGCAGTTTGGCAAACTGGCTGTTGGAAGAAATCATTAGGGCAGAGAACCAGTTGTTAAATTATTTGAATCCCACCACTGGTTGAAAACATATTTTGTGTGTAATCTGCCCCAACCTTAGAACCTGTTGCTTCCCAAATTTCCAGAATTCCCAGTCCACTTTGTCTCTCCTGACCAGAATGCTCCTTGGGGATTATCAGCAAGTGCAAGTGCAAAGGGCATGGTGGCTCAGCAGACTAAAAGCATTGTGATTAACACCAGCTGTCTGCAATTACTGTAAGTTCGAATCTCACCAGGCTCAAGGTTGACTCAGCTTTCCATCCTTTCTAAGGTAGGTGAATTGAGGACCCAGTTTGTGGGGGCAATAAGCTGACTTTGTATAAATATACAAAAGTATGAAGGCTATTGCTTAACGCATTGTAAGCCGCCCTGAGTCTCCGGAGAAGGGCGGCATATAAATCAAATTAAAAAAAAAAAAAGTAGAAAAAGCTCACAGAAGACATTTGATTGAGGAACATCTCAGGCTAATATTTAAAAGAAAAAGACAAATTACTTTTTAAATTTGCAGCTATTTTTCATTTTTTGTTAAGATCCTGTATTATTTTAAAGTACTGCTTGCCATCTGCTGCAGCTTGATTAATCAAGAGATTTTTCCCAACTGATTCACTAAATTGATTCATTAATTAAACACTGCAGACCTGTTATTAAGGCTGGTCTAGTCAGAATGCAGAACAGTGGAAATTTATGAAAAGATAAACATGACTACATGTCAGGGGATACCAGTTAGTATGGCACAAGTGGAAATAATTGTGTGCTCTCCAGGAAATTGTCTAAGGGAAACCTCAATAATGGTTAGATCATGATTGATGACTTATTTGCTCCCTCCAAAAAGCAGAAGTTATCTACAGGGAGGCCCTAGAATATTTGTAATACAAGAAAGCCTAGCCTGGTTGCTAAGTGACTTACTCTCCTTACCAATTTTCTGTGGCTGAAGTTCTAAGGTGAGGTCAAAGCACATGAAGTCCAAGGAAGAATTGTCATCTTTTTCATGACAACAGGTTTAGTTGGATTTTGTTAACCGACTAAAATACAAAAAGAGAAGTTCAATAAGGCTTTCTGCCATTGGGTTTCTTAGTGTTGGAGAAACTGTACTCATTGAGCTGTACTGTCAAGCAATGATAAACAAGGTGAGGTAATAGGATGAGATATGCAGCCCTTCAAATGCAAATATCTGATACATTTAGGATACCAATTTAAAAATATGTCTCTTAATAAAGAAGTCTTGATGTTCCAGAAAACTGATCTTGACCCATTTCAGTCTGACTTCAAACCACAGATTGATACTGGAATAGTTTTAATTGCTTTTTTGGATGATGTTCAAAATGACAATTGAGATATCTATTATTGAGAATCCATTATTGATGCCCTCTCTGAATGTCTTCATAGCTTTTGATATCTTTGACTTCATATCTTGATGGATCTAATCTGGGGATTAAAAGCATGATAAAAAAATGTAAACAATAGTTAAAACAAGCCACGGCTTAGTGTGATGTGTAAACTCAGCCAATGTGTATGTTAGCATTTCACTAACCTGGCATCCTGCAGGTATTCTAGGACTATAACTCTAAAATTCCCTTGTTAATCAAAATGTAGGGAGCATCCTATGTGCTGAGGATGAAGAAGAAGAAGCAGTTTGCTTCCCGGTAAATTAGTATTTTATGACTAGCTGGATCCCCGTGCTTTGCTACAAAACTATGTGATTGGGCGTGATAAATCGACACAGCTTGAATCCTCCCCTATCCTCTCCCCTTCTCTCCCTCAGGCTTTCTAGCCCCTTCTCTCCATGAGGCTTGCCCCACAGAAGCCTATGCTATGCTATCCCATTCTTTCCAGAGTTATTTTCAAGTTGGGAGGGGGAGTAGAATGTCTAACTAATTAGCATCAGAGCGTGTTATAATAATATAGGAAATACTAATGCTCTGATGGTCATTTCGAAAAATCCTTTCTTAGTGAGCACCTAGAAGCCAAGAGGAAGATATGTGGCAAATTTCAAATTTGTAGGCTTTACGGTTCTGGAGATTTCATGATTAATGCGTGAGAGGTTTTCGCTTTTATATATATAGATTGGCAATACATTGACAGACATTTTTAATGGGGCTTCCTAATATGCTCTCAAAATCTGAACTGTACAACTCAAGTTTTCCTTATTGCATCTCTTCTATTCATTTTCTTCTTGCAAGGATTATTATGACCGTATATCTTTTCAAACTATAAAACAGTTGTTGGGATAGAAGGAATGAGAAGAAAACTCTCCTACACAGAGCCCCTTGTGGATCTGATAAGAATCTAAACCACTGTTTGTCAATCTGAACAAAGGTGAGATAGGTGAACTAGGGAATTCTGGCAGCTGAAGTCCACCCATCTCACAATTGCTGTGATTGAGAAACACTGCTCTAAACAAAGAGGAGCTGTTTTCCTTGGTTTCCCAAACTGTTTGTTTATGCACAAACAAAGAGGTTTGTACTTGCCATCTGTACTCTGTCAGGGTCTGGCCTTCTCTCCTCCCAGCTCCATGGCTGGGCAGGGCAAATACAGTGGCATCTTTCAGACTACAGCCAGAATATTTCAGTCTGTTCTGGATGCCTTTAATTGTATGGGACTTCTCCAAGGAAAATAAGCTATTATTCATTCACCGTTTAAGAACTCTGCCTGCCCTTGGACTGCAATCCTTATTACAACAGTTTGTACAAGAACATGATTAAAAAGAAAAATATTCAAATGGCTGCAAACATGGCCATGAATATATATATATATATATGGAAAGTAATCCAGTGAAAACAATAGCCTGTAGTTTCTTTGTTGGCTTCAGTTTCAGGCTCCCCATCCTGATAAAAGGACCCTTTTTGCTAGTTGGAATGAGAGCATGCTTAGAAAAGTGAAAGAGATTGAAACAATAGCCTGTGAGGTCCCGAGTTCTGAGCCCATTGTAGCCAACATACTCTATATCCATAGCTGTTGCTGTAGCTCAGCTTTTGCAAGCATCTGTTTTCAATATGGGGAGAAAAGACATCATAACATGATTTTGAGGAGCTCATTGCCAATTAACATAGTAAATACCCAGGATATAAAAAGAATACTTATCAGACCATGTTAGTTTGGACCATGTTACTTTTAATTTATTAGAAGGGAACAACAATCTATCCTCAAGCCAACTTTAGCCTGCAACTCCACCCTGCAACTCTTTTTTGCCCTTTTATTGAACAGCTGGGATGAGGTCACCAGCCTGAAATTTGAGCAATAGTTAATGTGCAGCTCTAGTGTGTGCGGCAGACTGTCTTGGGCTCATTTGCATAGTCTTTCACTGCTTCTTTGGGTCATGGGGGCAATTGGTGATCTTTGCAGGAATCAAAAGAAAGGACCTCTATGCTCAAGAGAATTATTATTCTTAATTTGATACTATTTGTTTACGAATGCCACCAGAATGGAACAAACATGCTGTCTCAATGAAGAACTGAAACACGTCTTTTCTTTTCCCTAAATGATGTTTGAAAGGTCTTAAATATAATTTGTGTCCATGTAATTTATTTATTTAAGGGTCACCATGAAAATAATATTGAAAAGTCCCTACTTTAAGTTTTTTGTTAAATCCACAAAGCATGATAGGACAAATAAAATGAATGAGGAGGAAGGGAGTAAAAAGCAAACTACCACTTCTTATATATACTGTTTGCTCAGATCTTTTTTTAATCACAAGATGAAAATGATTTAAGAACTCTTTAAGGCTGTTGGGTAGGTAACTTGGAGGCCCCAAAGGAAAATAGAATACAGGCAGTCCTCACTTAATGATTGCAATTTAGGACAGGCATGACATGCCTGACCTACAATATTAGTCCCACTACAATAATTAAGCAGATCACCAGTTGTTAAATATGATATAATGTGATTTTACTACCAGCTTCCCCATTGACTTTGCTTGTTGGAAGCCAGCTATGAAGGTTGCAAATAGTGATTGCATGACCATAGGACACTGTAGCCATCATAAATGTGCCTTGGTTATGAAATACCTGAATCATGATCACATGACCACGGGGATGCTGCAACTAAGCTGTAAGTTTGAGTTATTGTATTGTATTGTATGTTCAAGGAATTATATATTTATTTTTTCAGAGCCATCATAAATTGATCAATCACTGGATAGACACTCATTAACTGAGGTCTTCCTCCCTCCCTCCCTTCCTCCCTCCCTCCCTCCCTCCCTCCCTCCCTCCCTCCCTTCCTCCCTTCCTTCCTTCCTTCCTTCCTTCCTTCCTTCCTTCCTAATGTACTAATTTGTATTCTATTTTATTGCAGTCTATTGCAATGGTTACTGTAAGCTGACGACTTAGCTAGGCCCAAGACAACAGATGTTTTCTGATGGTACTTCCAGGTGACCAATATTCCTTCCACTCAAATCATGTGTTTTCACAATAAAAATGATGTAGAGGATTTGTTATGACTGTTGGAGATAGTTCTAAATTGGATCTCTCTCTGATTAACTTCCCTCCATTGTTTTTTGTCCTGCCTTCTGGTGCTTTGGTAAATAGGTTGATCCCCTCTTCTTTGGGGCAGCCCCACTGCTATCATGTCACCCCTGGTCCTTCTTTTCACTAGACTAGCCATACCCAATTCATACAACCATAACCAATTCCTGCAAGATAATGGATAGCAAAATTTTACAAAATAATAAAACACAGCTTTTATACTACTACAGCTACCGGTAATGGTAACTTTTGCTTAGTTTTGTTCATGGGATAGGGATGGGATAAAAGCAATGCCATTGAGGTGAAAGGGGGAAATTAATTGGGTTATGTATGCCATCTGTTATTGTTAAATGAAGCAGGGATAGGGCCTAAGATAACTGAATAACTGATAGGACCTGAATCTTTGCAGTGAGTGAAGTGAGAGCCAAAGGTTGTAAAAATGTTTGTGATCTCTGCTCTGTTGTTTTTAATAACAAGTTGATCTATTTTTTATTAAGAAGTCAAAACTGGTTACCACCGTTCCACAAATAAGTTAGTTTCTCATTTCAGTAGTTTAAAAGCCCAGGACCATTTCATTTTCACTCACTTTCCAGTTCTACAAGAGCTCTATTCATCCTTTGCTTTACCACTGCAGTTCATGCAAAATCACTCAGTATTCTGTGAAAATTTCAATAATAGGACAAATCATATAAATATCCAGAAAACAGGAAAATGCTGGGTTTGAAAATAGTGTTCCTTAGAACAAAACCAATATGTTTTTAAATTATTGTTCTTGGCAGAAAGTAGTTCCAGACTTCAGCTTAGGCAATAGGCTCACCCATCCCAGACATGTTTAACCCACTCTACAGGAAATAGATTTCTGCTTCTTCACTCTTTTCCCCCCACAGGATAATTCCATACCATATTCCTTCAGGCACTATGCTGTCCAGTGGTTTCTGAAAATCTAGCATTTGCCTTTCTCAAATCTGGTATCCATCTCTTGGGACAACTTCCCAAATTCCCTGTCAGCCCTTGAAACCTGACATTGTAATAACAAACATCTGGAGGGTTCTAGATTGTAGAATATCGTTCTAGATTGTGGACATTTTAGCGCTTTCCTTCACTGTACTGGCTTGGAACCAGAGAAGATTGCAGATTGTAATCAGTGCAGGTACAACTTAACATGGTCAGATCAGAAGTTCCAATTAGCTCAATATTTTGCTTGCAGATAGAAATGTCCACCCAGAAAAACAGGCAGCGTGGCTCTATACCTGGAATCCAAGAAGCATCATAGCTTATTGGGACAACTGTAGAGACATATCTGATTCTGGAACAATGGACAAGAATAATGATAAAATGCATAAAATCTCATTTCTGGCTCAAGTAAAGGAAACTACAGTAGGATTCAAAGCGTCTCTATAATTGCTAATTGCTATATATCGATATCGCAAAAAAACCCAGAGAGTTGTACTTTGTGTTCCTTTTAAGTACATCACATAAAGAACCTTGCTTTGAAAACCACTTGTGATGTTATCCCACCTAATTAACTGGTTCAAGAACTTTTGTACTAACCAGGACAAAATTAAAAAAGCCAATTAGCTCCATGTGGTCATAAAAACCTTCCAAAATAAACTTCTCTGAGGTATCCTCTGAACACATGACAGGGTCATGCCACATGCTTCTTCCTAACCAGTGTGACTCTTGTTTTGTCTGTACATCCCACTTGTATGTCAATCCTTTCCATCTGATCGTTGCTACATTTTCTTTTTAGGGACATAAATAGCTAAATGACAGAGAAATGTTATCACCCAATAGAGTTAAAAATAAACTATATGACATATCACACCTATCATGTGGTATTATTTCTCAAAGTTTCCTGTGTGGATAGAATGTAATTCTAATTATGCAGAAATCTGTTACACTAAACATGCAACTTTTCCAAAAAGCTGGTGGGAAATATATTATCATGTAAAGGTTACTGTTCTCCATAATTCAGTAGACAGAAAGCCATACTGAGACCATCTGTAGTTTTCTGTGGTTAGATGCATTCAGATGAATAGAATAGAATAGGGTATAATTTTTTATTGGCCAAGTGTGATTAGACGCACAAGGAATTTGTCTTGGTGCATATGCTCTCAGTGTACATAAAAGAAAAGGTACGTCCATCAAGAATCCTAAGGTACAACACCCAATGATAGTCATAGGGTACAAATAAGCAATCAGGAAACAATATCAATATAAATCGTAAGGATACAAACAACAAAGTTACAGTCATACAGTCATAAGTGGAAGGATGGGAACGATGAGAAGATTAATAGTAGTGTAGACTTAGTAAATAGTTTGACAGTGTTGAGGGAATTATTTGTTTAGCAGAGTGATGGCGTTCAGGAAAAAACTGTTCTTGTGTCTAGTTGTTCTGGTGTACAGTGCTCTATAGCGTCGTTTAGAGAGTAGGAGTTGAAACAGTTTATGTCCAGGATGTGAGGGGTCTGTAAATATTTTCACAGCCCTCTTTTTGACTCTTCGAGTATACAGGTCCTCAATGGAAGGCAGGTTGGTAGTAATTGTTTTTTCTGCAGTTCTAATTATCCTCTGAAGTCTGGGTCTGTCTTGTTGGGTTGCAGAACCAAACCAGACAGTTATAGAGGTACAGATGACAGACTCATCTTCTTCTGATGGACTTCTGATATCTACAGTATATCTATGCTTACATCTACCAGAATAGATTGCAAGGATCCTCCACAAAACTTGAACAGAAGTTGGCAGGACTAGCTTATTTGATTGGAAATACAAGATAGGGAAAAGAGTGCAGCAAAGTTGCAATATTTCCTCTTTTTCAACCTGTGCTTGTGAAAAACTTGAGGAATCAAAAATCAGATTAAAGACTGGAGGAAGGAACATCAACAATTTTCAACATGCTGATGACACACAACCAAAACAGGCCTGAAATATTTGATTCAAAGGATTAAAGACAAAAGTGAGAAATTTGGTCTCTTCCAAACATCAAAAAGGCCAAGCTCATGATCATTGTGAGGAATGGAAATGTCAAAATAACAACTGATGGTGAAAAGACGGAATACATGCAAGATTGCCCTTTCCTAGAATCACGTACTGATCAAAGCAGTAAATGTAGTCCAGAAATAAAGTATTCAATCGTGGTGGGTCATACCACAATGATGAGCAGGAAAAAGCAAGGATGTCAGGCCAGCAATTAAATGCACATTAGTTTGCACTATCATGTTACCCATAGCTATCTACAATTGTGAAAGCTGGACCATGAAAAAACTAGACAGGAGGAAAATTTATTCATTTAAGTTGTCAAGCGTTTCTTGGACAGCAAAGCTGACCAAAAAAAAAAAAAAAAACCCCAAACAAACATGTATTGGAGTATATAAATCCACACATATTCCTGGAAAACAAAAGTACAAAATTCTGCCTTACTTATTTCAGCCATGTGATCAAATTCACTGGAAAAGACAGTTATGCTTGGAATGATCAGTCGTAAAAGGAAACAAGGCTATCCAAAAACATGGTTACTAGCCACTATCAGAGCAAATTCCTACCAGACTATGAAAGCATGCCTAGAGTCACCTGTGGCGAGATGGGCAGCATGCTAGATAGATGATAGACCAGTGTTGGTGAACCTTTTCATCACTGAGTGCTGAAACGGGAGTGTGTGCGCGTGGGGGAGCACCGTAAACCATAAGAGCAGCTCCCTGGAGCACACTCACCGGAGCGCCAGAAACCAGAAGAGTGGTTCCCTGGCGTGCTGGGAAGCTGAACTTCCAGTTTCCAGCATGCATGCTGGTCACCTGACCTTCCAGTGTGCATCCGCACACAAAGACTAGCTGGCCAGCACACATGCACATGCTGGAAACTGGAAGCTCAGCTTCCCATTGCACACATGCATACCAGGGAGTGCTCTTCTGGTTTCTGGCACTCCCACGCGTGCAAAGACCAGCTGGGCGGCACACATGTGTGCGCCGGAACCTGGAAGAGCAACGGGCGACAGTTGGCGTGCCCAGAGAGATGGCTCTGCATGCCACTTCCAGCATGTGTGCCATAGGTTCGCCATCATGGTGATAGACAAACAGACAGACGGACGGACGGACAGACGATGGATGGATGGATGGATGGATGGATGGATGGATACATACAACTGAAAGAAGCCCTACAAGGTCAGAAAATGGTCCATAGAATTGGCAAGATTTGAATATGTTTGTTTGGATAGTGTTATCAACACTCTACTTTAGCCATTTCTCTCCTAATATTATTCCTCTTAATTAGCAATTGGTTCAGTGGTGGGTTTCTACTGGTTCACCCCGGTTCGGGAGAACTGGTAGTGGCGGTGGCAGAAGGCTCCGCTCATCCACCCGGACGTCATCACGGACGCTCTGCGCATGAGAAGAAGGTTCTGCACATGCACAGAAGCGCCACGTGTGAGCGAAGCAAGCAGGCGCACATGCACGCTCACAGTTCCGAACCGGTAGCAAAGGTAAGTGGAACCCACTACTGAATTGGTTCCCTGGGTTCCTTTCATATCTGTTACTTCCTCTTCTCTTATTTGAACACCAACATCTCTCCAGGCTTCCAAAAAGTAGACCTCAATTACTTGATTTGTGGCAGAAAAGAGTTTCCACTCTGAAAATATTCTGAAATGTACCTTTAGCTTATTGCAGTTTCCAAGGAATAATGAGCGAATTGATCTGGGCTCTTTAGTTGTCAGTTGCTTTGTAGTTATTGCAGTTAGTTTCTAATCCTCTGAAAGTTTTAAGCTCAGCATCTAGTCAATTTCTATAGCTCCTCTTCAGAAGCTAATTAGTTGCACTATCATAGTGCTGTCACTCTCCAAGCTGAGCTGTTTTCTTGCTTAACCCTACTCCCTAATAGTACTGATGGTGTTACCTAATTTGGGTAATGAAATGTCTGAAAGAAAACAACCAAGCTCAGAAAGCACCCATCATTTCAACCCTGAGTTAAAATATTCTCCTCTATTGCTAGCTCAGTCTGCCTCTTTCTCCTCTAGGGCTATTTCTGCCTCTAGTGCTTTCTCATACAATTGTTTATTTCACACTACTTTAACTGGGAAGCCCAAATGGGGCATGCAAGAAGGATCGGACAAGCCAGGCCAAGCAGGCTCTGGAAGGGACCCCCTTGATTGGTACAGAGGCTTATTTTGCTCAAAAGACATAGAAATGAATAGGTAATCAAGTATCTGTATACCATCAAACACCATTAAGCCACTTAATGTGGCTGAAGCAGGGGTGGTCTTCAAAATTTTTAGCAAGGGGCATGGTGGGTTTGAGTTTGCTTTTTGCGTGGATGTGTGGTGGTGACATACTGTGTGGTTTTCGTGAATGTGGGTCTGGTGGCATTCTTTGTGTTAGGGACTTGTTTGTCAATAAGGGCGGGTTTCCAAATGGCTGGTAGGCGGGAGGTATCATCTCGTTTATTCATGCTGTGTGGGCGTTTTTCTATCTCGATGGCTTCTCTGATTATTCTGTTGTTAACGAAAACCACACAGGATGTCACCACCACACATCCACGCAAAAAGCAAACTCAAACCCACACCAATGATGAGGCACGACCACAAACAAGAAGCCAGACCACAGCTGCATCATTAGCCACTTTAAACCCCTCCAATCCATACATGAAGCAAACTGACACCCACCATGAAGATGTGGCACGACCACAAATGCGAAGCCAAACAACAGCAACGCAGCTCACCAGCTCATATCCCCCTGCAATTTAGACAAACCCGAGCACAACCAAGCCCCCACCCAAACAGAACACCCCCCATCCAATCAGAGCACAGCCAAGCCCCCAACCAATCAGAACACATCTCCACCCAATCAGAACACAGCCAAGCTCCCACCCAATCAGTTCACACCCCCACTGGCAGTTAAAAGGAAGAAACAGCTGCGATCACACATTGCTCCTAGAAGCACGAAGCCGAAAACACCAGCCTGAAGATGACGAATGAGACTTCGTTGAAATATTGGCAAGACGCTTCCAATTTTACGCGGGAGAAAACCCGAATAACCAAAGACCTACATACAAACACCCGCGAAAACCTCCGAAAACAAATATATATGTGTGTGTGTGTGTGTGTGTGTGTGTGTGTGTGTGTGTGTGTATAAATTTTCATTTTGGTTTCATATTGTTCGCTTTATTTTCCTAGAATGCTACATTTTAATTATCTTCCCATTGTTGCTTCTTTGGGGTTTTCTTTGCTTGCTTATGCATCTAAGATATTTCCATACCCTGATTTTGCATCATTTCCTTGCAAATTTCTCAGAGATTCTGCAACATCCTCCATAATGTTCATTTTCATTTTGGTCTCATGTTGTTTGCTTTATTTTCCTAGAATGCTGCATTTTAATTATCTTCCCATTGTTGCTTCTTTGGGGTTTTCTTTGCTTGGTTATGCATCTAAGATATTTCCATACCCTGCTTTTGCATCATTTCCTTGCAAGTTTCTCAGAGATTCTGCAACATCCTCCATAATGTTCACTTTGCAACTATGACTATCTCCATACATGACTTTTGTACTTCATTTATTCTTAACCTCTTTTTAAACAGTAAATTGAGTTGTGATACTGTTGAATTTCCTTGATTTTTGGCAGGATGGTCTAATAACAATTGGCAAATATATCTGGAAGCAAGTTCTGTAGCACCATCATTCCTCTGCTTGCAATTTAAAAGGAGGCTCTGCTGAGTTTAATTCCTTATTTGGTAATTACTCAGCTTGCATTACTCAGAAACACCTGCTTCTGTTTGGCAATTGGTTGATACCATGAACATGTCTTGATGTGATTGGTTTGATTTTTTTAAAAAAGAGGTGTTCCATTTATTTGGGGAAAATGGTTGCTTTTTAAAAAAGAGATATTTGATTTATTTGGGAAAAGTGCCTGAGATTATCAGATGGCATTATATATATATATCAGCCGTACTGGCGCAGTGGTTAGAATGCAGTACTGCCTGCTACTTCTGTTGACTGCTGGCTGCCAGCAGTTCGTCAGATCGAATCTAACTGGCTCAAGGTTGACTCAGTCTTGCATCCTTCCGAGGTCGGTAAAATGACCCAGATTGTTGGTGGCAATATGCTGCCTCTGTAAACCTCTTAGAGAGGGCTGTAAAGCACTGTGAAGCGGAATATGAGTCTAAGTCAGTGGTGAAATCTGAACCAGTTTGCTACGAGTTCGCTGGCTGCGCATGTCGCTGTGCGCAAAATGTGTACTGCATGTGCATGCGCAGTATGCACCAAACACACACTGTGTATGCACATGCGCAGCACGCACCAAAAGGAGGCTTGGGAAGGTAAGTAGAAGCGAGCGGGGGGATCAGCTGTGGGGCGCAAATTAGCTTCGCTAGAAAGCAGGATTTCCTGCTTTCTAGCAAAGCTAAACTGCGCTGCACAGCTGATCCCCCTCCGCTGTTCTACTTACCTTCCTGAGTCTCCTTATGGCGCTTGCTGCACACGCGCGCATGTGCAGTATGCGCCAAAAGGAGATTTAGGAAGGTAAATAGAACACTGAGGGGGGGGATCAGCTGTGGTGCGCGATTTAATTTTGCTAAAGCCTGCTGCACAGCTGATTGTTGGAAATACCGGTTTGGGGGAACCGGTAGCTTTTTTAAACTACCAGTTTGACTGAACCGGTAGCTTTTCTAAACTATCAGTTTACCCGAACCAGTAGTTTTTATCACTACCAGTTCGCCCAAACTGGAGCGAACCCGTAGCATTTCACCCCTGGTCTAAGTGCTATTGCTATTGCTATCAGGTACGAAAACCTCAAGACAACATGATAATAATTGATGATACATTATTTTTACATGCCACCGGACTGCCAGTGACTCTGGGCTTCTTACAACATTAAAACCAACCAGCCAATGCACTCCCCCCACCATAGATAATAAAAATCCAACAATTAACAGCTATAGCAGCTGATAGAATAATTCACAATACATATATTGATGGCTCAAACAGCATCCTGGCCCAGTGCTCAAAGTAAAAGCCAGATCTTCAGGTCGTTTCTAAAGGCCAACGGGAGCAGATCTTTGGGAGAGATGAATCCTGTTCCATAGGGTACAGGCACAGCAATAGAGAAGGAAGACTTCCTGGTTCCCTCTAGGTGAAGCTACAGGTAATCCACGACTTACAACAGTTCATTTAGCGACCATTCAAAGTTACAACAGGACTGAAAAAAGTGACTTATGATACTTTTTCACTCTTACAACTGTTGTAGTGTCCCCATGGTCACATGATCAAAATTCAGATGCTTGGCAATGAGTTCATATTTATGACGGTTGCAGTGCCCCGGGGTCATGTGATCAGCTTTTGCGACCCTCTGACGAGCAAAGTCAATGGGGAAGCCAGATTCACTTAACAACCATGTTACTAACTTAACTCTTGCAACGGTTCACTTAACAACTGTGGCAAGAAAAGTTGTAAAACGGGGCAAAGTCACTGAACATATGTTTCACTTAGCAACATAAATGTTGGGATCAGTTGTAGTTGTAACTTGAAGACTACCTGCATTTAACAGGAGCCATGCACAGTGATCATTTGAGACAAGGGTTCCTCAAATATTTTGGGCCCTGCCCATGAAGGCATTATAGGCAGAAACCATACAGTACTTTGAGTTGGCTGGTAATTAATGCAAAGGATACAATAGTGGTATTACGGGGATGTACTGAGATGCACCCATGTCTTCCTGTGCAACTATACAGTATTCTGGCCCAGCCGTGGTTCCATGGGTCTTTAAGTACAGCCCCATGTCTAGGGCATTTCAGTAATCCAGGCAAAAGATGAGTGGACATCATCCAGGCTTAGGGAGGAATGGCTGCAGCTGGTGTAAAAGACAGATTTATGCAAAGGTCCTTCTGATCACGGCTGCCATTTTCTCCTTGAATAGGAGCCTGAAGCAGGGGTGAAATGCTCCCGGTTCAGGCCGGATTGCCCAATCCAGTAACGATGGAGGCGGGTGGTTCGGAGAACCGGTAGCAAAAATCCCTGCCCCCCCCCCCACATGCCCAGTTGAGCCGTGCGATCATCTGAGGCTGTTTTTTTTACTTTTAAAAGCATTTTTTCTACAAACTCTTCGGCCGAAAAAATGCTTTTAAAAGTAAAAAAAAAAAAAAGCCTCTGATGATCGCGTGGCTCAGCTGGGATCATCAGAGGCTATTAAAAGCATTTTTTTCTACAACCTCTTTGGCCGAAGAGGTTGTAGGAAAAAAAATGCTTTTAAAAGCCTCTGGCGATCCCAGCTGAGTTGCCTGATCGTCAGAGGCTTCTAAAAAGCATTTTTTTCTGCAACCTCTTAAGGTTATAGAAAAAATGCTTTTAAAAGTAAAAAAAAAAAAAGTTGGCCATGGCCACCCAGTCACATTACCCCCACCCCCACCACACCACACCCACAGAACCGGTAGTAACAAATTTTAGGCCTGAAGCCCAGTATAACGGAATGTGTGGGTGATCTTAGAGCATGAGGAGAAGAGATGTTGCCCAGGCAACAATCGGACCAGAGAAGGGGCAGCCCACAAGGGCTTAATGGTCAGAGAAACACATTTAGGAAGGACTTGCCCCAATTGATCAAACAATTCAGACTTGCAAGATTCTGCTAATATAAATAGAATTAGGAAATTATACAAGAATTAGGTCATCTTGCCTTGTTTCCTGTCTGGTTTATCTGGGACACGAAAGGACCCTCAGATAGCATTTCAACCCATTCAGTAGAAACCATCAGTAGAAAATTTATTTTTCTTTACTATAGTCTTATTTTTTTTTCTTTTGTATTTTCCTTTCTTTTTTGTTTGTATTGATCCTTAAACTTTTTAATTGTAATGTGTAACAAAATTACTGTAAACAAAGAGAACCATGCTTAGAGAAAAAAAAATAAATCTCTTTTGGCTTAGGCAGCTGCCAAAAAGAAATATCATTTCGCTTGTTCATTTCTAAGGAAACGACATATATCACTGTTCCCAGTAATTTTATCTACTGTTGAATTGTTTTATTGTTAGAATGTTTTTCCTAACAATTAACCAGAAACTTCTTCCTATAACTTAAGATCATTATTCTGCACATTCCATGTTTAGACAATAGATAACATGACACAAAAGAACATGGGTTCTTTTGTGTAAAGGAATATCAGTATGTAAAGGGTGCTATCATACTCCTCCCAAACGTTTCTCCACAATTCCCAATTCCCACAAGATTTATTTTCCACTCTGCAGTTCAGTATTCTTACCACTCTTTCCACCTATTCCACTTTCTTGCAAAGTTTCTTATAATGTGCTATCCAAACCGGGGAACAATACTTGAGATGTGATCCAAGGGCCATTATGAGTTGAGTGGCTTTATAAATATGATTGAAATAAACAAACTGCAGGCCATGATAAAGGAAACTGGATTTACACTGGATTTTCTCAAACTAGTTTTAAGTGTCCTGAATTAGAGGTTGGAATCAGACTCTTGAGAACTGAGATAAGAATCCTCTAGTAATGTGTTTATTAATCCAAGCTCTCTTTGTAGTTTATTCCTCTAGGGCAGTGGTCCCCAACCTTTTTATCGCCGCGGCCCGCTGAGCGCGCGCAGGGGTGGAGCCACGGCCCAGGAGCCTTTGCGCAGGCCCATTGCGCACGGCCCAGGAGCCTTTGCGCAGGCCCATTGCGCACGGCCCAGGAGCCTTTGCGCAGGCCCATTGCGCACGGCCCAGGAGCCTTTGCGCAGGCCCATTGCGCACGGCCCAGGAGCCTTTGCGCAGGCCCATTGCGCACGGCCCAGGACCTTTTGCGCAGGCCCATTGCGCACGGCCCAGGAGCCTTTGCGCTGAAGCGTTCCTGTCCCCCGGCCGCTGTGCGGCCCGGTGCCAGGTACTCCACGGCCCGGCACCGGTCCGCGGACCGGGGGTTGGGGACCACTGCTCTAGGGTGTTTGCAAGAAGGATGAAAACTGATTATTCATTAAACTTGTAACGGGATCTCCTATTAGCTGGTTGTTCTGTCTTTGTCATGAAGCCTGACCAATGGAAAATTAAATGAAGATATTACTTCCTGTGATTGAGAAACTTTACTCCTGTTGTTGCAACTGAAAATTGCACTTGTGACTATTCTACATATTGAAAGACGTGTTCATTGCAGAAGAATCAATGAAGGATTCTTCTGAGATAAGTGGAAAATGGGTGCTGAAAATAAATCAATGTACAGGTAGTCCTCGACTTACAACAGTTCATTTAGTGACCATTTGAAGTTAAAATGACACTTTAAAAAGGGACTTACGATCATTTTTCACTCTTACAACCATTGCAGCATCTCCCTGATCACACAATCAAAATACAGATGCTTGGCAATTGGCTCATACTTACGACGGTTGCAATGTCCAGAGGTCATGTGACCACCTTCTGACAAGCAAAGGCAATGGGGAAGCCAGATTCATTTAACAACGGGTGTTACAAATTTAACAACTACAATGATTCCCTTAACAACTGTGGCAAGAAAGGTCGTAAAATGGGGAAAAATTAACAACTTTCTCACTTAGCAACAGAAATTTTGGGCTCAATTGTGCTTGTAAGTCAAGGACTACCTGTACATCTGTCCTAGCATATTTTTCTGGATTTGATTGTAGTGTCCGGTGTACCACTGTCTCACTAACTACTGAACACATATCTGACAAGATTTTTTTTTAATGGAGACTGCCTTTTTGTTATTTCATTGCAGACAATGAATCACACAAATCAGTCTTATTTTGTCTCATAATGCAAAATGCTCTCTCACCCAGCCTCATCTACAACTTTCACTGTTTGTGCCTTGCTGAGTTTATTGCTTCTTATACAAATATGGCAGAAATGGGTATGTTGCAATTGAGACGCTGAAATCCTTCACACCGATTAGTTTGATATAGATCAGGGATGTCAAACTCAATTTCATGGAGGGTCGCATCAGGGTTGTGTTTGACCTCAGGGGCACGGGGGACCATGACCAGGGTGGGCATCGCCAGCTCAATGTCACTCATCGAGACTCTGTTTTTTCTGGCAGAGGGCTCCAGGAGGCCGTTGCAGCCAAAAATGGAGCCTGGGTGGGCAGCACACGGCCTCCCCAAACTCCGTTTTTACTGGCAGAGGGTTGCAGGAGGCCATCGCGGCTGAAAATAGAGCCCAGGAGGGCTGTGCACGCTCCTCCCAAGCTCTGTTTTCACTGGTAGAGGCACCGCAGGCCAGTCCACTGTTTCCAGGGGCCCGCAGGCCAGATGTAACCATCCCATGGGCCAGATTCAGCCCACGGGCCTTGAGTTTGATACCCCTGATATAGATAGTGCTTGACTTAATCACAATTGAGATGGGAATTTCTGTCACAAGTTGTTGCAGTTGTAAGTCAAGTTGGACCTGATTTTGCAACAATTTTGCAGTCATCATTAAGCAAATCACACAAATGTTAAGCAAATCCAGCTTCCCAGTGAGCATTTTTTGCCAGAAATTGGCAAAAAAAGGTGCAAATCGAGATCACATTTTTTTTCCAATTTATATACCGCCCTTCTCCCTGAGGACTCAGGGTGGTGCACAGCCAGAATTAAAAACATGAAATACAAATATTAAAAACAATTAAAATCTATATAAATTTGGCCCAAAAATTTAAAAAACCACAAACCAATTAAACATTTAAAAAATTTAAAAAATTTCTTCCTAAGCCAGCCTGGCTTGCTGGAAAAAGTGGGTTTTAAGGGCACGGCGGAAGGCACTGAGGTCTTGGATTCTCCTTATCTCTGGGGGCAGCTGATTCCAGAGGGTAGGTGCCCCCACAGAGAAGGCTCTCCCCCTGGGGGTCACCAGCCTACATTGTTTGGCTGATGGCACCCTGAGGAGGCCCTCTCTGTGGGAGCGCACGGGTCACTGGGAGGTCGTCGGTAGCACCAGGCGGTCTCGAAGATAGCTAGGCCCTATGCCATGGAGCGCTTTAAAGGTGATAACCAACACCTTGAAGCGCACCCGGAAGACCACCGGGAGCCAGTGCAGCTCGCGCAGGAGCGGTGTTACATGGGAGCGCCATGCTGCTCCCATCACTACCCGCGCTGCTGTGTTCTGGACCAGCTGGAGCCTCCGGGTGCCCCTCAAGGGGAGCCCCATGTAGAGTGCATTGCAGTAGTCAAGGCGAGAGGTGACGAGGGTGTGAGTGACTGTGCACAGGGAATCCCGATCAAGAAAGGGCCGCAACTGGCGAATCAGGCGAACCTGATAAAAGGTCCCCCTGGTTACAGCCATCAGATGTTCCTCCAAGGACAGCTGCATATCCAGGAGGACTCCCAGATTGCGAGCCCTTTCTGTGGGGGCCAAGGACTCGCCCCCAATAGTCAGTGATGGACTCAACTGACTATATCGGGATGCTGGGAGCCACAGCCACTCAGTCTTGGAAGGGTTGAGCTTGAGCCTGTTCCTCCCCATCCAGATCCGCACAGCCTCCAGGCACTGAGGCATCACTTCAAGGGCATCGTTGGGGTGGCCTGGGGTGGAGATGTACAGCTGGGTGTCATCAGCGTACTGATGGTATCTCACCCCGAAGCCACTGATGATTGCCCAGCGGCTTCACATAAATGTTGAAAGAAGGGGCGAGAGGACCGATCCCTGCGGCACTCCACAGACAAGAGGCCTCGAGGTCGACCTCTGCCCCCCTGCCAACACAAACTGCGACCGGTCGGAGAGAAAGGAGGAGAACCACCGCAATACGGTGCCTCCCACATTACCACAGAATGCTGTAAGCAGTCATAAATGCAAACCAGATGTCAACCACTCCAATAGCAATCATTTGACTGTAAGGTTGGTGCAACAGTCATAAGTGCGAATACAGGTCATATCACTTTTCCACGAGTCCATTGCGACTTTGAACCGTTGTTAAATGGACGGTTGTTAAGTCGAGGACTATCTGTACATAGAGTATTATGTGCAGATGAGCATGGAATTAAAGTAAAATCTCTACTCTGTGGAACTTCATTCAGTGGACTTCAGATGGAATAGACAAAATCATACATCTTATCTGAGTTGCATGGATTGACATTGTCAGCCTTCGGCACTCTATGGATCAGCCCTCTCCATGCCCCTCGGTCTCACACATCCTCTTTCAGATCCGCCATGGCCAGCTCCGTGTCATCCTTTATAATGTCCGGCCAATGGGTACTAAGGCATAAATTATACATTTGGAATTAATGGATTTTCAGCTTTACCAGATACCCATTTCTGCAATGGATCATAAAACAGAGATTTTTCTATAGCTTGAAAGATACTCTTGGTATGGGAAGAAAATGTTTTTGTTCTCACTTAGAGAAGTCTGAAAACCGAGAAAATGTCCTGGCAAAGGTGGCCGCTTAAAGGACAGGAAACCAAAGATTAGGACAATGAGACAAGTTTGGTCCTACAGAACGTTTAGGCAAAGCAAAATAATAACTTCAGACAATCAACCTCAGCACTGTGATGTAGGTCTCTCTTGTGGCTTTGCTATAAAGTGGAAAATAACTCATGAATGCATTTTCAACCCACTGACAGGCTCAGCTGTTATTAACCCCAAAAAGCAATAGAAATGGATCCTCCTCCTCAAAGGAATCTGAAGGGAATTTGCCTGTCAAAGGTTTTTAGTTCTAACCTTCTAAGAAATACTATTAATCAGAGTTCTTGGATGCATGTGTATCAGTTAAACAGATTCCAGTTCTGGCTTCCTGGGTGGGGAACTTACATGATGATGGGGGAAATATGAAATGGATTACAAGAAGATCCCAGGAGATGTCTTAGAAATGGGCATGTGGACAAAAGAGACATGAGCAGGAAACGAGAATGTGGAAAGCTGTGAGTCTGGGCCAGGGAGAAGAGGAGGGGTGGTGGTAGTATAGAGGGATCTATCTGGAGTTGCGACATAGGAATTTTGCTAGCGGTGGTTTCCCTTTCCTTAGCAGCATAGTGTGCTAGAAAAATCCCCCAAGGCAGAGGTGAGTTTCAGCAGGTTCTGACCAGTTCTGGAGAACCAGTAGCAGAAATTTTGAGTAGTTCGGAGAACCGGTAGTAAAATTCTGACTGGCCCTTCCCCCATCTATTCTCTGCGTCCCAAGTCCCAGCTGATTGGGAGGAAATGGGGATTCTGCAGTAACCTTCCCCTGGATTGGGGAGGGAATGGAGATTTTACAGTATCCTTCCCAGTGGTGGGTTTCAAATTTTTTTACTACCAGTTCTGTGAGTGCGGCTTGGTGGGCGTGGCATATCTTGGTGGGCGTGGCTTGGTGGACATGGCAGGGGAAGGATATTGTACCATTCCTACCCCCCTAATTTCCAGTGCTTGCTATATTCCTGTTTCTAGATTTCCTATTTCTCCCTGACTGAGTCACATACAATATTAGACAAAAAGTATACATGTTCACAGATTTTCCATGGCTTAAACATCCATACTAAATTCAAATCAATTGGGTGTATCAAACATTCCTATCATCCCAAAGAGATTGTGAAAATATATAGTTCTAGGATAGTTAATTACTACAAATCACAGGGATTTTATATAGTTTTCATCCCAAAGACCAAGTTTGGCATACACTTGACAGCCTGGCATAGACAATTATTGCCAAATTCTCACTGGTTACCTTTAATCTGTTAGTTCTTTCACATCAAAAAGTTCTCTCACAAGACACAGACTATATGGTAAGTATTGACTGAATAATATTTATGCTGGAGTTTAGTATAGCTCAAAAAATAAAAGAGCCTACAGAAAATGTAAAATCTGAGGTTTTATGGGACAGGTTCTAATAATAAACAGTAGGAACTAAATCATTATGTTCACTATGTTTTATTCATTAGGATTTGTGTTTTATTCATCTGTAGAATGCAAGGCAAATCATGGCAATGTCTCTTTAAGGGCTGTAAAGTCAGCCTTCTCTTTAAATCTGCTCTTGAAGCCTATTGCAATCTGCTTCCTGGTTGCATTAATTACTTTGAATACTGTTTAGACACTGTTGATTCTGTTTATATTTTCTTGCTTTGTTTCTAAATAGTTTTCATCCTACGGTTTTGTGCAATGTAATTTGTGTCTGAGGAAACCTAATTAGAACAGATCTTTGTTTTTCTTTTCGCTTAAAAGAGAAAGAGAAATAATAAATGGTAAGGAAATAACTGAATTGTTCTTAATTGAACTTACAAGCTTAGCAGGTGAGGTTAATATCTCAATGGCAGACGCCCAATAGATACCAACCCATTCTATTTCCACCCCCCCAAAAAAATTATAAGGAAAATGTTCATGAAATTCCAGGGAGCTAAGGTGATTCAAATCAGAATTTACATTTTGAAGACGTTGCTCCACTTGATGGAGTAGCATTCCTAACAGTTGGTACTACAACTCCCAGAGTTCCTAGCTATCATCACGGGCAAAAGAATTTGGGCAGTGCTATCATAAATCAACCTGGTGAGGAAGGCTGATTTACGTGCACACACCTGACTTATTTTCAAACAAATGGGAGGTGCTTTGTTTCTTTTTTTTTTTTCTTATATATGGATTTCACATCTGTGGATTAAAAAAAGATCTCTTCCCCTTTTTTCCTATTGTGTTTTCTTCTTTGAATCTTTTCTCTCCTCATCCCTATTTGGCTCACCTTTTAGAACAGAAATTTGAGAGAGAGAAGGGAGTCCAGTTGCCCTCAGATCTGTGACCTTTTTTTTTCTTTTTTTTTTAAAGTAACTCGGACCCCTTCAATCTCTCTGGATTTATTTTGGAGAGACTACAGTCTGGGTTTTACCAGTGTCTGACTGTCATTCAGAAACCAAGCTGGACTTCTTCATTCCGGGAATATTTTCCTGGTGAGTCAGGTTCTGATACTGGATGATCAGCTTGCCTGTTGGGAAGTGGAGGAGGTAAGGCCACCGAGACCCGTTTGTGACAGATCATCTTTATAGCCACATTAAAAAGCTGGTCAGAACAAGGGAATGCACTGGCCCGTCAGGACTAATCAGACTGGGAACATTGCTAACTTCATTTTCAGATGAAATAAACCATTCCTGGATTTGTTATGACGAGCAGCAAGACTGGAAATTATGGGAAAGCTTCCAAAATGTTCCTGTGACTACTAGACTTAATCCACAAGATAACCGTTCTGTTTCTAGTACCAGCATTTCAGCAATGAAAATCATTCACTCTTCTGAACCTGTAGCCTTGAATTCTGCTTAAGATTGGTACTTCACACTGGTATTACTTGTTGCTGATTTTTTTTTTCTTCTCTGCCTGCTGTCCATGTGCTACTTTTCGTCCGCTTCTATGACTTTTTTTAAAAAAAATAAATCGACTGTGGCAGACACTGCTAAGCCTGGGTCAGTCTTCTTTCATTTGAAGGGAACATCTGCTTCTGGCACTGTTCACTGTTTGGGGAATGGAAAAGTATGCAATTATGGTGACTAGTTTATACTTTGTACACAGTCATAATATAGTCTGTTTCATTTTGGCTTATTGTACTGTGAAGCCTGCCAACACAGTTTCTAAACGATGTTTTATAGCTTACCATGGGTATGAAAACCAGCCAATGGCAGTTTATTCAATAAATGACAATCCGATGAAACAGGATTGTGGAACGCGTACACCTAGCCACTGAGTATTGGTCCAAATGTTACATATCTTACACTCCGATTAGGACTACTCTATAATGGAGTTCCTGCCTCTTCTCCTGAGTAGATACCTTTGCATTCTCTTAAAGATGCTGAAATAAATCTGGCTTCAATATGCATATCACAATTCAAAATATTTTCATAATATCCAAATTTTTTTAAAAAGAAGGGTGGCTTTGCATGGTCATAGAAAACAGATTTCATTGTATATACAGGCAATCCTCAATTTACAACAATTAATTTAGTGACTATTTGAAGTTATAACGGCGTGGAAAAAAGTGACTTATGACATATGATATATGGTTTTCATACTTATGACCATTGCAGCATCATTATAGTCAGAGGATCTAAATTTGGGCGCTTGGTGACTGATTCATACTTATGATGGTTGGAGATCCTGGTGTTCTGTGATCACCTTTTGCAACCTTCTAACAATAGCCATAGCACTTAGATTTTTATACCGCTTCACAGTGCTTTCCAGTCCTCTCTAAGCGGTTTACAAAGTCAGCATATTGCTCCCAACAATTTGGGTCCTCATTTTACCCACCTCGGAAGGATGGAAGGCTGAGTCAACCTTGAGCTGGGCAGAATCGAACTGCTGGCAGCTGGCAGTCAACAGAAGTAGCCTGCAGTACTGCATTCTAATCACTATGGCACTGTGGCTCAAGCAAAGTCAATGGGAAAGCCAGATTCACTTAAGAACTGTGTGCCTAACTTAACAACTGCAGTGATTCACTTAACAACTGTGACAAGAAAGGTCATAAAATGGGGCAAAACTCACTTAACAAATGTCTCTCTTAGCAACAGAAATTTTGGGCTCAATTGTGTTCGTAAGTTGAGGACTACCTATATTCTAAATCTAGTCAAGACTGGTTCTATAGCATTTTCTTTGAATATTTGTTTTGCGCACTGGAGTTACCAATGACATAAGGCGAATCACCTTGCAATTAGCCACAACTATTCTTTTACCACTGTGGCCAGCAAGTGTCTATGAGAAGCCCATAAGAAGGATTAAATCACAATAGCCACATTTTTCATTGCATGTTCCTCAGTAGCCAGTATACTGCCACTGCCGAAGTTGCTATTCAACCAACCCCTTGAGGCTCCATAGCGGATATGGATAGACTGCACACTTATGGACTCTGAGTATAATCTCCGTTATGGACTCAGTATAATCTCGTGCAGATAATTTCATGCTTTCTCAGTTCCTTTCTGCCCTTTATAGAACGTTCCAATTACAAAAGCTGCTGGAATCTGAGCTTGGCAGCCTATTGAGAGTTGGAACAATCCCATAGGGATTCAAGGATTCAATGAAAGCTGTGCTGAGCTGATTAACTCCAGAAGTTAATCAGTTGGACTTTAAATCCAGAATAGACACTGGATTGTCTCATTTAGGAGTCATTTCTCATTAACTGTAGCAGAGAGCAGCTTTCCCCCCTTATTTCTCCTTCTGCCTTTAGGATTCCCGCTTTTCCTTAAAAAGCTGGAGGCAAGGGCTACACCTCATGTTGGCTCCTTTCTTTGGTTTTGCAACACTGAATGGAAGAATACTCCACTTTTCTTTCTCTTGCTGCAAGCTAGTTGCCTTCTGTTTCTGGAGCTCCCCCATGGGCTGGCTGTAGGAAGTTCAAGCAGGCATTATCTAGCCGAAATGTTGGTACACAATAGCGCTTTGTGTAAATTTGGTGGCACAGAATGTAACTATGGAAGTACTCTGACTCACATTCAAATCTCAGTTCTGAGAAGAGGTAGGTTTTGCTAATAAATAATACATGTGGGTTACTAGACGATAACCTTCAACTCCACCTTCTGAAAGAGCAAACTTTCTTAAACTGACGCTTTTTTAAATTTTACTATTAACATATGTCCTTGGCCCTTGGCTAGGCTGATTAAGGATTATGGAAGGTTAGAGTTCAATACATCTGGAAAAACCCAGGTTGAGCAAGTTGTTACATGCTGTGTTTGTACATAATTAAACCAAAGTTGGACAGCTTTTATTGCTACTATTGTTATTATCTCCTGGCAAGAGTTGCACTTAATTACTGTGAATTAAAAAATAGGCCTCTGAGGATGCTTGGGAGTATGTTATCAGTCAAAGAAGCAAAAATGTTACACACTGCCCAAACTGGTAGTTTTCCTATTAAATTCGGTGGGGAAATTCTAGGAATTCTTTGGGGACCACAAATATAAACTGGGATCACATGAAGTTTAGAGTGATTGATCAGATGGCAGATTTTTGAAGAAGGTGCTCATATTCAGGAAGGAGGAAGTTAAAGACTGACTATTAATCAGTCAGCATTCTCAAAATATTTTCCTCACTAGTAATAAGAGACAAAAATTCACAAGCTATAGAGCTACCATAATTGGGCTGTACAACTCTGAACAACCTTTAGATGGCAGCAAAACAGCAAAACAAGAATATTGTATCTTTTTGCTGCCATCTAATGTTTCCATCAATTTTTGCAGCCAGCTATGTTAACAAGATTCAGGAACCACTGCGGCAGCAACATTGCATATTATTACAGTAAGGACCATCATATATCAAAATTCCTAGGTAAGGAAAGGCTTAAACATTTTTATTTTTTCAACTAAATTTTTACTCTTCATTAATTAAAATATAAAATAAATCTTTCTATATACTGTATATTTCTTGCAATCCAACCTTTCTCTTTAAATTGTTCTATTTAAATTGTTCTGTTTTATGCTTTGCAGGAAGAGGCTACAGGTAGTTTTCAACTTACAACCATTCATTTAGCAACTGCAATACTAAAAAAAAGTATTTATGACCAGACCTTGCAGTTACCACCATCGTAGCTTCCCCAGAGTCATGATCAAACTTCGGGTTCTTGGCAACCAGCATGTATTTACAACAGTTGCAGTGTCCTGGGGTCATGTGAATGCTATTTATGCTATTTGTGATCTTCCTGCCTTATCAGGTGGGAAGATAATTCTTCTTTTATAAGAAAATAGGGGGAATTGGATTTGATTAATGATTGTGTGATTCACTTAACAGTAATTTGCTTAACCACAGCAAAAAACACAGGTGATCATAAAACAACTGTCAAGGCTCTGACTAACAAACCTATGCAAATCAGAACTCTTGAGACTTGGATCCTCCTCAAAGCTCTTCTTTATTGAGTACATCATATCAGCATAACTTCAATGGAAAATCAATTCTAGATCTTTCCCATGGTTTCAGTATAATTAAACTAAGAAATAACCCTATCCCCAAGTCACGTCACGTTGGCCAATTGGGTTAATTGGCAGGCTCTCTACGCATCCTTCCCCAACCTTATCCGTTGTCATCCGTTGTTTGGTTCTCCTGAGAAAACTCTCTGTTTTGTCTAGCAAGGCATTCCAACGTCCTTCCCCTCTTTCCCCTCTGTGTGACAACTGAGGAACAGAAAGATGGCTGCTACCAGGTTTGGTTCGAAGTTGACAACACTTCACAATCATCTTGCTTAGCAATGGAAATTCTGGTCCCATTAGTCAAGGATTATCTGTACATCAGATGAAATGACAGAAGACTGGAAGAAGTCACAAGTGAAGTCACATGCATCATGATACCATCAGGTAAATGGTACGATTTGCTTGATTTCCACAATTATATCATGATACATACACCATTAATTCTATTTTCACCTGCAGGTGTCTATGGTGATACAAGCAAGCACCTCTAAGAGTGATTCCACATCCATGCTTGATTATTGCTGGGATGTAATAGGCAGATCAAATTCTAAGTATTCCTAACAGAAATAAAGCTGTCTCTTTCTTTGAAAGGTGCATCCGTGTTTATATGCCTGACTCCTTGTTTCATGTCCATTTAATATTTTTAAGGAAGGAAATATAGTTAATAATTTAAATGTGCAATTGATAAACAGTTCATAGTATAAAGATATTATCCGAGACATTTGTCCATCATTGCTACAACCTGCCAATTTGTAACCATACTCAAAGAACAAGAACATGTGAGGCTTCAGGAGAGAAGGTGGACTCACTGTTTGGCTAGGCTGAGCAATCCTCTGAAGCAGGGGGGAAAACATCAAGCAGGAAAGATATTCTTTCACAAAGTTGGAGAAGGCACAGAAAGAGACAAGGCCATTGCTGCAGCTCCTGAGATACCCATTTCCCCATCTTTCCTTCCTCTCCAATCACAGCATGCTTTCATTCCTTGATCATCACAATCAAGTTGCAGTCAGAATCAGAATAAGACCTGGAAGGGGCCTTGAAGGCCTTCTAGCCCAGCCTATTGCTCAAGCAGGAGATCTTATACCATTTCAGACAAGTGACTGTTCAGTCTCTTCTTAAAAGTCTCCAGTGATGAAGCACCCACAACTTCTGAAGGCAAGCTGTTCCACTGGTTAATTGTCCTCACTATTAGGAAATTTCTCCTTAATTCCAGGTTGCTTCTCTCCTTGATCAGTTTCCATCCATTGTTACTTGTCCTGCCCTCTGGTGCTTTGGAAAGTAAGTTGATTCCCTCTTCTTTGTGGCAACCTCTCAAATACTGGAATATTGCTATCATGACTAGGGGGGACATCTATCAATCACCCTTTCTAAGGATGGTTTTATGTGGCAGTCTAATCTGCTTGCCTGCTATGATGCTCTCGGTTGCTCCTCAAATAATGTTTGAACATTCCAGTCCAAATCACAGTTGGTTGGCAACAAGGCCAGGTTGATGTGCAATCTCAACTATGGGCACCACAGGACCTGATTGGCAGGGGTGGTATTCACTTACCTTCACTACCAGTTCACAAATGTGAGCACTGCTCACATGCGCAGGGCCATCCACATGCGCAGAGCGTGAAAAACGGGATGTGATGATGTCCAGGCAGGTGAGCGGAGCCTCCCACAGCCGCCGCTACCAGTTCGCCCAAACCGGATAGAACCGGCTGAATACCACCCCTGCTGATTGGTCATTTCTCTATCTGTTGCCTGTTGCATCCATGTTGGGAAGTTCAAGCTTTGCTGACTGGTTCTTCTTTGATCTTCCAATGTCTGCCTTTCCTTTTTAGGGATTATTTCATCCCCACCAATCTCAATTTTTTCCCTTTGCTTTCCAGGCGTTTGCACTTTTGTTTGCCTTCATATTTCATACATTTGTAGAGCCAGTTCGGTGTAGTGGTTAAAGCAGCAGGCTAGAAAGCAGGAATCTACGAGTTCTAATTCTGTTTAAGCCATGCTAGCCAACTGGGTGACTTTGGGTCAGTCACTTCTTCTCAGCCCAACCCACCTCACAAGGTTCTTGTTATTGGGGAAAATAGGTGGAAGAAGGTGCGTTGGATATGTTTGCCTTGAGTTATCTATAAGAATAGTAAAGGTGGAATGCAAATAAATTACTACAATAAATAAAAATAAATACTCCCTTCCCAAGTTTTCTCTTTTGACATTAAAGCAATTTCTCTCTCTTTTATTACTTTTTATTGTTGCTTTAACATGATAAAGATTAAAGCAAAGGTTGTTTCTTTGTTCCTGGATTTCAGTATAAATCCATGGAAACTTTGGTGTGAGTAAGAACTGATGATTAAGCTTCAAACTAGTATCTACTGAAACGTGGTAACTTCATATCAACGTGCCTATGTTACCATCTAAAGATTTCAAGCATTGGTTTAAAAAGGAAGCTTTGCAGTTGCGTGGGCAGCTGAAAATATGGGAGCCTTAGCAGCTGTGCACAGGGCAATGACCAGGCCCTGGAGGGGATGAATAGCTAACTAAAACTGGAGCTGCCAGGAGATTGGAAAAAAGGATGGCAGATTGTTCATCAGGACGGGCTTAAGATGATTTAGGAAGGGCAGCAGCAGAGCTTCAAAATGCAGGAAGAGGTACATTTGCAATGGCTAGGAATGGATAGAAGATGATGGAGCCTATTCTGACACTAAAGAAGCAGAGTGGGATCCATACAGATTGTAAGGCAAGCAGAAAATATAGACCTGCCCTATGGCTCTATCTGCAGGCAGAATGTCATTTGAATTCCTCCCCATTTCTCACTGCATCTTTGCGAATGATGTTTTTATATTCACAAATTATTATTTTTTGTTTGTGCATTGCCTGAAATTTATTCACCAGCAAGGAAGTGTGAAAGTTCCTAATACTGAAATTATTCTTGGAGTTTATTTAACTAATTAGCTATTATGATTGAAATAGGAAGTATTGGCCCATCTGATAATTCCAAATATACCACAATAATTTTTGGTTTTTTTACTACCGGTTCTGTGGGCGTGGCTTGGTGGGCGTGGCAGAGGAAGGATACTGTAAAATCTCCATTCCCACCCCACTCCAGGGGAAGGATACTGTAAAATCTCCATTCCCACCCGAATCCAGGGGAAGGTTACTGCAAAATCCCCATTTCCTCCAGATCAGCTGGGACTCGGGAGGCAAAGAATAGATGGGGGTGGGGCCAGTCAGAATTTTTACTACCAGTTCTCCAGAACTGGTCAGAACCTGCTGAAACCCACCTCTGCATGGGATCCAGAAGGGAAGGAACATTAAAAAAAAGATTGCGTACATGTTCTATCTTATATTTTAGTTGCAGAAAAAGGGAATAAACAAAATTGAGAATCAGTTTTGTGGTTATTTGTTCTTGATGCAATGCCCTTATTTACAAATATATTAGTTATGTACTATACTGAAATATGAACCACTGGAAAGTAAATGGGCCTATAGAACCCAGCATCCTAAAAAGTTGGTTTTGCCTACAGGAATCCTTCTGGGAAATATCCCTGATCTACTCAACGCTTTTCCCTTTTTTCTGGCCAGATTTAAACTGCACAGACTGTTCCTTTCAGCCCCAACCCTAGTGAATAGCAAGCAAGCAGAATGCAGGACGTAACAGTAATTAGGCTGGTTGTTCTTGAGTGATAGAATATAACAATCATTCTAATCTTTAAAAACCAGAAGCCCTTCGGGTGTATTAAACCATCATTTCCACAACCACTAGTCAGCATTGGCCATGCTGGTTGAGGAATATTAAAACTGTAATCCATGCTCCAAAGCAGGGGTGAAATCTACTTACCTTCCCTACCAGTTCGGAAGTGCATGGTCCACCCGCGTGCATGCATCATATGCGATTTTAGACCCTCTGTGCATGCACAAAGCCTTCTGTGCATGCGCAGAGGGTCAAAAGCAGGTTACTTCCTGGTTAAAACCAGGAAGTAATGATGTCCAGGCGGGCGGGTGGAGCTTCGCGCTGCCGCCGCTACCAATTCGCCAAACCACATGCCGCAGCCACTACCGGTTTGCCTGAACCGGTGCGAACTGGTAGCATTTCACCCCTGGTCCAAAGCGTGCTGGGCTAAGAAAAGCTGCACATCCTGGCTGTGCATGTCTAAGTATGCCCACACATTAGTCCCTAAAAGAGTAGTAGTAAATACTATTGCACTGGAAAAGATGATGCATTGTCACTCCACCATGATCCAATTCAGCCGATATTACATAGGATAGCAGACCTGGTGGTGCAGTGATTAGAATGTAGTATTGCAGGCTAACTCTGCCCAGTCTGGAGTTCGATCCTGATAGATCCTCAAGACTGATTCAGCCTCCCAGCCTTCCAAGATCAGTAAAATGAGAATCCAGATTATTGCAGGCAACATGCTGACTTTGTAAACCACCCAGGGAGTGCTGTAAAGCAGGAGTCCCCAACCCATGGCCGTTACTGGGCTGCAGCCCATTCAAAATTGGGCCGCAGAAGCAGTGGGTGAGTGTATACTCATGTGCAACTCCACTTGCACAAGAGGCGGGCAAGTGTGTACATTCCAAAGCTCCATTTGTGCAAGCGGCATGCGTGCACAGCCACTGCTTGCACAATTGGAGCTGCACACATGTGCCTGTGATCGGCCACTGCTCATGCAGAACTATCCCCTCTCCTCCTGCCTCCACCATCAGTGCTGCCAGTCAGTAAAGCTGGAAAGATTGGGGACTGCTGTTGTAAAGCCCTAGGAGTGATATATAAGTCTAAGTGCTATTGCTGTATTGTAGTAGGACACATCCTGGTTAAGTATAAATATTATCTGTTTGGAAATTCTTACCAGGTTCCATCTTCATTATGCTCAAGTGATCAGGAAAAGAAACAAGCTAGATTTTGATAAAAGGAGTTAAAAAGGCTGCCATTGTTCGCTGAAAGAGCCAAAAGTTTTCCCCCTAGAAAAGTAAATGAAATACACTTGCAGTAAATGGTGAACATGGAGCACTATTTCAGGGTGCAGATTTATTTGGTGCAGAACTCAGACATGCATCTTGTCCGCTAGCAGTTGCCTATTCATGCATATGACTCCTTTCTTCCAGCTATTCTCTTGACTAACCAATAGGACAGGTTTTATCCAACCTTGTGCTCTCTTGATATATTAGATAAAAATCTTATTTATGCACAGTAATCAGCAGTGTCAGTAGAAATTATAATCCAAGAGTTGCTTCTTTATATAGACAAATTCTAGTCATGATAGAAGAGCTTTTTATATTTATTCTGTATTGCTCTGTGTGAGTAAGAGTATATGCATATGTACACATATTGTATATACCAATTTCTTCAAATAACTTACAAGTGTTTTAAAAGAGCAGGGTTTATTTATTTATTTATTTATTGGTTCGATTTATATGCTGCCCTTTTCTGGAGACTCAGGGCGGCTTACAATGCGTTAAGCAATAGCCTTCATTCTTTTGTATATACCTGCTTAGTAGGGCTTTCGGGCCCCCCCTAAGCAGTGTTCTTTTTTATATAAAGTCAGCTTATTGCCCCCACAAACAGGGTCCTCATTTTACCTACCTCAAAAGGATGGAAGGCTGAGTCAACCTTGAGCCTGGTGAGATTTGAACTTAGAGTAATTGCAGGCAGCTGGTGTTACCTAACGGTGCATTGGTCTGCTGCGCCACCAAGGCTCCTCCATAAACTTGCTTAAGTTTGTCTTCAACATGAGTTTCACACAGTAACTTTCGTTTGCAGCTATTTTTAAAAAGAGAAAACAAAAACTCCATCCTCTTTAAATTTAGAAAATAAATTGGGGTATTTATTCTGAAGAACATGAGAAAGCAAACTAAGGCAAGTCTTAGTCCGAAGTTTGTGGTTTGACAGCGAAATGAATTGTCTGCGGGAGTCCTAGAATTGCTTTAGCCGAAGATACTAATAAGAGGTTGTGTAAGCATTAGTTCCAGATGTTTTAGGTTAAAAGAATGCTTGCCACACTGGGAAAGGCCTGGAATGCATTACCTTTGATAAAAGCAGGGCTTTGGGGCATTCTGATACTTTCTCTTAGACTCTCAGCTGTAACCTCATTCCCCTTGGGTTTTCTAGCTGAGTCCTGTGCTTCCTATTACTTTAGATGATTACAAGAAATTGCCGCAGTTGTTAGACAAACACTGAAAAAAAAGAAAGAGGCCAAAGTAACTTTCTGACCAAAGTTACAAAACAGCTGAGGAGATTCCACAAGAAACTATATACTTGAGTTAAAAAAAGACATTTGACAATGTCCTTAACCAAAACCTCCTGGGCCACAATAATAGAAATAGGACAAGAAGATGGAGCCTCTAATAGGTCAATAATAGGTTAAGGGACAAGAAACAAACTGTAGTAATGAATTATCAATGACCACATGATCAAAAGGAAGTAAGAACTAGGGTTTCTCTAAGATTTGCAGTGATGGCTGGTTATTAACAGTTCATAAAGCTCAAGTTAGAAGCTGAGATTTGCAGATGATATTCGATTAAGCAGTTTTGGTGAAAAGAATAACATAAGAGATATACATTATTGAAAGAGATCTTTCCAAAGTAGATCAGTTAGAATAGTAGAAGTCAAGTCAAACTCGATTTCATTGAGGGCCACATCAGAGTTGTATTTGACCTTGGAGGGGGGTGGGGGGGCGTGGCCAGGGTGGGTGTGGCCAGCTCAACGTCGGGGGCGCCTGTGGTGGCCTGAGTGCTCTACCAGCAAAAACAGGCTCCTGAGCACCGTTTCCGGCTGCGACGGCCTCCTGCAACCCTCCTCCAGCGAAAACGGAGCTTGGGAGCACTGCCCTCACGAGCTCTGTTTTTGGCTGCAGTGGCCTCCTGCAATCATCTGCCAGTGAAAATGGACCTCAGGAGGGCCGCATGCAGCCCTCCAAAGCTCTGTTTTTACTGGCAGAGGCACCGCCAGCCGGTCCTTCGCTGTTTCCAGGGTGGCCCTGCAGGCCAGATCTAAGCACCCCGTGGAAGGAATCTGGGCCCTGGACCTTGAGTTTGACACCCCTGAGTTAGAATGAAAAAGACACTGTAAGGTGATGTACTCTGAAGCACCATATGCCAATATGCCAATTTTGACCCTGAGTAACCAAGAAACCAATCTTGGAATTATGGCAAACAGTGCAATGAAAGTATCAATCCACTGTAAGGCAGTTGTTACAAAGTCAGTCTGTTTCAGGGTTTTTAAGAAAATATATCAATAATAAAATGTCTATTCATATGAATGCAGCCATCCTTAATATACAGTGCATAATGCTGGATTCTACACTTCAAAAGGGATATTATCAATCAGGAAGAGTATCGAAAAGGACATAAAAATGAGTGGAGAAGGGGTAGAACAAGTTGAATAAAGTTACAACTTTTAGAGGTTTACAATGTAAATAAAAGATGAGAAAGAAGAGACATGCTAGAAATGTATAAAATTAGCCTGGGGTAGAGAACAAGATAACAGTACAAGAATAGGTGACTCAGGACAAACCAAGGAATTGCATATTTCACTGAGCTTTATAATTAAACTAGAGGATTTGTTGTCATTAGATATAGTGATTCCTAGTTATCCAGCAATAAGGGCGCATTTAAAGAAAATCAGGTCAGTTTATGGGAATCTGTATGTAATGTAAAGTGTTGTTTCTCATGTCTTCTCCCTCACATTAAGTCTGAAACGGTAAAGAATTAACATAATTAAAACTGGTTGCACGTGCAGGTGAATTGCTAGACCATGAATTCCAGCAAAAATAAATGAGATTCCCTTAGCCAACATTCGAGGGTTACTAGCTAGCATCTAACTAGCAGCCTTGTGCCAAAACATTTGTGCATTTAGCCAGATTTGTCTGCAGGAAATCTACACAATCTCCTTTCTTTTCTCCTTACCTGTGACAATGTAATGATTCCATAGATGCCAAAGGCTAAGAATGGGATCTCTTATTGTTAAGAGTATTTTTTTTTTTTACAAATGAGTTAGTACTTGTCAGAGTTAGTAAGTGTTAGTAGATACAAGGGTCACTATGGTGAGCTATGTAAATAGAAAATAGGCTCATTTACAAGGCCATTACAATTAATATTTACAGGGCTTCCGTGGGATTTTAAAACCTCAAAATATCAAGCCCATGACTGATTTGAAGAAAAAGCCAATATCACTATCATGCCACAGTGGATATCTACTACTATGTTGCACAAATAGAAAAGAATTAAACACAAAACCACATGTAACTTGCTGAGATGTGCAACATCCTGGACAAAGCATACTTAATATCCCGACAAAGAACATTTTTTATCACAAATATTTCTTTTAACCTCCCGCACATGAATCTTTAAATCATGTAGTTGAAGAGCAAATAAATTGGAAGATCCAGGCTTTTGACAGATATAGCTTGAATAAGGCTAGGAGTTCCTGGCTGTAAGCAGAGATTGCGTGTTCTACAATCCATCTCTTCTTGCCAACATCATAATCAATTTAATTTCATGGTCTCAACTTTGCTGAGTTGTCAGTCCACCTGCTGTTAAGTGATGGTGCATGACCCATAACTATAAGTCAGCATTGCAAACCCACATTTCTTATTCTTGTAACCACAGGAAGTACCTTGTTCAGTTTTTTTTTCCATGAATCAATAATGTGTTTTCCTGCAATGAGTAATTATCCTTGTGGGTGAGTGAAGTTTGTAAAGAGGATTATGATGGCTTCGGACATCACACTACTAGGAGAGGGAACTGTGTTGGAAGTAGTCATTAGAAACCCAAAATGGAGAAATTACTTATTGTTTATAAACAAATATGTTCCAGTTGTTGCACAATGGGGAAAGAAAGAAGACAGAGAGATGAGAGGAGAAAGAATGAACAAACCAACTCTGGATAAAAAATGAAAACTGTTTTAGAAGTGTATGTCTAATTAAGAACATAAAGGATATCCAGCTGAAATAGTTAACCCTGCACTTTCTTTCAGAGGAAAATGATTATATTTGTCAATTACTCTCACAGCATATTGTTGTCCATACCTGTACACAAGTTTGCACTGAAGAAATATAGCTCAGTAATCATATGCTTATTGATAAAAATTAGCAAGAGATTATTGTGAGAGAGATAAGTGAGAAACGTGACCAAGATGGATCATTGTAAAAATGTATATAATGAATTTTAGTGTCATAATATCACTGGATATTTCTGCAGTAAGTCACTCTCATTTTAGACTTGGTTCCAAGTTACACTCACATCCTGCTATACTTACACTTAAAGAGCATCCATGAGCAGGGGTGGGTTCTACTTACCTTTACTACTGATTTGCAACAGGATCACGCACACATGCTCGCTTCGCTCACGCACGGGCCAAGCTTCTGCACATGCGCAGATTACCTATGACGACCTCCGGGGCAGTGGGCGGAGCCTCCCGCCAGTTTTACTACCAGTTCTTACAAACCGGTCCAAACCGGGGGCAACCCACCACTGTCCATGAGGAAACAGAGAAGAGGACAAATAGGCACAGATTATGCAAATGATGTGATTTATGTCCTTGCATCAGGCATTGTCATATTATTACATTATCATATGATTACATCACGATGTCCATGTTATCATTTCAGTGTCGTCATGGTTTGTTACAGACTGCTATGTACACTCATTAATTTCCTTTTCACTGCTAGTGAGGGAAGAAAGATTGCTCATCTTCACCGCCACTATCTTCTTGGGCCATTTTATTATTCTAATTCCTTTTGAAGCTGAAAAACTGAGTAAGAGATTTTGTTACCTGAGCCATAAAAAAGACGCTACCTCCCTACTACCATCTCCACTGCAAATTCCATATCCAGAGATTGATTATGACTAAATATATTAGTCTTGAGTGCATTGGAAAACAGTATAGTCCTCAAACAGGGAACTGTTGGCCCTAATATGTAAATCACCTGAATAATTGGTTCAGTCTATAGCTGTTGAAACACAGGAATGGATCCGTTGTCAAATTTTAAGAGGTGTCATCACTGGACAATCAAATAAACTTTATATTCAGATCATCTCATAACAATGCTATGAAAATTAGAGGAGTAAATGAGAGAGTGAAAAATCCTTGAATTCTTCACGATGTCTGTCCTCACTCCCTACACATTGGAGTTTTTGTATTGTAGTGTTCTTTGTTATTGTAATGTAATGTAATGATTCCATTAAAGAAAATCAGCATACTGTTCTTTTAGTAGAGGAAAGCAATATTTTCACTCGAAAAGAAAACAAATGTATCTGGAGATGTATAATTATTCCATTTGGCATTTTCTCACTCATTCCCTCACTATAAATTTCTTGGGAATAGGATCCTGCCTTATTTTCTTCTTTTTTCTTTTCTTATGATTCTCTATAGAACATAATCCATACTGATTATATTGTAGTCAGTGGTGGGTTTCAAATTGTTTTACTATTGGTTCTGTGGGTGTGGCTTGGTGGGCGTGGCATGGCTTGGTGGGCGTGGCTTGGTGGGTGTGGCGGGGAAGGATACTGTAAAATCTCCATTCCCACCCCACTCCAAGGGAAGGATACTGTAAAATCTCCATTCCCTTCCCAATCCCATTTTCTCCCAATCAGCTGGGACTTGGGAGGCAGAGAATAGATAGGGGTGGACCAGTCAGAATTTTTACTACTGGTTCTCCGAACTACTCAAAATTTCCACCACCGGTTCTCCAGAACTGGTCAGAACCTGCTGAAACCCACCTCTAGTTGTAGTATCAAGGTTTTACATAATTTGCAGGACAGTATAAACAAAAGAAGGAAGGCTGTAGTAGAATAAAGCTAAGTGAATGAACTCTGTCAGAGATTTTCATGTAGTGGGCAGTCTGTCAGAGTCATTAAATGGACCCTTGCACTGGCAAGTACCCCCTATGTTGGAAAGATTGGGCACTGAATTTAAGCAAGAGATGAAAAGGAACTGAGTGGTCTACTGAATGGAACTCAATTAGGTTGTTGACAACTTGATTTTTTTTAAAAAAATCTTCAGTATTGTATTAATGGCGGTTGTATATAAGGTTGCTGCTGGTGTGCAGTTCTTCTTTTGGGATTGGGTGCTTTCAATCTTCCTGGTCTCAGCCTGGTTCCAATAGGTAATTATGAGCTTATTCTTTTTTTTTTTTTTAATTCATATTTCTATGCCGCCCACTCTCCAAGGACTCTGGGCGGCTTACACCATAGACAGTATACTAAATAGCATAGTCATAGTCCAGGTAGTCTTGGTCCCAACACATTTAAGTGGGGCCTTGTTAGACTTCCCTTTTGTCTGTTCAAAACAGAAAGGCAGTAATCTAAAGGGGGCAGTAGGAATTTTCAATATTCTTCCCACTTCCTACTCTGGAGAAATTTGTACAGGCAAGCAAATAGACCTGACCCTTGTGAATCTGGACAATCTCCAGCAGGTATTTGGGGGGTGAACTTGTAGTGAACTTGCAGGCAATTTGGCACTCAGTGGTGACATGGGAACTTGATGTCATTGTTCCTAAGAAACTTTCCTGTTGACAAGCCTCTGACAGTTCTTTGGTTACTGGAGAACCTCTGAGAAAACAAGAAGCAAAGAGATAAATGCAGTGTTGGAAGCTCAGGTTTGAGCACCCTCTTTAGCAATTTGGGAAGCAAAATATATTTAGCTCTCCTCCTAATTGCTTTGACAAACAGTTGTCATGCTACTTGTAGATTACCTGTAGATCTGCCTGATGTGAGCATTTCACATAGCATTTTGCAGACAAAATCAGTCAAATTTGCATAAGTTTCAACTCTTCATGGCCAGAGTCCATTGGGGTGGTTAGGGCAAGGCCTAGCTTTGTTATTTGGGTCCAGTCCTGGCCTATGAACTCAGATGAATTGGATACGGTGTTCACTTGCTTGTTCCTGGCCACTTGTCCCTGGCGCTTGATCCTTGGCTCCTGGCTTCTGAAGTTAGAGGAGTGATGATAGATTGATTCTAACAGGTGGTCAGTGACTGCCTATGGGAAGAAGTGTTGCCAGCGCATTTGAAAGAAGCAGTAGTCTACCCCCTTTCTCCCTGAACTCATCCACATTCTCTGCATTTTTTGAGGAAGATTGTTGCGACCACGGAGACTACCCAGCTTCAAGACATACTAGAGGAAATAGATGAACTGAAACTTTTTAATTTAGCATTCAGACACTAGGCCTGAGATGGAGATGGCATTGTTTTCCTGATTTGATCATTTTTACTATAACCTTTGTTGTTAACTGCATCCCCTCTTGTAATTCTGGGTGACCCAGCAGCTTTTGATACCTTTGATCATGGAATTCTTCTTGATCAAACGCAGTGGCTAAAGATTGGGAAAACTGTTTTGCAATGCTTCCACTCCTTTTCAATGACGGGTTTCACTCAGTAATAATGGAGGAGAAAAGATCAGTTAGGTGGCTGCCTTTCTTTGCAGTGTGACACAAAGCTTGGGTCTCTTTCTCCTACTTTTTAACAGCTACATTATATAAAGCTACTGGAAGAGGTCATTTGACAGTTTGGAATTTGGTATGAACAGTATGTCGATGATTCTCAACTGTACATCACTACAATGGGTCATAGCATAGATCAGGGATGTCAAACTCACGGCCCACAGGCCAGGTGAGTCATGCACTGGCCATGCCCACCCCCGTTTTAGCGAAGGGGGGGGGAAGTCATGATACATCACGTGACAACAACATGACGTCACAAGTTTGACACCCCTGGCATAGATAATCTTGACCCAAAGTCTGGAGGGCCTGGGTGGTGAGGAAATAGGATGAAAGTGAACTCTAACTTAGCGGTCTGTCTATTGTGGGTCGCTGATGTCTACAGATGTATCTTGATAGATGGCACTGCCCATGAAGAAGCAAGTTTATGACTTGAGTGTCGTCCTGGAATCATGGATGGATGATTGCAATATTCTTGTCCAACTTCCACATGCAACCTTCCTGAATGGAAGAATTTCTCAGCAGTGACACTGGTATAGATAACTGCAACGTACTCTATGTAGGGCTGTTTTAAAACTACCTAGAAGCTTCAAATAGTCCAGAATTCAGTCTCCTGTTTATTGGTGTATATGATATGCTGACATGCACACATGACCTGAACACTCCAGGTTCTGCACTGGCTGGGTATTAGCATCTTGGTGTAAGTCAAAAGGTTTCAAACCCTGTTTAGCTTTACTGTATCAAAGCTGATAATGGAAAATCTAATCCATAGAAATGCATGCCATTTCCCAACCCGACTCCCTTCACCTGTGCTGGATTACAACCCATATATATGTGAACCTCTCTCTCTATATGTGTGTGTGTGTGTGTGCGTGTGTGTGTGTGTGTGTGTGTGTGAACCTATAATCCACAGACCCTATAGTACAATCTTTGCTGTCTGGGGATTATAAAATACAGTTCATTCTTACAGGTCCTTAGCTTGATGAAGATGGACTCACTTCATAATGCATTTGTCAATTTTTAAGACACAATGAAGCCCCTACCGTTATTGTCATGCTGTTTCCCTCAGGCGTCTTATTATTTCCCATCAGAAATGATAACATGGGCAGCAGCTTTGAAAGAATACACCAAAGGTCATACACGCCTACTGTAATTTTCTACTCCTCTTCACTTTGTGGTTTTTGCACCTATTATGAGGCCATTTCAACTTCAACATGGCTGATACCCCCTTTCTTGTGCTATTGTGGTGAGAAAAACTGTGGGCTGTTTTTCATCTTTCCAGGAAAATCCCCTACCCTACCAATTGCCAGAAGAATAGGCATAAATGCTGCAAGTCTTAAAGGAGGTGGGTTAAGTAGATCACTGGGGCTGTGCCTTCAGTGCTGTTCTCCTCCCTGTCTGCTGTTTGGAAAAGTCATAGTCGGTCCTGCCCAGAAGAGCACTGGGCAGGTGTCAGCAAGGGGCAGGGTCTATAAAGGGAAATGGCTCCATCTACTGTACCTAATTTGTACTGATTTTGTAAGCAGTAGTGCTGGCTTGAAGCTGTAAAGCTTTTTTTTTTCCAGTTTTAAAATATAGATTTAAGATTTCTACTATCAAATCTTCTCTCCACATTCTCTTTCTCTTGCAGGCACTCTTGCATGTATGGTTTAAATTTATGCTGTGCCAAGATCCGCTTTGTAACATTCTTTAAAGTTTTCTACTATTTAGGACTTTGAACTATGCTGGAGAAGACTCCTACGAGTCCCTTGGACTGCAAAGCAATCAAACCGGTCAGTCCTAGAGGAGATCAACCCTGACTGCTCTTTAGAAGGCCAGATCCTGAAGATAAAACTCAAATACTTTGGCCACCTAATGAGAAGGAAGGACTCACTGGAGAAGAGCCTAATGCTGGGAAAGATGGAGGGCAAAAGAAGAAGGGGATGACAGAGAACGAGATAGCTGGATGGAGTCACTGAAACAGTAGGCATGAGCTTAAATGGACTCCAGAGGATGGTGGAGGACAGGAAGGCCTAGAGGAACGTTGTCCATGGGGTCACGATGGGTCGGACATGACTTCGCAACTAACAACAACAACAACTATTTAGGAAATGAACTTTTTTTCAAGGGACCTGAGAAATTGGAAGGGGCAGAGAATTCTCTTGTTGGCATTACTGTGTTTTGTCACAAAGGCCTCTGAAATGTCTTAGGTTGTCCTAAGCCCCATGACATATTTCCACTTGGGATTTAACTGGAGCATGGGAAGCCAAAGCAGGGAGGGTTGCTGAACAGATAAATGGTTGTACAATGAAAGACATCTGCACCCATCCTATTTTATAGCTAAGAACAAGAATACCACACTCAGGAGAATTTCACTTACGTTTTCTTCTCCTTTGAAAGAAACTTAGGAAGCAAATTCCTTGTTATCAAACTGAAAGAGAACTAAATGGGAAACAATGCAACTTGTTTTGCTGCACTGCATTAGCTGAAAAAGCCTAATGAAGAAAGTTATGTTTCCATCATTCACAGAGTTGTAGAAGACCTAAAGACTTGCTGAGAAAAAGCATTTTGCTAAATTTACTCTACTTGCTAGAAATATTTCAACCTATTTTAATTATGTTGAAATATTTCATTATTCATTATTCAATTCAATAAATTAATTATTCAATTCAAATAATAATAACAATAACAATAACAATAACAATAATAACAATAACAACAACAACAACAACAACAACAATAATAATAATAATAATAATAATAATAATAATAATAATAATAATAATAATATTTTGATTATTTCAGCATAATACAAGAATCTATAAACTCAACATAATTCAGCTCACCTATAGCTTGTATAAATTATTCCTCCATGCACAGGCTGCCATTCTTTACATCTATACTTGAGAAAGTAGTATTCCCAGTTTTTTCTTAGCAATGGCTTTTGTATAAGAACAGTGCCTTTTCCTCCATAGCAAAGCTGGATTTACTGATGGCCTCTTAAAAGGGACAAATACTGCTTTCAAGGACACCAAATTGATGGCACTAATAGCAAGAGATAAGCTTTGCCAATGCACAGCTGCTTGCAAAACTTTCTGATAATCACACTGTTACTTGTTTCAGCAGAATCCTGAGTAGCGATATCATTTGATATACAGCTGTTCAGGTGAATGATTTTTTTAATCATTCCATCTACCTTTTCCTTAAATCATAAAATGGCTACATCTATAATCCTGAAAACCAAGTCTAGGATTCTTCCTAACAAAATATTTGTCTGGGAAAAAAACCTCAAACCCTGGAAGCTGCTTTAATCCCACTGAGTTATACCCTCAATTTTTTATCTATACTTATGATAAACTTTTCATTTTTATATTCTTTTTAAATGAAATGCTATATTAATTAATGTGGTTTCTGGTACAATCTCAAAAGGACTGGGTTTTTTTCCCCTGCTGCTTCTGGTCTAAATCAGTCATGTGAGATAGGGTGGTGATTGCATTACACTTAGGACAAAAGCTTAAATTTAAGAGACCTTTAGAAAGAGGGGCATGATGGCTTAGCAGTTGAAGACACTGAGCTTGTCAGCTGGCAAGCTGATAGCCCAAGTTTGAGACCCCAGCGCCATGGGATGAGGTCAGCTCCCTTACTTGCACCAGCTTCTGCCCACCTAGCAATTTGAAAGCATGCAAATGCAAATAGATAAATAGGGCTTCGAGGAAGTAGATTGAGGGGGAAAGAAAATGGAAATAATAGTGGCAAATAAGAAATATATTTTCCATGAATGGGTTGGAAATGTACACCAGAGGGAGAGAATGAAGAGCAATATAACATATCCGTCTTCATTTCCATAAAAGAGCATTTATTTATTAAATTTCTATACCACCCAAGCTCACTTTTACAATGACTCTGGGCAACTTACAATGTAATAAAAAGTTTTTTTAAAAAGAATTAGAAAACAATTAAAATTAGAAAAATTGAATAGACAAGCTAAAAACCAAGATTTTGGATGGCCTGGGGTGGGGCTCTTCTCTATCTACTCCCAATATAGCAGGCTCCTGTCAGGCTCTTCTTGAAGGCCAGGAGTGTAGGAGAAGATCTCACCTCCAACAGAATATTCCAGAGGGCAGGGGCCACAGCAGAAAAGGTTCTTCTCCCGGAGTCTGCCAGCCAAAATTCTTTGGCCAAAGAGGATCCAAAGTAGGCCTTTTTCACTGGAACAAGTGGGGTGAGCTAGTCCCATCAGGATGAGATGGTTCTTCAGATACACTGGATCCATGCCAAAAAGGGCTTTAAAGCTGATGACCAAAATATGGTACTTTAAGGCATGCTTGTAGAAAAAAACAAGACAAAAAGTCTTACAATTTTCAGAATGAGAGCTTCAAAACAATAAGGTGAGCAAGTAATTTAACTTTCCCAAGTTCTTTCTAGCACTTCTTCTTTTAACTCCCCAACAGATATTTTAAAATGCCAGGAAGCACCGTAACATTTTATTTTAAGGGTATCAGCATAAAAATAGAGCAATTGCACTCTAAGTTCCTAAACAGTTACCACTTTAGCGAAGAACTCTGAATCTGGAATAGAGCAAGTCAATGGCAGGCATCCTGCTTCTGAGTAAACCTAAACAAATATCTAGCCAAAATCATTCAGATTCTCTCTAAATTCAAGATTTGTTCCAGGACTGGGCAGAGACTAATTAAAGATATAGGACAAATTATTTGGCATCTACTTAAAACTGAAAGTAAATCCTTCTCAAAGAAGATTTATCCAAAGTACACAGTTGCCATGTCACCAGAACTGGTAGGCAACTATTTCTGGAGGACAGACAGACCTTGTCCCTTTCTATTAATCACTCCCATGCTGTCAAAGCAACTCTGGGGCATGTTTTTCTGCTCTACTTCCAAAGTATACTTTTTGATGTGCAAGCTTCACAATAAAGAATTCTGTATAATGTGAAGGTTCATGAATATCAATGAAACCCAGTTCACACAGTAGCAGTTCACCCATATGGCATCCCAAATTGCCCACAGCAACACTGCCTACACTGAAAGTCTCACTTACTGAACTGTATAAGGTGTTCAGAGTGATGCTTACTGGGCCATGAATTAAAATACTTTACCTACTGTTACATTTATTTGTCTTGATTGTTGTCCTTTTTCATGCCATTATTATTTTTGTTTTCCATCTTCATTCACAATATCCTAAAGATAGAAATCTTCAAGAATTTAAGAATTAAAATAAGGTAAAACTAAGATTTTGTCGTTCAACATTGTTCATACAGGAGTGTCTTGCTACTGCAAATTTTGGTAACTGAGCACTGTAGCATGGTGGCTGAACATAAATTGCTACTAGATTCTGTAAAAAGAAGAAAAGTTTGGCAGTAATACAAAAATCTAAAAATCTTTTTTTGGAGTAATTTTTTCCATCTGACAATTCCTATGATTAATATATTTAGAAAATGTTTCCAAATGACATGAAAACATGAGACAAAAATAAAGTTCCTTAGAATTATTATGTTGGAAATGACCTGAAATGTCATCTACTCCAACTTTCTGCTCAGAGCCAGATTTCTTTAATAATTTCATAGAGAAGGGTATCCAGCTTCTGTCTGAAGAGAACATAATACTTTATAACTCAGCCTATTCCACTGATAGATATCTCTTATTGTCAGGAGATTCCTTTTAATATCTAACCTGAATCTACTTCTGTGTAGTGTCAACTCAATGCTGGTCTTGTCCTCTGGAGTGATAGAGAGTAGGTTTACTATCTCCTCTATAGCATTATCTCTCTCCCTTCAGTCTTCTCTTCTATAGGCTAAAGATACCCAATTCTTTAGTTATTCTTACTGTGCTTGGTTTCCAATTATCTTGCTCATCTTGGTTTACCCTTGTCAGGCCCCAAGAATAAACAAGTATACATGGAGTTACTTTATAGTAATTTTTTTAATTGTTCTTCATCTATAGACAGAATCTTGCCAGACTAGAATATCTATCTGCATAAGAATATATATACTCTATGAACTGCTAGAGAGGCACTGTCTTGACCCTCTTCCTGGGTACCAAACTTTTCAAACTTCACTGCCACATTGTCCTCTAGAAAGTAGCCCCGCTCCCTGGGAATCCAGATTACATTCCACCACAGCCTTCCTCTGAATTTGTTTCAGTTTGTTGATATCCCTCCAAACTGCTGGAGCAGCTGTTGGACAATTTCATTTTTATTTCCCATCCCCCAATCTCATCTCCTTTCAGGGCAGCTTCCAGAAATAACAGCTAGGCAGGCATGCCAAAAGGCAATCCCAGCTGCCTGCAGATCAACAGAGATCCTTCAAAGTGATTTTGTTTGGATGCATCACCAGCTGCAGGGCTTAGGCCAATAACATATCTATTCCTTGGCATGGCTGTGTTTCCATTGCCTGGATCTCTCACTGCCACACTTCTGTCTGTCTACGGAACCTTGGTCTACATTTTTGGAATATGAAACTATTGTACAGTAATCTGTTTGGTGAGTTGTCTCTTGCTCATCCGGTTGGCACATCTTTCATCCTGGACCATTTTTGCTCTGGTTTGTATATATTTCCTGTTGGATCATTTCTAGTTTTCTATTTATTTGAATACTGTAATTGAAATTTGGAAATATCAGTCTTATCTGAACAGGTGTTTTGACTCCGACTCCCGAGCCTGTCCTCATGGAGGAAGAGGACTCAGAAGGTGAGGGGGAGGAACTGACAAGGCCTCCCTCTCCAGGACCCTCCTCTCTGGCAATGTCTCAGGCTCCATCCGAAGGCCAGGAGGAACAGCCTGGGATGGGCCAGGAGGAAGGCATTTCCGAGCACCCATTGATAGAGAGTGATAATGATGAATCCTGGCTTGATCCCAGGCAGCGTCGGAGGGAGAAGGGTGGCAACAAAGGAAGAGGCGTGGGAGGGCCAGGGATTGAGCTGAGTCACTGAACCACGCCCCACAAGGGATAAAAGGGTTGCTCGGCAGGCTTTGTGACGGACAAAAGTTTAAACTCTAAAGAGTCACATCGTGAATCCTGCACTTCGGCTCAGATATATTTTGGATTAAACTCTTGTGGATAATTTGTCGCTCTGGAAATGGACTGCAGATAAGGCCTCTCCTGCTTTTTGGGAGTACTAATTGGACTTTTCAGGCGTTTTACAGTTAACTGCCAGAACTCTCATCTGTTTATACAATAAATTATTGGCAGGCGTGTTTGATATTGCATTTGTCTGTGTGAGGACGGGGGACAGAACAACAGGTTGGATGGAAAATCAAATCATACTAGGAAACAATCAGTATAAATCATAAGGATACAGCAACAAAGTTACAGTCATACAGTCATAAGTGGGAGGAGATGGGTGATAGGAACAATGAGAAGATTAATAGTAATAGTAATGCAGACTTAGTGAATAGTTGACAGTGTTGAGAGAATTATTTGTTTAGCAGAGTGATGGCGTTCGGGGAAAAACTGTTCTTGTGTCTAGTTATTCTGGTGTGCAGTGCTCTATAGCATAGTTTTGAGGGTACGAGTTGAAACAATTTATGTCCAGGATGCGAGGGGCCTGTAAATATTTTCACAGCCCTCTTTTTGACTCATGCAGTATACAGGTCCTCAATGGAAGGCAGGTTGGTAGTAATTGTTTTTTCTGCATTTCTAATTATCCTCTGAAGTCTGTGTCTGTCTTGTTGGGTTGCAGAACCAAACCAGACAGTTATAGAGCTGTGGAGGGTTTCAAAAATTTTTACTACCGGTTCTGCGGCGTGGCTTGGTGGGCATGGCAGGGGAAGGATACTATAAAATCTACATTCCCACCTCACTCCAGGGGAAGGATACTGCAAAATCCCCATTTCCTCCCAATCAAATGGGACTTGGGAGGCAGAGAATAGATGGGGGCAGGGCCAGTGAGAGGTGGTATTTACCGGTTCTCCGAACTACTCAGAATTTCCGCTACTGGTTCTCCAGAACTGGTCAGAACATGCTGAAACCCACCTCTGTTATAGAGGTGCTGTACAGTACTGTACAGTAAACAAGTTAGTGAAACTACAGATACAGATAATTGCAGAATTAGTCTGCAATTATCTGAATAAGCACTAAGTGACAGCAATGAGAGAAAATTATTTTTTGCCATCTAGTGGTCAGGAATATTTTTGTGTGCCCAATCTGGTAGCACTAGTGAAAGCCCATTGGCAAATAGCTTTAGCTTCAGACAATTTCTTTTTCCCTGACGAGAGCTGTTAACTTTAATTCCTAAATGATAAGCAGAAATTCAACAGGTTTAGTGCATTAGTGATGCAAACCTATTCCTTTCATGAAACTGGTGTATGCTCTCTGCAGTTTTCCTTTTATATTTTAACTATTTGGGACAAGTTCATATAGTGTTTTTTCTCAGCAGTTGACAATTTCTGCCTGGGTTTGGAAGCTAAACATGGTCACATTTGAATGGAGAGGCACCAGGGAATTCCAGGTCCATAGATTAAACTAGAAAGTTTAATCTATAAAAAGTTTAATCTAAAAAAAAGAATAAAATGATGCCAAATTATTTTCCATACTATCATCAGGAACCAAGTTCAACTTGAAGTAAATTTTACTTTCTAACTAGAAGTATCATGTCCTAGTGTGTTTTTAAGGGTAGATATAATGATTATGGAAAAATCTTTGAAACAAATAAGGAGGGTTGAGAAATTTATAGCTGTTTTCTTAACACTCTAGGTCCCTTCAAATCCTTACAAGTGATAAATATAAGCTTACAAGCAAGCCAACCATAACTCTTTTCTGCCTTAAATTCTGGGAGTCTAGTTCACTTTATTGGCCTTGTGTCGATCAAGATGTGTCATAATGACCTGAAGCCATTCAGAATAAGAACAGGGGACATCTGTGGGGTGACCACACTGTTCCATCTTCTGCTGTGATAAGATTGACTAAAACCACTCAGTTTTTATAGACACAGGACAAAAATAATGTGGTAACATCCAAAGAAAAGAGAAAACAGTACTAAAATTTAACCAACCCCCTTTTTCATCATTTCCTCAAAATATATACTGTGACTTTTTGTCCCTGACAAAATGGATACCTTGTTGCACTGCTCTAAGGTAGCTGTACATCTCTTTGTCCAATTTATTTAACCTCATGCCATCATTTGTGTTGTCTATTTCAGGGGTCTTCAATCTTTAAGACTTGTGGACTTCAACTCCCAGTATTCCTCAGCCAGCAAAGCTGGTCTATTTTATTCATCACTTGTTTTCTGATTGAGTTGTAGAGTTGTTGTTGTTGTTGTTCGTTGTGAAATCATGTCCAATCCATCGTGACCCCATGGACAACATTCCTCCAGACCTTCCTGTCTTCTACCATCCTCTGGAGTCCATTTAAGCTCACGCCGACTGCTTCGGTGACTCCATCCAGCCACCTCATTCTCTGTCATCCCCTTCTTTTGCCCTCAATCTTTCCCAACATTAGGTTCATCTCCAGTAAGTCCTTTCTTCTCATTATGTGGCCAAAGTATTTTTGAGTTGTAGAGTACTTTGTCTCAATATGAGCAACTTTAAGATGTGTGGGTTTCAACTCCCATAATTCCCCAGCCAGCATGCTTCTGGGAGTTGAAGTCCACACATTTTAAAGTTGGTTGAGAAACACTGCTGTAGAGCATTCAGAATTCCCCAAAAGGGGATATTTTAATTCACAACCTGAAATGCCACTGATTTTGTGTGCAGGGCATTTTCCCACACTTACTGTTAGCTGCCCTAGCAGAATTTTATGCCAACATGATATTTTCAACACAGGCTATTAAAAAGGCAATGAGGGAACAGTAGTGTTGACACTGCATCTCCTCTAACCCTAACCCAATCCCTTACCCACCCAAAATGGAATAAAGAAATGGATGGAATACCAGGACACTGACAAGAATGTTGTTCTTTGTGCAATTAAAAGGAAGAATTGTACCATGTTGTTCTATATGCATTTTGAGAGTGGTAACTATGAAAATAATTTATCTCCAAACTGCTTTTGAAAAATCAGGGAGCAGAAACAGTGGCAGAGTCAGGTGTCCTAAATGTACTCCTATGAAATCTTCACTGTAATCACTTTTCTTCTGTCATAATTGCATATGGGATCATTCCTTGCTGATGTTTATTCTTAATACACCCTGGAAATATGGATCCAGTATTCCCTTGTGATTTGTCTGTAAAGAGTTGTACTAGATAGTTACAGATAATAATGATGTGCATCTTAGAACTTTTAATTTGGTGTAAGTATCATGTGCCATTTGATACTGTGTAAAAAAACCCAACCCCATTCTTAAAATGAGAAAAATCAGACACAGGACCCCAATCTGGAATATGCTACCAATATAGAGTGGGAGTAGCACAAGGTAATTTCCTGTTGCAAATTTGCTACATGCCCACAAAGTATAAAATGGAAGTATTTACCATAAGTACTAGCAAAAGATGGGATGGGGGAAAGAAAAATAGAAAATGTAAGATACAAAAATAATAGAATGGCTTCCTGCAAGTCTTCATCTGAGGAATACAAATTGTTTCAGCTACAGCTATTGTTTATTGTTCTACTCCTCTACTGTTCTTACACCAGCTTGTTGCAAAGTTTAATAAATGAATTAGTTCTCCTTCAATTAGCCCCAGCTTCACTGACCTCTATTTCTATATATCATAGAGCTGGTAATGTTGTATAAAGTAGAACAGTTATTTAAAAAACAGTGGTCCCCTTACTTACACTGTTCAGAATGTATATCCCATCATTTCTAGTGAGCATTTGTGATGACAGAATTTGTTAGTTAATTAGTTAGTTAGTTAGTTTATTATATTTGTATACAACCCTTCTCCTGAGGGACTCAGGGCGGTGAACAGCCATGGTAAAAACAATGTACAACAAAAATTAAAAGCTTATTAAAATAATTCAATCATTTGGCCAAATTTAAAACATCCAACTAAGATCATTTTAAAACCCCTATCAAAACCCAATTTAAAAAACCTTTATCCTGTCAGTCCAGCTTGCTGGAATAATAGGGTCTTCAGAGCGCGACGGAAGGCACGGAGGTCGGGGATCCTTCGTATGTCCGGGGGCAGTTCATTCCATAGGGCCGGGCCCCCACAGAGAAGGCTCTCCCCAATTTGTAATGGTCTCTCTGGAAAAAGTCTTCATCTGAGAAGAAGGCTGGACTAAGCCCATCAAATCTGATAACAGCAGGACATGCCCCCCGAAGCCTTGCTAAAGTCATCCTTCCATACAGTCCTAACTCTCAAGGCCTGACTGTAGCAGAGAGGGTGTCCAAGCCCTGAGAATGACAAAGGGCAGGGAGGTAAAGTAATACCAGATTGCTCTGAGGAATACCTTGTAAATAATGGCCTCTTGGGGAATAAAGGTCAACTCTGGCCCACCACAAAGCTAGACTAATTATTTTATGTGGATTTTGGCTATGGAGGAACTTGGTGGGAAATGCTGACAGGGACAGAATGGGAAACAGGAAGCTGTCAAGGTTAGTGGTGGGAAATACACTGGCTTAACTGCTGCCATACCACAAATAACAAACCATCAAGTTCATGTCCTTGGTTCCCACAGTTTAGCGGCAATGCATTCCTGTGCAAAATTACACGGATTGGAAAGCACCGATGGAAGTGAAGTAATAATCCTATCTTCCACCTGACTGAAAGAAAATATCACCTATCAGAGAAGACCGGCACAAGCCTATAGATTTTCTTTTATCTCATTTTCTGCCTTGATTTACAGTCATTCTAGCTGGGCATTACTGAAGTTGAAGTTCAACAAAAATGAAGGTTATCAGATTTTCTGGGCTTAGTCCTGCCTTCCTCTCAGATGAAGACTTTCATTACTCCTTTTAAAAATGTACAAAGCGGCCTTCTGCTCTCTTTTTACTATATGAAAAGGATGGAGAACATCTAGCTGGGGAGGGCTAAACATCCAACTGATAGAGACGGAAATAACCCTCCCAAACAGTAACAGGAGAACTTTTTTTTTTTGTAAATGTTTCTACTCAAATGACTGCAAGAAGTTCTACTTCACTTATTTTCTGTTTCAATTCTTCATCAAGTAATAGCGGCAATGAGCAAAACAGCCCCACATTTTCAATTTTGCAGTTATATCAGTTTGGTTTGGTTGTCTTTTTAATATTTGGAATTACATTTTCAGTACTTTTTAACTTTGGACCAAAGGTTTTTTGCACTAGACTAGTGCATTTTTGCTTATAATTTTGCCTACTTGTTACATTTCCTTCTATTTTCATGCATTTGAGCATTTTGTACAGGCAACTCTACTCTGCAAAATTGCAATGCAAAATTCAAAGAACATTTGTACATTTCTAATAATAGCTAGATTTTGATTCAGATGTATTGGTTTGAAAATGCAAAATGAAGCAAATTCAAATTTAGACCTAAACTAAACAAATTTTTCATCCCCACCTAACAGCATATCTCAAGAAGGAACTACTCAAAAAGGGTTACTAACCTAGTGATGGGACTAGAAGATCCAGTAATTTGAATTTCTGCCCTTTTCCTAATAACACTACCAGTTTTGTAAGGGTGGACCTGTGAAAGGAAACCCCGCCTGAAGCCATATTCTTCTCCAATCTTTGCTTTAGGACTCCAGTACATATTCCTTTTCTCCTAGAATTCATCTACAGTTTATTTATTTATTTATTTATTTATTTATTTATTTATTTATTTATTTATTTATTTATTTATTTATTTATATATTTATTTATTTATTTATTTATTTATTTATTTATTTATTTATTTATTTATTTATTTTATTGGATTTCTATACCGCCCTACTCCCGAAGGACTCAGGGCGGTGAACAGCCACAGAATAAAACACATAAATACAAAAATTTAAAATAGAATAAAAATGAATTAAATAATTTGGCTGAGACAAATTTAAAATACCCAATAATTTAAAACAAATTAAAATTTACATTTAAAAGGGGAGATTTAGGCTAGGCCAGCTTGATGAAATAAGAAAGTCTTGAGCGCGCGACGGAAGGTGCGCAGATCCGGGATCCTCTGTATCTCCGGGGGGAGCTCGTTCCACATCGTAGGTGCCCCCACAGAGAAGGCTCTCCCCCTAGGGGCTGCCAGTCAACATTGTTTGGCCGACGGCACCCGGAGGAGCCCCTCTCTATGGGAGTGTACTGGCCGGTGGGAGGCTATTGGTGGTAGCAGGCGGTCCTGTAGATAACCAGGTCCTAAGCCATGGAGTGCTTTAAAGGTGATAACCAAAACCTTGAAGCGCACCCGGAAGACCACCGGGAGCCAGTGCAGCTCACGCAGAAGAGGTGTTACATGGGAACTCCACGTCGCTCCCACTCGCGCAGCCGCACTCTGCGCCAGTTGGAGCCTCCAAGTGCACCTCAAGGGGAGCCCCATGTAGAGAGCGTTACAATAGTCCAGACGAGAGGTGACGAGGGCATGAGTGACTGTGCATAGGTAGGTATTAAATGAACAAGCCTGATCCTTTTGTTAAATAGTGGCCTTTTGGCTCAGAATGAAACTTGTAAGAGAGTACAATGAAAATATTCCCCTGGAAGGTATTGGCAGCAGTTACAGCAAGGCTGGGGGTTGTTTGCCCAGAAGAGAGTTTGACCACCGATTGACCCTCTGAACTCAGACAGAATGGCCAAAAATATTCAATTGCATACTATCAATAGAAGAGAACATTTGTGGCTCAGGGTTAAATGTGGAGTCCTTGGTGTTGTCTGACCTTGGTTGTTGGGCTTGCAAACTTCCGTTTTCTAACTAGATAACATAATCAGGTGCTAATGAATGTGGAGTTTGTTCCCAGTTTATATACATTTGCCCTACCAGGATTGCAGCTTTCATCTTGGTGGTTCTTTGATTAGAGTTTTGTTTTCTTGTTTGATTGATGTCTGATGTTAATCTAGGGGAAACAATATGAGATTAAGAGGAGGAATTTGCTTGCTGCATTAGAGAGAAGTGGAATGGAAGGGTATTCCGGATAATAAAGGAATATGGCAGGGAGAAACACTGAGGAGGAATTCTCCAAATCCAAGTCAGTTCAGCTATCAGCTGAAAATCTTTATTTGTATTCAAATGTTCTATTGGACTGTAAAGTCTCATTTTCGCCTAATTCATTATAGGTAGCCCTCAAGTTACAACCACAATTGAGCCTAAAATTTAGGTTGCTAAGTGAAACATTTGTTAACTGAGTTTTGCCCCCATTTTACGACCTTCCTTGCCAAAGTTGTTAAGTGAATCACTGCAGCTGTTAAGTTAGTAACATGGTTGTTAAGTGAATCTGGCTTCCCCATTGACTTTGCTTGTCAGAAGGTCGCAAACGCTGATCACACGACCCCAGGACAATTGCAACCGTCATAAATATGAATCAGTTGCCAAGCATCTGAATTTTGATCATGTCACCATGAGGATGCTGCAACAGTCACAAGTGCGAAAAACTCACTTTTTTTTAGCACCGTGGTAACTTTGAATGGTCACTAAATGAACTGTTATAAGTTGAGGACTACCTGTATGTGAACACCACCTATATGGTTAGATTCAGCATGTTATAAAAGTTTGGGATATCATGGGAATCCAGAAAACCGTTTGATGGTAAGTGTATATACTATGTATATAAAAGTCCTACGAAATAGTATTTCATGTATTTTGAGGTTTTCTAAGAACTGGAAAGAGACCCTGCAACAAAGACGATAATTACTCTCGATAGCGTTGTATATCTGTGTTATAAATTTTAATGTTAAAATAACTGAGGAAACAAAAGCGTCCCATTTTTGTCCCCCACTCAAGAACAGCGAAAATCTTAATTCAGAATTTATTTAGGCACTTTCCTCCCTTAATTCCCAAATAGAAAAATTATGAAACTGGCTGCTACTGTTGAAACACCACTCACCCATTTCCTAGAAACTGAAAAATTTCTGCTAAACTCTCTGAATCTGCAGATCTGGGACAATGGAATAAACTGAATAGAACAAAAATTGGGTGTTTTGCTTTCACTTTTGCAACTATTATTGAGCCCTTTCCAACAGAATGCCAGTACTGTTTATGCCCTCCAAATGTTCCAGAGGCCAATTGTTTGTGGCTGCAGAAAAGCTCTTCTGACTGCATTTTCCCAGCCCACATTTTGGCTTAGAGGGACAAAGAGAGTGGAAGTGTGTGTGTGTGTTCTGATGACTGATACTTGTATAATATTCTTCATGGCTGGTTGAAACTGTACAGAAATTTTGTTTGATTAAAATGATAGACTGTGTCATCAATTTCTTGATGGGCCCTCAAAAACCACTAGTCCAAAACAGATGGCTTGGAATAGTTTGCATGATAAGTGACTTGATAAGGTCTACTTTTTCCATGCCATCAAAGAAACAACCCACATTAGCTCAATGAACTATATCCTGAACTGGGGATTTCCAGCCAAACAAAGTTATTAGAAACAGATGTGTGTGTGCCAAGATGCAGATGTGTTCTTGCAAAAGAGTACAATTGAAATGTTGCTCTCCCATAAAGAAATCACCTTGGTCTCTGATATCAGAGATATCTACACCATTTCCCTGCATAGCATTCATATGATTTGGAAGGTTTTATCATGACTTCTTGGATTATGATTATAATTAAACGCCTTAAGCACCCAAGGGCCACCTTCTTCATGGCTCAGTTAAAATGCTCTCCCTCTATCTAAGCCATCAGAAAAATAAACTGGCATAGATTTTGCTTTTCCCAGCCAGTCCAGATTGCTTCTCTTCTAGCTTGCAGCTGGAAGATGGAATCCTAAACAGTTAGACTGTTTAAAAATATGAGCTTAGCACTCTTTTCAAATAAGGAAGATCATTTTCAAACAGTTGGATTAGCGTAGCAATAGCAATAGCACTTAGACTTATATACTGCTCCTTAGTGCTTTACAGCCCCCTTGAAGCGGTTTACAGAGTCAGCATATTGCCCCCAACAATCTGGGTCCTCAATTTACCCACCTCGGAAGGATGGAAGGCTGAGTCAACCTTGAGCCTGGTAAGATTTGATCTGCCAAACTGCTGGCAGCCAGCAGTCAACAGAAGTAACCTGTAGTACTGCACTCTAACCACTGTGCCACCATGGCTCATGTGGCAGGTATTGGGCCACTATTGGGCCGTGTTGTGCCACTGAGTAGCAGAGAAAGTTCTTTTTCTTCAGCTTCATGGTGCAGTTCATGTCTCCTTCCATTACTGGTCAGCTGCTGCAGGAGTGAAACCCAGCAGGTTCTAACAGGTTCTGGAGAACCAGTAGCAGAAATTTTGAGTAGTTCAGAGAACCGGCAAATACCACCTCTGGCTGGCCCCAGAGTGGGGTGGGAACGGAGATTTTGCAACATCCTTCCCCAGTCACGCCCACCAAGCCACGCCCATATAACCGGTAGGGAAAAATTTTGAATTTCACCCCTGAACTGCTGCTTGGGTGATTCTACTCACCAAGCTGATCTGAATATAGAAGGAAAGATCAATTTGAAAAGTAAGCAGAAGGGTTCTGGAGGATAACTATATCACAGAAGGGAGGGGAGGGGGCATGGTTGCACCAGGAGTGGGTTCTACTTACCTTTACTATCGGTTTGCAGCGGAGCTGCACACGTGTGCTCGCTTTGCTTGCTTGCGCTTCTGCGCATGCACAGAAGCGTTTTGGTGACATCGGGGTCGGTGAGCAGGGCCTCCCTCCGGTTTTACTACCGGTTGTATAGAACCAGTGCGAACTGGAGGTAACCCACCACTGGGTTGCACTAGCAATAACATTAGCACTTAGACATATATATTGCTTCATAGTTCTTTACAGCCCTCTCTAAGAAGTTTAGAGAGTCAGCATATTGCCCCAACAATCTGGGTCCTCATTTTACCAACCCTGAAAGGATGGAAAGCCGAGTCAACCTTGAGCTGGTGAGAATCAAACTCCTGGCAATCAGCAGAATTTGCCTGCAATACTGCATTCTAACCACTGTGCCATCACTAGTCTAAGGCGGCCAAAAGTTGCTGGAAAATGCCATATCCTAAGAGTCACTTGACCATGCCAGTGGTCAGTGAAGTGTATCAAATTGTATCTACAGTAAAATTATAGTGGCTTGTTCTTTGCTTGTGGGAGAAATGCTACTTTAACACCTGAATAGTTAAGGATGACTTCAGATATGGTGAGAAGAGAGAAAGGGTGACTGAAATGGTTACGAGTAGATATAATTCATATTCTAAAAATCAATTATTGCAAAAGCAAAGTTTTTTTTAAAAAAATACTAGAATGTTTCATAGGATTCGGAATAGTACTTTCTAGATGCAGAGGATTCCAATATTTAGAAAGGCTTTTATTCAAAACAGACACATTATGAATATGGTAGTTAATTATGGACTGGAGCGGGGTCCCCAATCCCCAAAATGTGACCCACTACTGGGCCTTGGCCCATTTGGAACTGGCCTGCAGAAGCAGCGTGTGTGCAGCTCCATTTACACGAGCAGTGGGCACGCTCGTGTGCAGCTCCATTTGTGTGAGTGGGCAGGCGTGTATGCCCGCCACGTGCACAAATGGAGCTGCGCCAGTGGTGGGATTCAGCCAGTTCGCACCACTTCGGGAGAACCGGTTGTTAACTTTCTGAGCAGTTTGGTGAACTGGTTGTTGGAAGAAATCATTAGGGCAGAGAACCAGTTGTTAAATTATTTGAATCCTACCACTGAGCTGCGCATGCATGCTTATCCAGTGCTCACACTTAATCATTACCTCTTCCTCCCCCTCCCCCCACCAGTCTACAAAGCTGGAAAGATTGGGGATTGCTGGACTGGAGAACAACTGATCACAATTGGAAGATGTTATGTAAATGGGTTTGTTTGGCGGGCAGTTTGAATTAACTGACCCTCAACTGATTGGCTGACCACCACAGCTGCAAGGTATATAAAGGGAGCTGTTTCCCTAGGTCAGTTGCTGGGTTCTCACCCTAATAAACAGAGCTGTTGTCACTCACTGCCTGGCTTGCTGCGTCCTCATTCACCCAATTTAACAGAAGACATACTAAACAATGGATACCAATGGCCTGCAACAAGAAGCAATGCAGACCACTGGAAACCAACCTGGCTTCTTCTGGCTTCAGATACAACTCTGTTCACTTCAGTGATTAAAACCCGACAGATAGGCAAAAACTCTGTATGCAGACACTGGGCTTTTAGAGTTTGGGAGTTGTGGCTTTGTCTAGTTTCCTTTAGCAAAAAAAAAGAATGGTTGTAGAAACAACAGTGAAGACAATAACTGGACTTGTATATATAATTGTTCATATAGAGGGCAACACTGGCTAATGATTGTACCATCCTGTTAGTAGTAGAGTGGAAGGAAGGAATTTGGAAGAAGTATCATAGCCAAGGACACAATTATTTGCATTCAGCAGATCCTCAACCAACCCACCCTGCTATGCTTCCTTTGTCACTTTTCTGAGGTCAATCTCAGAATAAACTGACCTTGGAGGAAGCAAAGTTTCCTCCTCTGATGTCAACAGTCTTTGTCCAGCTACATATGGACAAAGAGAAATATCTTATTCCACTTGAGTCCCTGTCATGTAAGTTCCTGACTTAGATTTTTAGTGTAGAAGCAGCAACCACATCCATGTTCAGCTGAGCTTGAAAATTTTGGGTTTATTTTCCAAGTTTGGCAATCATCCATTTCGGATAAATAAGAGGGAAAAATATTTCTGCTACAATTAGGTGCAAGTGGGGTAAAAGGTTTGCCTATTTCTCTCGTGTGCAGAATTTAAGACAGTAGGTTAAATACATCTTTCTAAGAATGAGAAAAGGCCATTTCCAGAGTAAACAAATGTTCCACCCAAAAAATAAAAGCTCCATTTTCAAGCAATAGCCTGAGAAAACTTTCCCTCTTCTTCTAGATTTTGCTTCTCTGCCAGTAAGGAAGTTTACACAAGGAATAAAGAATGGTTAAAAGCAAAGCAAAACTTGAACAACTGGTTTTATGAGATGAAAGGGGTGGAGAATGGTGTCATTCATCACAAATTGGATGACAAAGGTGTTTGTTTGGAGCATGTAATTTTTTTTAATGAAGGAGAGAAGGCATTATCTAGAAGAAATACAACTTTTCTACCTCATCTAAAAAAGGAGTGTGCTTTGACTGCTTTAAAAGAGCCTTGGTGGTGCAGTGGACTAAGTGCTGTTATGTAGCACTTAGCTGCCAGCTGCCTGCAATTAGTGCGAGTTCAAATCTCACCAGGCTCAAGGTTGACTCAGCCTTCCATCCTTCCAAGGTAGGTAAATTGAGGACCCGGATTGTGGGGGCAATAAGCTGACTTTGTAGAAACACCGCTTATGGGGGGGCCAAAAGCCCTAATAAGCAGGTATATACAAAAGAATGAAGGCGATTGCTATAAGTGCATTGTAAACCGCCCTGAGTCTTTGGAGGAGGACAGCATATAAATTGAACTAATAAATAATAAATAAATAAAAGTGTGGTCTTTGCCAAGTTACAACAGAAGTCCTACCTTGCTCACTTCTAGTAGCAGTGGAGCTGCAACTATGCATTTATTTTGGAGCCCTGCAATCACACTTGGAGGTACGTTTGTTCTCTTACTCAAGCTAACAGTTTCTGATTGCATAGCGGTGAGCTTGTCCCTACGTTTCATATCAGGGAGTCTGCTGGGGCTATTTATATTGATTAAAATTTAGATTAATAGCAATAGCACTTAGACTCATATACTGCTTCACAGTTCTTTACAGCCCTCTCTAAGTGGTTTACAGAGTCAGCTTATTGCCCCCAACAATCCGGATCTTCATTTTACCCACCTCGGAAGGATGGAAGGCTGAGTCAACCTTGAGCTTGGTGAGATTTGATCTGCCAAACTGCTGGCAGCCAGTGATCAGCAGAAGCAGCCTGCAGTACTGCACTCTAACCACTGCGCCACCGCAGCTAATCATAATAAATGTTCAAAAGAACCAAATGAGCAGAGCACTAGTTCCATAGCTTTGTAAAGATGATTTGCCAAACCCCATACAAGAAATTATTGTAGCTTTGGTTCAAGGGAAACTAGGGGTGGTACTGTGATCTTCTGAATTTCAATTCTAATAACCTTAACTGTCAGCCACACACAAGCTCCCCATCCATTTTCACTGCAATCTTGACGGTCCTTAAAATTAGGTGTCCCCCTCCCACAAGGGTAATTAGATTCCTTCATTATGCTACTTATTTGATATTCCTCCCTTTTAATCTCTATTCAGTTTTTATTTATTTCCCTGTCTTGTTCATAATATTTGCCCAGAGGTGTCTTCAGGGAGGAGCAAAAAAACAAGATGGAGGCCGCAACCATGTCACTGAAGGGCTTCCTCTACCTTGCATGTAACCAGCATTTTGACTTTTTGACACTCCATCTCCCTCAAAATGTCCCTATTAACAGTATTGAAGGTATAGAATAGAACAAATGAATGTGAACAAGATTGTAATATTATTAAGGTGACCAATTGTTCTCCTTTAGGGAGAACAGTTCTTCTTTTGTAAATTCTGTCCTCTCTCGAAAAGTGTCCTCCTACATCAGTGGTGAAATCCAATTTTTTTTACTACTGGTTCTGTGGGCGTGGCTTGGTGGGCGTGACAGGGAAGAATACTGCAAAATCTCCATTCCCTCCCCACTCCGGGGGGAAGGATATTGCAAAATCTTCATTCCCATCCCACTCTGGGGCCAGCCAGAGGTGGTATTTACCAGTTCTCTGAACTACTCAAAATTTCTGCTACCGGTTCTCCGAACTGCTCAAAATTTCCACTACCAGTTCTCCAGAACCTGTCAGAACCTGCTGGATTTCACCCCTGTCCTACATGTCCTCCTTTTCGATATCTGAAGACTAATGTGTAAATCTCCATATTCAATCGATGCCGAGATGATCCATTGCGTGTGATGTGACATATTTGTATTTGACACGATGATTCATCAAGGCTTGGTACAGTGCGGCAAGACGCAATTATGAGACGCATGCGGTCCGCACAGGAGAATTGTTTTGAGAGAGTGCGCCGTGCGCAAGTGGCTTTGTTTACTTCTTACCGAAACACGACATGGCACATACGCACACATTAGACTCACTTCTTTCTCAGTGAATATTCAATCATAGACAGGTGAGCACAATCATTCACGTTTTATTAATTCATTACCTAAATAATAATTTCCAAATATATATAATTTTATTTACAAGTTTATTTGCTTATGTTATTGTTTTCAGTTTTAATAATTAATTTTATTTATTCATAATGAATGTGCCTGCATCGTTCGCGTAGCTCTATATTTTATTTTTAATTTTAAATTTCATTTAGGGATGGCAAAATCAAAAAAGAGGAAATGCCATTTCAACGATAAATTGAATAAGGAATATTTTTTTTCTTCAATTTATTTGTGTCCTCCTTCTCATTGTAAAAAAGTTGGTCACCTTAATATTATGAAAGTTCTTACGTTATGAATGCTGAGATATATTGACGGAGAAAATGACTCAGATGACCTTGTTTTTAAATGAAATGTTTACTGAGGCTGCAGACCTAATCAGAACAGAACCTCTCTCTGATTATTACCTTTTATGGGAGACCAAAAAAACCGAACAAACCAGGAATGTCAATCACTTTATCATTTGTAGTGCTGAAGCTCTGATTCTTGATGCAGCTGCATAAAATTGCTGGTAACATTCCTTCTTTTACCCTGACTCCCTAATTAACATTTGCTGAAGGAAAGAGAATTAGTGATTTAGAGCATATAAGGAAATAAACAGCATTTGGATTTTATCCAAAGTAAAAATAAATAAATAAATAAAAACCAGATCTAATTCCATGCATTTTGAAAGCAAGAGAAAGCCTTGGTGCTTGTAAGTAAGTTTTCCTCCTCACATGACATTTAAAACAAATGACCCAAGAAGCGTTCTTCAATGGTCACTTTTGTAATGACTGTTTCAAAACACAACCCAGCATAGCAAACACCACTGAATCTCTTGGTCATTTCACTGAATACTTGAAAGCAGGAAATGTGTTCAGAGTAAGAGATCCCAGAACAGAAGCAGGGATTGAAGAAATGTACTGAGGAAGCTCTGGAGGAGCAAAAAGCGTGAAAGGGAGGTCAAGATATGACTCATAGGTTAAGGGTAACAATTAAATTCCTCAAGACAAAAAAACTCTAAGTTCCCAGTCTGGATTTCCCCCAGAAACAGGAGAGGAGGGGCCCTTTCAGGGCATCAACATTGCTAATCAATCTTAGTAATCAACCTAAAACATTTATTGATACAATCTGCATTTTTTATTGCTATACCCAACTGTGAATGAAGAAGCTAAATACTATTATGCTTATTAACTTTGCTATTTGAATCCATAATTAAGATTGATAACATGTCTTCTATCAAATATCGTATGGCTTAAATTAGTTAACGCATGGGTTCTCCCTTGGTTTGGATCCAATACACATGCCATTGTAGCTAAGTGCAAAGGTCAAACCTCTGCCTTTTTCTTAGTCACAGACTCTTATTATACAAGGGTGTTCAAGAGCTACCAGACAGAGATCCTAAAGGATGGGAGAAGAAGAGAAAGACAAAGAAAGTAGACATGCAGGATCCAATATGAGTCAGTCACCGAGACCAAAGATTTGTTCTTCCAAGCTTTGGGGCTCATGCTGGAACTCATCGTCAGAATATGACACATTCTGGAAAGAGAGAAGTTCCCTAATGATAAGCTCCAGCACTTAGAAAAGAAAGAACTTTTATTCTCAGAATGGATCCTGCAACATTATCCCGGGACAAGCATATTTACCATCGTTCACAAAAGTAGACATATATGATTAGATCTTGAAATCTGAGTAGGAGAAAAATAAATAGGTCTCCCTCCCTACAATCTACTGCATCCCTTTTTCTTGGTTTTGTTTCTTTATGTAAACAGTAACGGTAGGCTTGAATTTCACAGGAGACGGTTGCAGAGAGGTATCTGGTTTATAAAAATATGCCCCCCTACCCGGTCTCCCCCCTCCATTCCTGATTGTGAAACGGTGAATTGTCAGAAATGAGCCATCTCACAGTCCTTAGGAGTCACTGTTTTCACTGGATGTTTCCAGACCTTAGCAATTAGACTGCAGGTTTGGGTAACCACAGCCTCACACTTCACCTCATTGACGTTAGGGCGGATATTGGCTTTGCTGACAGAGAGTCTGCGGGACACTATGGGACATGCCAGTGGTTAAACTTAACTGGATGTGGCCCAGCTACTTCCTTAATGCAAAGGTCTGGGATGTGGCAACGGCATCTGTTTCTGATCAAATGTCACCTCTTCAGCATTGCCTGGGCTCCTCAGGTGGAGAAATCCCTGTGAAGTGGTATCCAGAACCAGTTTTTACGAGCATAGAGACACAGGGAAGGCTACTGGTCATCTAAAAAGCTATTCTGGATGCTGTAAATGAGATGAATTTGAATAAAAGAGCCTCAATGCCTGTGATTAAGAGTCAACAACGGCAGCATGTATGACTAGAGATGAGATTATACAATACACATACGTGTGTGTGTTGTAATTTACAGAGACAGACAGTGAGAGTGTCTCACTTTACATCGAAAACAAACCTGTCCATAGTTTGCTGTTAAAGAAGCTTTCGCACCTGATCCAGATAATGCTGAAAAGATATGTATTTTTGTTTTATTTTTTATCCTGCCTTTATTATTTTTGATAACTCAAGGCGGCAGACATACCTAATATGCTTTCATCCACCTATATTCCCAGCAACAACGACCCTGTGATTGGCCCCCAAGGTCACTCTGCTGGCTTTTATCAAAAGCCTGACAAACTTCCCAGATAAAAGAAAGATCCTGTAGTGGGTCTGAGAAAATGCACCAGTTTCTGCAAGTTCCTAAATATTTCTGTTGAAACTATTGTTCCCCAAGGAAAAGGCAATGGGTGGAATGAGAGACAAAATCTCATACTAAAATTCAAAAATCATATTCTTGAATGTATGCAAAATTAGACTGACAGCAATACTTTTAAAAAAATATAGTGCAGCAATTCTGTAACTGGAATAATTTGTCTTGAAAAATGAAAAAAAAGAAAGAAATGGATTTGAAATACTGGTAGAAGAACTGATCTTCGAATCTTCCTTCTCAATGGCATTGTTGGAAAAGGTATGCTGTACAGGAAGTCTGAGTCAGTGCGTAAGATGGAAGCTAAGTGTGCAGGTTCAAACACATTCAGGATCTACATTTTGATCTGACAGCCAATGAATTATTTTAGATTTGTTTTTCACTCTCTTCCACATCTATAAGTAAATGTTTTTAACAGAGGGTAAACCACAGGAGAAAATCATGTTTATTTTTGCATCTATGTTCCAATCACTGCAAATTTATAATGTGAGCTAATGCAAGCAACGCAAAGGGAAGAAAAAAAACAAACGAAGCACCAACAAATTAATATAATTCTCACGAGGATTCTGATTTTTTGGATTTGACAGATGCCTCATTTATGGCCAAGGACGTGTTCAAACAGCTGTTCTCTTTCTTATAAATTGCCACCAAGAATGTGAGAAGGATTCTGGAAGCTTTTGTTTGGGGTGGGGTGGGGGAGTACATTTTCCCCATCCTGAAACATCCCTGCCTTAAAAATTACAAGTATGGATGATCCACTAATGTTCCATTTCCATTTGAATTGCATGGGCTCAAACATTTGTGTTTCAATGCATTGGCACATTTGACACAAAAGTGGGCAGTCAGAGGGAACCTAAGGCTGGCCTTGTCAATTTTAAGCTTATAGAAGCAGGCCTGGAGACCCAGGGGCCGTTGAACTAGTGAGGTGGTTCCACTATTTTTAAATCCCTTTATCTGTTTTTCTTTGTTTTGGTTTTTATATTTCTTAATGTATTTATTAAGTGTTTTAAGTTCTGTTCTACATTGCCCAGAGTCACTTGTTTGTGTGATGGGGAGGGATGGGAGGCTATATAAATTGGTTAAATAAATGAATGAATGAATGAATGAATGAATGAATGAATGAATGAATGAATGAATGAATGAATGAATAAATAAATAAATAAATAAATAAATAAATAAATAAATAAATAAACCAAACTATTGTTCCACTTGTACCTTACACTTCATTATAGATAATGCAAATGCAGTAAGGCCTGTAATAATCTAGCTTTCTTTTCTGTATCCCCAGTGCCAGCAAAACTTGGCGAGTATATCTGTGGTTTGTAGAACTCAAGTATATGTAAAAGATTTCACTGTGATGGAATGGAAAAACGATCTTGGTTGCATGTCAGTGGGGACCACTTCAGAAACATTTCATTGCTGTATTACTTACCTTATGTGGTCAAATCTTGACAGCAATTTTTCTGTAAGAGATTTATTGATTTGAAGATGGAGCGAGAATGCATTATCCATTAATAGCTCTTATGTGTGCACGCACAATACTGTAGACTTATTTATACAGCAAACTCTTACTGAATTGGTATTTGCTGTGTCTGTCTTTGTTTTATTGTTTTCAGCTAACAGTGTTATGACTTTGATTAATTGCCTTGAATTATGAAAATTCATTGGAAGGGTAGAATATGAATCTCATCAGAAATGTTTATCTGCCTGTTTGTCTATCTATCTTTCCATCAGAAATCTTTCCGTGGGCCTGAACAATAATTTTTCCATTTTTTTGGAAACTGGCCAATATCCTCTATAAATTAGGATATGATTAACTGTTCATAAATTCTAGTTTATGATGTGTACGTTTATATACTATTGGGAATATAAAGGCAATTATTGCTCCATTCAGAGTTCTTTTCCTGATATGTCACCCAACTGTTAACTACTGGCAGGTGTGTGTGTGTGTGTGTGTGTGTGTGTGTGTGTGTGTGTGTGTGTGTGTGTGTTCTTGATCACGAAAAACTGAGACACACATGACTTAACTCTTTCTAATTTAGGAATAGTTTAGGGAGTTTAGTATGGCTTGTTAATGGTACTAATATTGTATGTATGGATATGGATATGGATCTGATATGGATCTGTATATATTTATAGAATCATAGAGTTAGAAGGGTTTGCAGAAATTCAAATAAACATGTCTCCATATTTAATTGTAACTGAATATATCATTACTGAATGTTGGCCTTTTTACAGGGAAGAGATAAAAAAATACAGAGAAAATTAGTAATAAACTTCTATATAACATACAACTCATCTTCCATTTAATTTTTCTTTGATCTTTACCAATTTGATCACCAAGTGGAGCTGTCCAGCACAAGATCCCCAGTTTTATAAACATTCCATACTTCGTTTGTAAGTATCATACACCTCAGTAGTGTGGGATGTAAAATGGTGACAATCAGGCTAATATTTTACAAATCGTTTAAAGGACTGGGTAGATTATGTATGGCTGTAAAAGTTACTGTTTTGCAAAAACTTCCTATAAGTTTTGGTTTATAAGACCTGTTTCATCTTTGGCTACTAGTTCTTGGACTTGAGTGGCAAAGGAGCTTTTTTTTATTTGCCTCTGAAATTGACTAACATACAAACTGGCAGAAGCATAATATGACAAAAGTAGGCCTGACTCATTAAGAGAAAAACAATTGCATTCTGTACCAGTTGAAGTTTCCAGATGGTCTGCATGAACAACTCCATGTAGAGAGGATTATAGTACTCCAATTGAGGGCTGAAAAGAGCATCAGTGAATATTACCGTATTTTTTGGAGTATAAGAAGCACCTGTTTCCCCCCTAAAAGAGGGTGAAAATTTAGGTATGTCTTATACACCGAATGTAGCCCCGCTCACCCACTGCCCCCCACCCTTTGGCTTCTGCCTCCCAGCAGTTTACCTCCTTGCAGCAAGCAGCAAGAAGAAACAGCTGGTTTCAGCTTCAGCACAGCCTAATTAGCACAAGTTGATAATCAAGCTATGCTGAAAACAAAAATGAAAATAAAGCAGGCTGTTTGCTGTTTGCTGCAATGAGATAAAATTGCTGGGAGGCAGAGGCAGATTTCTTTTTCTTGTTTTCCTCACCAAAAAAGGTAGGTGCGTCTTATAGTCTGGAGCATCTTATATGCCGAAAAATACGGTATGCTGATAGAAATGGCAAAGATGTTCTTAGTTATAGCCTCTTTCAACAAGAGCTGTGAGTCCAATAAATGCCTTTCAGAGAAAGTACAACCCCATCCAGAATCAAACTAAGTTTTATCCTAGAATCACTCGGGTTGTGAATTCTCAGCCATTCTGTCTTGCTCAGATTGAATCTGAGCCTGTTTCTCCCTATCCAATCCCTCATAGTGTCCAAAGAACAGATCAGGAATTCCACTGCATCTACCCTCTACCTCAGCATGGAGAATAGTGGTGGGTTGCCCCCGGTTCGGACCAGTTCGCAAGAACCGGTAGTAAAACCGGTGGGAGGCTCCGCCCACTGACCCGAACGTCATCAAAGTTGATCTGCGGGGGCATGATGCAAATCGGTAATAAAGGTAAGTAGAACCCATCCCTGATGGAGATACATAGTCGGATATCATCTACATATTGATGATAATTTCAAGTAGCTGTGAGGGACAGGATTGAGCACCCCAAACGGAATACCTGGTGGTCTGACCTCTTGTTCCACATAATTACTATCTGGAATCACCTGCTCAAGAAAGAGTGGAACCGTTCAACATGGTGCCCCTGACTCCCATCTCTCACAAATGACCTTGAAGGACAGTGTGAGTGATGGCATCGAAGTCCCCTGAAAATGCAATAGGACAAGAACGGTAGTCTTCCTCTCATCCAGATCTCACCACATCTATCAATGCTGTTTCTCTCCCATGTTTTAAAAGAAAAAATATTATTGCTAGCTCTAATTGTGTGTGTGTGTGTTGTGTGTGTGTGTAGAATAAAAATATGGTTATATAAAGGCATGTGCACAGTTATCCCCAACATTAAGAAATAAATGTACAATCCGGATTAAATAGCTTCAGTAAGGAAGCCTACAATTCTATCATAGTCTCAAGTGATTGAATCACTGACTATCTTTTAAAGGAGTTAGAGAAAACTTCAGCAGCCTGGGATTCATTAAGAAAAGCCAAACCTTCAAATAGAATGAGTGTCTAGAAACTAAAGTAGTGCAAATACTCAGAGTTAGCCTGTAAGTGTCCTCACATGAGTCATTAGAAAGCATCTCAACCAGGCAGGGTTTCTAATTGCAGCACACCAAAGAGTTCTACGATGATAATTGTTCATATTTACTAAACATATGTGTGACTTGTGGACAGGCAAAGGGCCAAACCTTAGAATTTGGGATACTTTGGAGAAATGATGTGACTCACATAAACTGTGACTCACATAAATTGATTATGAGCAACTACTCTAAATTCACTACCTCTCTGTTCTGTTATAAGGGGGTTAAGATTACTGAAACCATGATTTTTCTAGAAAGAAAATTAAAGTAGATTGTATAACTGATGATAAAGCATTGAGCATGCTACATCTTAACACTGGTGTGTATAAGTGTTTTATGTGTATAAAACATCTCTCACAATTGAAATACTAAGCTGTTCATGTAGCAGGGCTTTACATTTAATTTCAAGAGCAATATATGTACCATGTATGAACGATGTATGTACCTACATGAAGACCTCCTCATCTGTTCTGAAAATCTCTACCTCCAGTTCCTGATGATTTAGAGCATGAGAAAGACTCTCCGTGTTTGAAGGTGGTGGCTCCATTTTTTTAATCCTGATATTCTCTTAGAATAATAGAATAATACTAACATTGAAATGTAATTTTGAATCTAAGCCTGTCTTAAAACCTATCCTGGTTATCCTGGTATTTTTTGCTTATTTTGGCTTTTAAAAGTCCTTATTCCAGCTATAAGAAATAGCCACTTGCCTCAGGATAAAATGAGTAGGACCTCATTTTTTTCTAAGTTAGTTGAGATGATCTAAATAGGGTAGGATGAACAGTCTATCTGTCATCTACAGTATAGCACCTGTATAGATAATAATCATACTACTAAAAGCTAAACAAAAAAGTCTGACTCATAACAATAATTACTTATTCTCAGACCTTGACTGCAATCTCATAATCAGGTCTTGTAATCAAAGATCTAGAAACCTCCAGTTTCTTTTCCCGAACTAGAAGCATTTATCTCTCAATTTTTGGTTATTTCTCTACATCCTCTCCTAAGAATGGGGTTTCCATTCCATGAATGCTCAGTGATATGGTCTCTAATAAAATATGCTCCCTCTCTGCTTCCCTGATTTGATTGCAGTGTGGGGACCAGCAATCTCCACATGTCTAAAAGTCAACAGATGAGGAAGCCTGGTCTCAGATGCAAGTGATCAGATCCACACGTGTAAAGTTCAAGGCTAATTCCCCGCTTGATCCCTCCTCCCTATCTGCCTGGATCTTTCTCAAAACCTGAGTTAAAATATCAAAGTGAAATTTCACTCTTTTATCGGTATACGTATTAATGTCCACAGGACGAGCAAGCCATTTCTTTGACCCAATATTCTACTCAAGAATATACATATAACTTTTTGTGTTGACCATAGCATTTTCCCCATAGAAAAGGAGTTCCCCATAGGAATTTTCCCCACTCCTAGAAAAATATAATGATAGAACCTTCATGTAATGGCCAAGAGAACATACATGCACACCCCAAATCTTTTAAAGTTGGCTGGGTGATATGCATTGCTCCTGTTGATCTCAGAATACCAAAAACCAGCGGGGAGTACCACAAACAAAATAAAAAAGCTGTTATTCAGCCATCACTTTGGAGCTTTTCCCAAAAATCGTAGCCAGAGTGGTAGGTTGCACTATAGCCTCTCTTGACACATAAAAAAAGAAAGAATATACATGGAAAATCCAGCTGGGAGGCTTTTATGAGGATTGTAAACTAACCAGTAGTACTAAAAGTAGATTAATAGATACGTTTGTCTGTCAGCTCCAGCAGAAAGCTCCAAAGATATCAGCTGCTAAATGGAGCACAATGGGATGGAACTGACAACAGATTGGCACAAATGCCATGTATGCCCTAAAATGCCCAAAAGCTCATAAGTGTTTCATATTTTTTCTAGCCTCCATGGAACCTCAGCCACATTTTTATACAGTAACCACTCTGAATACTCAACCCATAGGCTCATAACATTAGAAGGAATCCAGTTAATCACATAACTCAGCCTAGTGACTTCTGGTAAAACTTTGTGTACTAGGCACCATGCCTGTTGCAATACTCGGCTTACTGAAAACTTTCTCCAAAGGATATTTCACAACTTTTCAGTGTGCCATGGGGTGCAAGTGGTAAACTGAAGTCAACACTGATATTGAATTGTATAGATTTTACAGTTTGAAGTAATATTGCAGGATGCTGTTTCTTCATACTTCATACCTTTCTTGTTTTATACTTTAGTGGCAACCTTATAATCTTCTTGCCATTTCCTGCTGGGTCAGAGCAAGATATTTCCCAAACCCATAATCCACTGTGGTTGTGATTCTTGGCAGCTGGCCTGAGCCCAGTCAGCATTCAAAGAGGAAGGTAGTCAAATCCAGATGGGGTAGAAGTGTTGACGTCCTCCACCTTTCCCTGACAGATATCTAGTCAGGCTTTAGTGTAACAATCATCCATGTCTCAATTTTGTGACCGACATAATCAGAAAAGTCTTTTTTGAGGCAATGCAGTCCTTCCACTAGTAAGGCAGATCTTTCGTTGGGTTCACTCACCATAGTAAGCTATGTTTTGTTTAATTATGGTTTATGTTTTACATACCACAATGGCTGCATTTACACAAATTGGAACCAAACTATACCTAAGTCAATAGTACAAATTTAGTTTTGATCTCAAAAAAGGGAAAGCTGACAGTATGATTTAACAATAATAAAATTGGATTAAGTATTAACATAGATCAGAAGTATAATTCAGAACCAAATTAGGTATATACTATCACTTAGTAATGGAACTGACTCACAAGAGAAGGTAAGTTCAGAAAAGATATAAAATCCTATTTTTTCCCCTGGGCCAGGAAAACCTAGGAAATTATTCCTGGTAAATAGCTAGCTAGCTAGCCACACAGTATGTTTCTAATCAGCAACAGAAATTGCAGGCTTATTCAGTTTCTCAAATTGAAAATTTAGAAAATAATTGCAATACTTTGCAGTACAAAATTTAGAAGAGGAGAAGAGGAAAGAGAGAGAGAATGCAACTGTTATTCACACCAAGAGAAAAACAGATGATTTATCTTGTGTTTCCTTCCTCCAAAATGATTAGGATAGGAAAGGCTGAAGGACGTTTTGTAGCGGGAGCGGGAGGAGGGAAAAATAAAGTGTGGGGGGAGATATATTATAGTAATCATATATTATCAGGTCAGTATTGCATTGTGACGATCAGTCTGATGAACTTCTCTTCTGTGAATTTTTTTTTAATTCTTTCTATTTTTGGAAGTAAAATCAGTAGCTGGATGCTGCTGAGCAGTGATCATGAGCTTATTAGATACCTATTCATTAGCCTTTGACTGGTTCCTCACAGTATCCCAACTGTCAGTCAAGTTAAAGTAAAAGTTTACATGCTCTATTGTTTCTGCAGTTGTAAAACCACAGTCATCCCAAATATTTAGGAAGGCGTCAGATACATGATTAAGGCAAAGTAATTTCATGAATCAAAAGTAACCATTAAATTTAAAAAATGTAACTGAGGGCCAAATTAAACATCTTTTTTGGAATTTGTGATCAGAATGAATGATTTTTTGTAGAGTCAAACACAATAATGCAGGGGAAGAGATGGGTTAGTTGGAAGTGTCAGAAAATCTTCCCTTCTCCTCTTTCTCTAATTAAATGTACTTTCTTGCAAGCTGGCACTAACCATTGAGAGGAACCTCCTTGAGACTTGGCTTATTTCCAACTGTATTATTTCCAAATCAAATTGACTAAGAGTACAGATTACCAAATATCCATTTTATCAATGCTTTCACAGGCTGATTTCTGTACTGTTTGCTGATTATTTGTCTAGTTTGTTGGTTATTTGTTGGCCTCTACTCTCAGAATATCAGCACTAGAGTTGGTCTACTCCACAGCTGAATACTGTGCCCCTGTTTGACTTAATAGCTGCCACACTAGCAAGATCGATGCTAGACTAAATGATACAATGAGGATCATAAGCAGCTGCATAAAATCTACTCCTACTTGCTGGCTCCCACTCTTGAGTCACATTGCACCATCAGGTGTATGAAGGCAGGAAGCCTTAGTGAAGGAGTACAACAAAATTATGAGACATCCACTTCTTCCTATGCACACTGATCTTCCTCATCTATCAATTGGCAGGCTTAAATCCAGGAAGCCCTCTCTGGCACTCGCTCAACATCTGTCTTAACAACTTTGACATCAACACACAGTGGAAAGCCAAATGGGCTGCTGAACGTCCAGATACAAGCAGTTACATAGATGATCCTACACAAAAGGTGCCAGGTTTTGACCTTCCTTGCCAGCATTGGTCAACTCTGAACAGGATCCGTACCCAACATGGTGTCTGCCAGGTCTCATTGTTTAAGTGGGGTCCTGTCTCTATCCCTCAGTGTGACTGTGGTGCTCTTCAACAAAATATCCATCACATTGTGTCCAAATGTCCATCAAGAGTTTACACCGGCCCAATGTCTGATTTTTTCAACATAGACAACGCTGTCCTTGAATGGCTGGGTGGACTGGACATTAACATTTGAAACACTACAAGTCCATGTATTTGCCATACACTAAATAAATAAAATAAATTTGCCTAGTTATTATTGTTATTGTATTATTGTAACTAATTAATAGTTATATGTGCAGTACATATAACAGAATTCACAAAATACTGATTTTTATTTCGTTTTAAATGTGGATTCCAACCGACACTGATGCAAGCCAGTTTTATAGGGCTGGCATTCCTTTAAGCTATTTGCCAGTTAAGATCAAACTAAAGAGCTGAAAACCCCTAATTTTTGTTCCTCAGTCTTCTGCTGGTTTCAACCTGGTGTATACATTAGTTAGAAATAAAGGCTGCTTTTAAAACATCTCTTTTCTGATTTTCATCTCTCTTGTTTTGCTTTGATCACAGCAATGGATTGATCATTTATTTGGGTTGTAAACATTGTAGGAAGACAATGTCTTTGGCAGCCAAAAAATCTGGAGTCTGATAGCACCTTTTCAGACTAACAAGTTTTATTAGGAGCTATAAGCTTTTGTAAGATACAGCTCACTTCATCAGATATGATGGACTGCCTTTAATAGAACGAGTTGTTCTGTAGCTCACAAAAGCTTATGCCTTTGAATAAAACTTGTTAATCTGAAAAGATGCTATCAGACTTCTGATTATTGTTTAGTTGTGTTTAACCATGGCTCCTGCTAGATGGATTTTCCTCTCCAGCACAAATTTTAATATTTTTTTTAAAAAATAGCTTTACCATTTTTTTCCCTGTCGTTTGGGCAAGAAGGAGAAAAGAAGCAAAATTCTGGTCAACTTCAAATGCTTTAAAAAAACAAACCACATAGAGGCCCATCAATTTATTCTTCTATCAATGAACTTAATAGTAGCTCAATAGTAGTAACTGAGAGGGATCTTGGAGTCCTAGTGGACAACCATTTAGATATGAGCCAGCAGTGTGCAGCAGCTGCCAAAAACGCCTGCACAGTTCTGGAGTGCATAAACAGAGGGATAGAATCAAGATTACGTGAAGCATTAATACCACTTGGTAAGGCCACACTTGGAATATTGCATTCAGTTTTGGTCGCCACGATGTAAAAAAGATGTTGAGACTCTAGAAAGAGTGCAGAGAAGAGCAACAAAGATGATTGGGGGACTGGAGGCTAAAACATATGAGGAACGGTTGCAGGAATTGGGTATGTCTAGTTTGATGAGAAGGACTATGGGAGACATGATAGCAGTGTGCCAATATCTCAGGGGTTGCCACAAAGAAGAGGGAGTCAAACTATTCTTCAAAGCACCTGAGGTAGAACAAGAAGCAATGGGTGGAAACTAATCAAGGAGAGAAGCAATTTAGAACTAAGGAGAAATTTCCTGACAGTTAGAACAATTAATAAGTGGAACAACTTGCCTGCAGAAGTTGTGAATGCTCCAACACTGGAAATTTTTAGGAAGATGTTGGATAACCATTTGTCTGAAGTGGTGTAGGGTTTCCTGCCTGGGCAGGGGGTTGGACTAGAAGACCTCCAAGGTCCCTTCCAACTCTGTTATTCTATTCTATTCTATTCTAATTTATTTTGGGAAGAGGGATGTCCAGATTTTCACTGGACTTCCAATGAACTTGTACAACAGCTAAATATTTACTGTGACCAAATTCCAGCATAAAACAAAACAGTATAAAAAGATCACTGAAGAATAAAACTACAATTTGAAATGCAAAGGATTATACAGTGAGGGAGAAACACACAAGACCCAACACAAGGAATTCAGGTCTAAGCAAGAATAAGTATTAAAATATACATTTTAATAATATGTAAAATATTATTAAAATGTATATTTTACAAAAACAATCCCTATATATACACTGTATAAATGAATAAGAAAAGAAATAATAAGGAAAGCGAATATAAATTCCAGTGGCCGAAGGGAGGAGGAAATAAACATATAAGGAAATGAAGAACAAAAACAGAGCAGAGAAATTATGTTATTATCTCGTTTTGGCCAAGGTGAACTTGTAATAAAAGCAGGAGAGCAGAATTCCTGGCCAGAGGGGAATTCCCAGTGCACAGCACCCAGCTGGAGTGGAGATGTTTGCCTCCCATGAAGTGAAGTGCAGCAAATGAACTCGACAGCCTCTGACTTGAGGCAGCACAAGTCAGAAAACAGCACTTTCGATGTGTAGCAGGAAAGGGCGAGTGGAGGTGACCTTCCCAGTGAAATGGTAATTAGATGATGATGATATGGTGCCTTCTATCTTCAAGAAAGAGTTAATGGCCTGTACTGTGCTGGAGCAACCTGATTTTGCAGCTTTCTCCTTAAACACACAAATGTGTGATTAGTTTTTTGTTAATCTGAGTAGAGGATTCAGACAGCGGAATGGGACAACTCACTATGGAGCAATTCAATAATTCAATTTAATTATTTAAAATGATTTTTGAAATGATTTTAATTTTTGTCATTCACATTTCATTTTGTCCCTCCTTTGGCATCCTTTCTTTAATGATTCTGTTCCACCATTTCTTCAATATTAGTGTAACTCTTGTCCTGCAATCAATTGTCCTGTGGCAAGTTGGCCTTGGTGAGTTGGCTGTGGTGAGCTGGCTATAGTGAGTTGTCCTATCTAAACCCTTCAGGAGATGTCTATATTATGGTAACCCCATGACAATTAGTACATGATGCTTGAACCCAGTAGAACATGTTTAAATCTGGCTTAAGTGGGACTGAACATCTCATGATAGTATCAGGAGTTAGGTATGGCCATTATTCATTGACTCCAAGGAGGTATTATTAAAGCATCATGTCATTGCTATTTTATTCCAATCATTTTGAAGTAATACACTGTTGTTTTGTGTGCCATCTGATTATGTGCCATCAAGTCATTTTTGACCACATGCGTAGATTTTACCCATGATGATCTATCTCTATTTCAGCATAAAAGAGCTCAAAGAATTATTTCAGAAGAATACTGCTTCCAATGATTTTGGAAAGGCTTTATTTTGCACCAGTGGTGAAATGTAAAATTTGTTACTACTGGTTCTGTGGGCGTGGCTTGGTGGTGGGGGTAATGTGACTGGGTGGGTGTGGCCAACTTTTTTTTTAATTTTTAAAAGCATTTTTTTACAACCTATTTGGGTGAATAGGTTGTAAAAAAATGCTTTTAAAAGGTTTTAAAAAAGGCTCTGACGATCACAGCTGTGGCGCACGATCGTCAGCGCCTTCTTTTAACCTTTTAAAAGCAGGAAGTAACAACATCCGGGTGGGTGGGCGGAGCCTCATGCCGCCATCGCTACCGGTTCTCCGAACCACCTGCCAAAATCGCTACTGGATCACCTGATCCGGTCTGAACCGGGAGTATTTCACCCCTGTTTTGCACCATTGGTGCACAATATTTGATCTAATCTTATGAAGGACAAAGCAAATAGCTTTAACCTTCCCTGAAAAATATTTCCGCATTCCTTTTAGCCTAGATTTACCAGTTATCCCAGCCTTGCCTAGATGCGATCAGCAAAAGTACTTAGCTAAAGAGGAAGCCCAGAATATTTTTGGCATCTAAATAAGCGCCTAAATGATATATATTTAGACAGGACCATCAGATTGGCTCCTTCAAGCCAGCCTTGACATTTGACAAAAGCTGGAAGCCCTTTCTGAAAGGGAAGGGAAGCCCAGGAGCAGCAGATACTTCTCCTTGCTCTGATGGAGCCATGGAAGGCAGTGCCTATGTCTGGTCAGGAAACATGGGAAATAATTTGTATAGTGCTCATCGAGAAAAATAGGGGAAGAAAGATAGGAAAAAAGATAAGAAGAGACAAGAGACCTGATTGTATTGTATGAGATCAGAAGAGCTGCTCAATCATTCTTGCAACCTTTCAGCTGGATGTGAAACATCCTGTCTAACTATGGTCATAGTGTGCTCAGTCCATCTCACAAGCTTGTTGTGATGGGAAAAAAGAGGAGGAGGAGGAGGAGGAGGAGTGGGAGTGGGAGGACGTGATGGAGGAGATCTAAAAAGTTAGAAATGAGCTGAGTTTTGCGTAACTAAACTACTTCCAGTCATCTATTCCATTACTATTTTTAAGATGTTGATTGGAAGTACCAGAACGAGACTTTTAGGAAAGTGGAGCATTTTAGATTTGTTCCTTTCTCTTTGAATCATCAAAGTCTTTTTTTACTCCCACATATAGTGCTACTTTATAGCTAAAGAGAGTTTTGGTAGCTGGTACTTAATTTTGTCTACTGCTAGATATAATCCACTCCATTTAGTAGCCTTAAAAGCTAAGCTAAAGAAGACACAATTCAAACAACTAGAGATGTAATGAAATCTCTAGTTGTGTATGTGTGTGGGGGGGGAGATTGTGTATATATTTACGTAAATAGAAGTACTGTGAGGAGAGCAATCTGGCTTTAATCCATTGTCTCCCACTAAGGTCACTGTCAGATGTAAATGCCTTATTCTCCAATGTGTAAATAATGTATATATGGAACATCAGAGGTTAACTTATTCTTTGGACTTTAATGTATTCATAACTTACCACTCTCATTCCTAGCTCCACCCCTTGTATATATAAGGAGCCACCCTCACCATTCTCGTCGCTTCTACCTTGAATATTCGGTGAATATAGAATGCCTATCATAATTAAAAAGAAATATATTTAAAGCTCTAACTCCTATTATCTTTATTGAGTCTGATCCTGAAAATATTGCAACAAGCTGGTAGCAGAGGATGGTTAATTGACTCAATAAGTAATTAAAAATGTCCAAGAAAGATAGGCCCAACACCAGGGCCTACAGCAAAGAAATAGAAACTGATCAAGAGATGATCAACGAATCCACCAATGCGATTTCGAGAGAATCCGAAGAATACATCACTGAAGAAGAAGAACTAATGAGTGAAAATAATGACCAGAAAGAAATCGAAATAGAAAATAACGAACTCAGGTCAGAGATATTAAAGATACTAAAAAGCCAAAAGAATGATGAAAGTCTCATCGCGGACCTCCAGGAGATGCTGAAGAACAGCGGAGCAGCGAGAGAGAAAAACGTCATTAAAGAAAAACCCAAAGATCAAAAAATCGTAAGTGAGATGACTACTGAGAAAATAGTTGTTAAAAAGAAAAGATGTGATCCCGCGCGAAATTTTGAATGGCAGCCATCTTGGTTTCAACGAACTTCAAAAGAGAATGGAGCAGAGCCAATCAAAACGCTCAGTTCAAAATTTCTGGCGCGAAAAACACTATCAGACGAAGAAAGTGAGAAAGAAGTCTCAAACTCTTCAGATGATCCAAAATCAGAAAGTGAAGACGATTTAACAAAATCTCAAGTAAAATCAGCAATGAAAACGCTTTTTGCTGCTTTTGGGCCAAGACTGAAAATTACCAAGACATCTACGAAGAAGCAAGAAATCAAACCGGCGACTCAAGACCTGCACGCTCCCATCCTGACTTCGAAAGCGACGACGCCCGAGCCCAGAGAGCCATGCCGATTTCGCCCTACACCACAGACAAAATCGAATACCAACGCACACAAAAAGAAGAAAAGAACCGTCACCACCACCAGAACCCCAAAAACCGAGCCAGAGACCGACTCATCTGAGGAGGAGCGGATCGAGAGAGCTGAAAGGGAGAGAACCTTCCACGACGCCACCAAAGAAGAAATGAGCAACGCGCATGTGCGAAACTACGTAGACGACCCAGAAGGACTTGAACTGGCCAGAGAACCGCGCAGACTCATTGCAAGCATCCCAATGCCGTTCTGTAATTTCCTGCACTTGAGAGATCACGGACTGCCCCAGGTTGTAAGTAATGGACAGAATAATGTAGGTAACTTACCCAGTGACTTCCCAAAACTTAGAATTGATGGCATTAATTTACAAGAGTGGTATCAACAGCTTCAGGTTATTTTCATGAAAGAAAATTTACTATTCTTTATAACTAGCCCTCCAAGAAGACCTTGGACTTTAAAAATAGATTGTTTACATCATAGAGCATTTTTCATAATAATATCTAGCGTGTCTCCTGCAATGTATCATAGCATCAAACCAAACCTAACTGTATCAGAAATAATTCAATGCATGTTTAATCTATTTCACAGCGATAGCGTAGCTACAACCACAAGAATGTCTAAGGATTTCTTTTCCTCTAGAGTAAAACCAGGGGTTTCTATAAGTGAGCATTTGATAAATCTAAACAAAATAAGAGCTGAGCTACAATTGAGGGGGGAAGTGATTTCAGATCAAACAATGAAAAGTGTTATTATCAATTCACTTGATCCATCATGGGATAGCTTTATGTCACACTTAGATACCATTAATTTGGGATATTTATCCATAGAAAGTCTATCTAACAAATTGATAGCAGAAGACAATTCAAGAAAAAATCGATCCAGTAACCAAACAGACCACAAACCTTTTAGGAAAGTAGTCTTTCAAGATAAACATAATGAGGCCTTTAGATGCTACAATTGTGGATCCAGGGAACATAGTAGAAGAGACTGCCCCAAAGTCTCAAGAGAGAGACATAGACCAGAATATAGGAGCAAATATAATTACAGACAATCTTCCACAGATAGACACAAATATAGAAGCCCACCAAATTACAAAGAAGGTAGAGGGGGTAGAGAAAATTCAAAAGAGAGAAAATCTGGGTCACTGAATGGGCTAAATAAACAAGACAGCACCAGAACACAGCAGGATGAGAATAACAATTGGCTTATTGATTCTGGTGCAACAAATCACACCACCAACAACAAAAGTATATTATCTTCATTTATAGAAGATAAGTTTGTGATAAAGGTAGCTAATCAAGAAAAGGTTCAAGTACTAGGCAAAGGAAATGTGACCTTGCCTGGTCTAGGGAAAATAGAGGGGGTATTATTAATCCCAGAAATACCTCACAACATACTAAGTGCCATAAAATTAAGCAGAGAATCTGATATCAATATAGTTTTCTCAAAGGGGAAAGCAACTATAGAAAAGAACAAAACAAATGTAGGTACTGTAATGATAAAAGGAGGTCTACCCTATCTGATAACTAAAGAAAGATGTTTACATAACATTGATTCAAATATGGAAGATTGTATTGAAGCAGATAATGAAAATGTCAGTAACAGTGACAATGATGAGTGTAGCATAACTCATGATCACAAAAATACATACAAGGAAAAGAAACCAAAAATAGGTAAACCAATTCATGATGAGTGTGCTCACATCTTACACAGGAAGTTAGGACATGCAAGCTTTCCTGTAGTACAAAAAATGACTGAACACGCAGAAGGTGTCAAAATAAAAAATTGTGAAAATTATTTGGAATGCTCAGTATGTAAGTCCACCAAACTAAAAACCAGTCCCAGACCAAAAAAATCTAACAGATCAACTAACAATATTTTTGATTTGGTACATATGGACTTAGTTGGTCCATTAAGTCCCTCAATTACCTATAGAAAACGTTACTTCCTAACAATAGTGGATGACTACAGCCGATATGGTTTTGTTTACACATTAAAGCACAAGGATGAAACATTTCAGAAATTTAAGGAATTCTACAAACGTATAGAAACACAACATAATATCAGAATAAAGCAAATTATGACAGATAGGGGATGTGAGTTCATGTCTAAAGAATTCTCCCAATGGTTAAAGGATAGAGGAATGTTACATTTCACGTCCAATCCTTTTTCTGCATTTCAAAATGGAGTTGCAGAGAGGAAAAATTCCACACTACAAACCATGATTAGGTGCACATTAGAGGATGCTGGTTTAGGCAAACAATTTTGGTCAGAGGCATTACATTATTCGAATTACACTCAAAATAGAACCTGGTCCAGTATTGTGAATAAGACACCATATGAGGTGATGTACAATAGAAAACCCAAATTATCACACATGCACATATTTGGAGTCACTGCAGACGTACACATACCTAAACAATTGAGGAGAAAGGGAGAAAACGTATCCAGGAGATTAAGATTCATGGGATACGAAACTGGAACCAAAGGATACAGATTTATTGATAGTAATAACAAATTTATAGTATCCAGAACAGCTGTGTTCCATGAACAGGCCAATTGGTCAAAATTGCACCTTAATGAAATATTTCCTAATAAATGTAAAGATACGATATCTTGCGAGGAAGGAACAACAGAAAATCAAAATATTAACAAAAGTAAGAACAAAACCAAAACTTGGACTAATAGTCAGCATAAAATAAAGACAGACACATTAACAAAAAAGGAAGCTAGATATTTGCATGATAACCATAGCAAGCCTGAAAGAACTATTAGAAACAATAGAAACCAAATACCAAATAAATACAAAGATTACATAATGCATATGAATGGAGAACAAATAACACCTAATACATATGAAGAAGTATTGAAACTTCCACATGAAGAAAGAGAAAAATGGGAACTAGCTATGGAAAAAGAGATGGAAAGTTTACAAGGATTAAATGTATTCACACCTGCGATCGCACCTAAGGATAAAACAATTATAGGTACCAGGTGGATTTATAAAATTAAGAACTTAGAAGGAGGCAATACCTTATACAAGGCTAGACTAGTTGCACAAGGCTATGCACAAAAATATCCAGAAGACTATACTGATACATATTCACCCACAGTGAGAACAGAGAGTGTCAAAACAGCCCTTGTAGTAGCATCTGCACTCAATCTGGACGTATTCCAATATGACATACAGACCGCATACTTACATGCAAAATTAGATAAGGAAATATATGTAAGAGCACCACACAGTCAATACACTAATAAGAACGAAATTTGGTTATTAAATAAGAGTCTGTACGGATTAAAGCAATCCGGCAAAAGATGGTACGATTGCTTGGTAAAAGTACTTAAGACCATGGATTTCAACGCCACCACTGCTGATAACTGTTTCTTTGTAAAAAAGAGTAATGATCATATTGAATTTGTATTAATTTACGTGGACGATATTTTATACATTGGAAAGCATAAAGAGAGCAGGGAAATCTTTGTAAATAAGTTAAATGAACACTTCTCACTGAAATCTCTGGGTAAAGTGAATAAATACCTTGGTGTGCAAATTAACAAAACTAAAAGGGGATTCAAACTTACACAGAAAGATAAAATCATCGAACTCCTAAACAAATGTAACTTAAATAATGCTAAAACCTGTGACACCCCTATGCAAACTGATTTTCTTAGAAACACTGATGAATCTTCCCCTGAGTTTAAAGACAACACATTTTACAGATCAGTTATAGGTTCACTCCTTTATATATCTAATTGGACTAGGCCAGATATTGCATTACCTCTCAATCTATTGTCAAGATATGTTAGTAAACCAACCTTGTATCATTGGGAAGCTGTCAAAAGAATTCTAAGATATCTGAAGGGTACATTAGATTTTTGTTTAATGTTGGAACCCAATAATGACAGAGAACCAAAAATTACTTGTTATGCTGATGCAGATTGGGCTGGTGATACATCATGCAGAAAGAGTACTTCTGGTTATGTTTTTCTATTGAATGATTGTCCAGTTTACTGGTATACTGGTAAACAAGAACTAGTAGCCACTTCTACTACAGAAGCGGAATATGTTTGTTTGTCCAAAGCTGCAAATAACCTTGTATGGTTCAATGATCTGATCACTGATGTTTGGAAGAAACCCACCTTACCATTTATTATGCATGAAGACAATAAAGCGGCCATTGAAATATCCAGATCCGATGCAATTGGACAAAGGTCCAGGCATATTGATATAAAGTTTAAGCATGTGAGACAACTGTCTCAAGACGGATTCATTAAAGCAATACATTGCGATACTTCTGAACAATTAGCTGACATATTAACAAAACCCTTACCTTCTAAACAACACAAATATTTAACTTCTAAATTATATGTATTATATTGTCCTGAATCAGAATGTAATTGGTGTTGTGTAACGAACCGGCATTTAGAGGGGGATTTGTCAGATGTAAATGCCTTATTCTCCAATGTGTAAATAATGTATATATGGAACATCAGAGGTTAACTTATTCTTTGGACTTTAATGTATTCATAACTTACCACTCTCATTCCTAGCTCCACCCCTTGTATATATAAGGAGCCACCCTCACCATTCTCGTTGCTTCTACCTTGAATATTCGGTGAATATAGAATGCCTATCATAATTAAAAAGAAATATATTTAAAGCTCTAACTCCTATTATCTTTATTGAGTCTGATCCTGAAAATATTGCAACAGTCACAATATAACTTAATATTGCTTAACGCATTGTAAACCGCCCTGAGTCTCCGGAGAAGGGCGGCATATAAATCGAACCAATAAATAAATAAATAAATAAATAACCAGGAATTTGGTACAGAAAATACATTTGATATTTTCTTTTTAAAAAAATATTTACATTAATAAAAGCATTTTTCTTGTGCAACTAGCAAGTGCAGGATCTTCAGTCTGAAACAGGACCACAATTAAGAGCTGGTGGTTAAGTCCTCCATACCACAATCCCCCATTCCTCAGATTTTGACTCCCACTAAGTGGTGTTCATCAGTTTTTTCACATTTGGGGAAATGTTTCCAGCCAGGCACTAAAGCAGCTAGTTGGGGCAAAAAACACCGAGGCGGAATCCAATCTGAAAGTGTTGGATAATTTTCATTTCATTTTTCATTTCATTTCATTTATTTAAATTTATATACCGCCCTTCTCCCGAAGGACTCAGGGCGGTGTACAGCCAAAGATAAGAACATAAAAATATAAAATTTAAAACAATTTAAAAGTAAATTAAACAGATTTGGCCTATATTTAATTTAAAAAAACCTTTTTTTAAAAGACGAATTAAAAACAATTAAAAGAGCTACACCAGCCCGGCTTGCTGGAATAGAAAAGTTTTGAGGGCACGGCGGAAGGTGCGTAGATCCGGGATCCTTCGTATCTCTGGGGGCAGCTCGTTCCAAAAGGCAGGTGCCCCCACAGAGAAAGCTCTCCTCCTGGGGGCTGCCAGATGACATTGTCATGCTGGCCTGGATACTTGGAAATGAGGCACACAGTTAACAGCATACTGATAGCAGCATTAATGCAGTATGCTTCATTTCTATGCATTTTTCTAGTAATCTGTCACAAAGAATTTGCCCAGATGTCTTCCTGATAACAATGTCTTCCACAACACTGTCAAACTATTTACTAAGACTGTATTACTATTATTCTTCTCATCCTTCCTATTACCTATTATTTCCTTTTCTATTTATGACTACAATATAACTTTATTGCAATCGTATCTTTACGATTTATATTGTTTATTAGTTCCTGGTATGATTTATGTTAATTGCTTATTAGTATCCTATGACTATCATTAAGTGTTGTATCTTATGATTCATGATGAATGTATTTATGATGACTATGATCACGATTTATCACTTATATCTTTTATGTACACTGAGACTTATGCACCGAAGACAAATTCCTTGTGTGTCCAATCACACTTGGCCAATAAAGAATTCTATGTATTCTATTCTATGTGAATTGTGTGTACCTACAGTATAGCAGCTGTTCCTAGACTCCAAGGAAGGACAGCCTAGTACAGTAAGTGGAATTTGTTAGTAATTCATTTGAGTGCAAACTGGCAAATAGGGCCCCCTGCTGGCTGTTTGTAGAAAAGACGGGTTCTCCTGCTTTTCCTTTTGAGCAGAGACTTGGTTTGACTTTACTTTTGACCTTAAATCTCATCTTTCATTCATCATGGAAGCTATTAAATTAACATTCGGTGGGTTTAGACAGTGTGCTAAGAAAGACATAAGGTACCTTGATTGGGAGTTGGCATGTTATCCAAATAAATCCTGATCCAGTATGATATGAGGATTTTATGGCTGCTGGTTTAGTATTTAAAAAGTTATTTCTGATTCCTTTTGAAAAATCCCTTTGCAAAGTATAGTGCTTTGCAAGCATGTTTACATGGAGCTGCATTATTGAACAATCCCAACCTTGACAAAATAAACTGTACAGGGATTAAGATGTCAGAGTTTCTAAATCTAATTACTGTATAGTAGAAGCAGGAATAAATAGTGTTTGTATGCCAGATCTGACTTGAGGAAATAATTAAATTCCATTAGTAAATAAATGTCCAGAATAAACCAGAATCCAGGTAACAAAATCCTATGTGTCTCGTACCCTAAGGCAATGATGGCTAACCTTTTCTGGAGCGAGTGCCCAAAGCGTGTGCATTCGTGCGCACCCAAACCCCCAAAATGCAATGTGTGCATGGCCCCCATCCATGTGCCCTGCCACCCCATGCATGTCTGCACGCCCCCTGCATGCCCCACGCCCCCGCGCATGTGCGTGTGGCTCCCACATGCACCCCACCCCCACGCATTCACACACGCACCCCTCACATCCCCCAATCACCCCCATGCATGCGCGCATGGGGACCCGCGCATGCACAGCAGAGACCTGAAGATCAGTTGGCTGGCAGGAGGCATGCGAACATGCTGAACTGGGGCAACGGCTCACGTGCCATCAGAGAGGGCGCTGCGTGCCACCTCTGGAACCCATCCCATAGGATCACCATCACGGCCCTAAGGTATTGTTGTTATCAATAACTTTGAGTACTTTTTAAGTAGAAAAGAGAATAAATAAAATAAATATACAACAACACCCCAAGGTGTTAAACAGTGGATCAAACAAATTATAATTTATTCATATACCTTATTTTTAGACTGTAAGGAGAAATGAAACAACCAGTGGGATAAGCATTTTTCTAGCAAAAGAGCTTGCAGGTAGGGAAGACGAAAGGCTCTATTTTATATCCTTGCCAAATTTAAGAATATCTCTGAGTCAGTTTTGCAGTTTACTAAAATTATATTGTAAACTCTAATACTCTGTTGTGGAACAGCAAGGATAGTGTTTCAGGGTCATTGCATTATGCATGTTCACCACATCATATCTGTAAACTTTTTATATTGTAAATAGCCTATTATAGATCCAATGCCATAAACTAGGCTTTCACATCTCTGGCATACAGAGTTACATGAAAAGACTATATTCAAAGTTCAAGATTAAGTCATATATGCCTTGTTATATATAAATATATAAATAATCACTTGCTCTTGATGTTGCTGGGATATGCTTCAGGGGTGTGTTGCTCCCGGTTCTGTCCAGTTCTTGCGAACTGGTAGTAAAGGAGGTCATGAGGTACGATCTGCCCATGCGCAGAAGCTTTTGCACATGAGCAAAAGCAGGCGCGTGCTTGTGCTTCACTCGCACAAGCGCACACTCCCATTGCAAACCGATAGTAAAGGTAAATAGAATCTACCCCTGATCTGCTTCTGTAAGAAATGTATCTCTCAGCAGTCAGGAGCCCATGACAAAAGCTGTGAGAATGTCAAAACGATGGCATGTGTTTCATGACCACATCGTGCAAAGGATGCATCTTGACTCCAAGTATGTCAGTCAGGTATAGGTTTGTCCCGTAATGTCATATTGTATTTGCATAAAATCTTTATTTGCCTCCTCACCAGTCCTGTATATAGGATTTAGATGTTAATTGGTGGCTTTCATGCACAGCTAATCTGATGGCAACTTCTTGTGATTGATGAACATGGCAACATACTTGGCAAAGCATAATGGGATTACATGGTTTGTGGCCGAGGATACTGTGTGAGGATAACATCAAATCTTTGTGCATTTTTGTGCATTACATAATTTGTGAATACAGGGAATATGTTTTGTTATCCTTCCCACTGAATATCTGTCAGGATTGCTGTGTTATCTTTTAACTTCTACAGACTGGCTGGAGTCAGGCAACTTCCAGAGTGAATAAAATATGGACAGCAAGATGCACAGCACATAAATATAAAGAAATAAATAAATACAGTAGTATATACTGCATAGCTCTTGTTTCTTGTGCTTTTTGCTGCATTACTAGGAAATTCAGAGTATTCTGGAAGGAAGAATTAGGTGTGAAAATGGTGTAAAATTGATTAAAATTGCATTCACTCCTGGAACAATCAAGGGGCTAAAATGCACTGATTCTAATCATACTGGTTTCTTGTAAAAAAAAAAAAAAGTCTATTCAGTATTTCCAGGATACCCCTTTAAGTTGCTCATTAATTTTATGTGTCAGCGTTCCAGAGGAAAAAAATCCCAACTCCAAGTAAAGACGCGGAAGCCAGCATTTTCCAAAGTTCTCTTTACTAGAATAGGCAAACTGGCACATCTGGGGAAACCCGAATCTGAAAAGCCCGGGTTTTCCTTCAGTAAGTCAAAGCTCCCAAAACTGTCCTCTTTTCCACCCAGTCGGTCACATGCTCCAATCAACATCTGCTCCATCTCGATCCAGCCCCCTGACCACTCCTTCTCCAGATGCTGGATCGCCCTGGCCTTGACCAACAGGAAGAATGCTATTATGTCTACTAACCCCCTCTCCTAAATCCCCCCTCCTACTTTCCCACACATAGAGAAGGTGGCAGCATTGGAGCTTTCGGCCAAATATGGCTTCCAAATGGCTGACATTATGCTTTGTAAAAAGTAGCAAACATTCTTCCTACCATAATAAGGCATCTTGAAACAGGCCAATTAAAATGAAATATTGTAACTGGAACCAAATAACAAAACCTTTGTTGATCTCTAAAGCATCAAGAGAAAAGATTTTTCAGGGCAATACATTATCTGACTTTTGAAATGAAAGATGATAAGAGGACCTATGACAAATCTTTATAGAGTAAATGAGAATTAGCAAGATTCTGCACACTAACCAATCCTAGCACAGGGCAATTGTAACTGAAGCGTTATAATGGAAAGGGTGTAACAAATAGGGGAAAACCCTATTAATTTATTTAATTTATACTTTATCCTTCCTCCAGAAAGGTGACTACTCAGAAGAAAAGTGAAGCAACAAAAAACAAAACAAAACACCACCTATCCAAGGCTATAATTGAATTAAACATAAATCCATTAAGTCATGCAGAAAATTAGCTCCAAAGAGTGAATTTTTTTTTTTAATTTGATTTATATGCTGCCCTTCTCCGGAGACTCAGGGCAGCTTACAATGCGTTAAGGAATAGCCTTCATACTTTTGTATATTTATACAAAGTCAGCTTATTGCCCCCACAAACTGGGTCCTCAATTTACCTACCTTAGAAAGGATGGAAGGCTGAGTCAACCTTGAGCCTGGTGAGATTCGGACTTACAGTAATTGCAGACAGCTGGTGTTAATCACAATGCTATCAGTCTGCTGAGCCACCAGGCCCTTGGGAATTGAATAGTCTTTACTGATGTTTTTGGGTGGAAACAGAAGCTAAGACCTGTTACTTGTCCAAATGTTGCAAAATAAATGCAATAATTATTATTTTTAAGAATCACTAGTTATGATGGTCTGTGTCTTGATTAAAGCATCCAAAGGGATTGTAGGAATGAGTATCCATAGTTACTGTGCAGGCATACTTCTCTTCCTAGAAGGCACCATGGCAACACTACACTCTCAGCCAAAAAAAGGTTGTACCCCCAAACAAGGAGTAATAATAAGAGCTATTTCCAGAAATTAATCTACTATTATTTTCAGTGAAGATGAACTGTTCCAGCTGATTTCCAACTTTTCCTTTTTCAGGGAAGGTTGCTGAGAAGGTAGTTGGAGTGCCATTATAGACAATCCAGGAGGCCAGTTCCATTTGTTATTGGTGGGTGAGGAGAGATCAAGATTTGCCCACTGCAAGACTTAGTCTTGTGTTCTGTTAGAATATTCATGACTGGGAAGACATGGTAACAAGCTCAGCCAATGAATAGACATAGCAACTAAGTCAGCCAATTGGGAGCTGAGGCAGACTGGAGTCAGGGCGTGTCTTAGTCTGCAGCTTCTGATTCTGTGCAGAGAACAGAAACTGAAACCAAGCAGTCTGTGCATGCTATCTGCTCTGCTGAAATGAAACTGTGAATCTGCTATTGGTATTTAAACTTACTTCATATATTATTGTGTATATAAAGAAGTTAATGAATCCAGCTGAATCAGTTATCTGTGTGTGCTTCTGGATTTGATTTTTGCAAGGAACTCTGACATCTTCCTTATTGTTTAATTGCTCCATGAAGTGGAGACGTTATTCATCAGCACAAGAAGATAATATGCAAATGATATATCTCTCTACTCTGCGTCAGATGAGAAAGAGCCTTGGTAGTACAGGGGTTTAAGGCACCCTGTTATTAAGCTGGTTATTAAGACCAGCTGCCTGCAATTACTGCAGGGTTCGAATCTCGCCAAGGCTCAAGGTTGACTCAGCCTTCCATCCTTTCTAAGGTAGGTAAATTGAGGACCCAGTTGTGGGGGCAATAAGCTGACTTTGTATAAATATACAAAAAGGATGAAGGCTATTGCTGAGCACATTGTAAGCCGCCCTGAGTCTTCGGAGAAGGGCGGCATATAAATCAAATTTAAAAAAAAATGGAGTGGAGGTCATGACATAGTTTTTGGAGGCTCTGAGGGTCAGAAGGAGGAAAACAGCTATAAATTGAATGCTACACAGAGAATGTGTATTTGGATTGTGTGGCAATTGAGACCAAGATAGATTATATTTGACTCTAAATGGAATATCTCTTTTCCAGACAAAACTGGACTGCTGGTCTCACTGCTCCTGGAGATTCTGGTAATGAAAGCCTTTGCACAACTACTTGTGCGCAAGCTGCTGCTTTTCCTGGAGTGGGAAACTTTACTCAAAGTCATTATTGCCCTTGTCAACTTCTACCCGTCCATAAAATCTAAAGGAGAAAATTTGCTGAATTTTTTGCACTACAGGAATTGTCCTCCAGGTGGATCTACATAAAAGGAAATGTATATTGATTCCATCCTATCCTGATAGGCAGGCTGTCCAAGCAGAGACATGTTTTTCCCCCTTAGGCTTTCTCTTCTTGGAAAGCATCTGACTTTCTGCTTAGAGGGATAGTAAAAGTTTTGTTTTTTTAACTTCAGGAGCTGCCAAGCATTTTTTTTTAATGTTTTACATTCTCATATTGGTCAACAGGAGCACTGATTGCCTCATTGTATTCCTTTCTTCTTCTCAGCATTCTGAGATCAGAAAGAGTGAAAGTAGTAAATTTCCAGATGTGTTGCTAGAGTTGAGAAATGAAAACGGATACTGTGTGAAAGCGTTCTACAGGTAATTCTCAACGTACGACCACAATTGAGCCTGAAATTTCTGTTGTTAAGTGAGACATTTATTAAGTGAGTTTTGCCTCATTTTATGATCTTTCTTGCCACAGTTTATTAAGTGAATCACTGCAGTTGATAAGTCACTAAACGAACTGTTGTAAGTCAAAGTCTACCTGTGTTTGTAGATAGCTATAGCTACTAAGACTTCTTTCTCATAATTGAGTCTAAAGGCCTCCCAGTCTTTCATCCTACAATCAATTCTATCAGCATAATATTTGCTGAGTTCTGATGATCCTTATCCTGCCAGAAGCTTGATGCCAGCAAATGGCGCCATCCTTATTTACTGTGCACAGCTGGGGTGTTAAACTCGATTTCATTGAGGGCCATATCAGGAATGTGTTCAGGGGTGAAATCCAGCAGGTTCTGACAGGTTCTGGAGAACAGGAGGGAAATTTTGAGCAGTTCGGAGAACCAGCAAATATCACCTCTGGCTGGCCTCAGAGTGGGGAGAGAATGGAGATTTTGCAGTATCTTTCCCCTGGAGTAGGGTGGGAATGGAGATTTTGCAGTATCCTTCCCCTGGAATGGGGTGGGAATGGAGATTTTGCAGTATCCTTCCCCTGGAGTAGGATGGGAATGGAGATTTTGCAGTATCGTTCCCCTGGAGTGGGGTGGGAATGGAGATTTTGCAGTATCCTTCCCCAGAATAGGTTGGGAATGGAGATTTTGCAGTATCCTTCCCCTGGAGTAGGGTGGGAATGGAGATTTTGCAGTTTCCTTCCCATGCCACGCCCACCAAGCCATACCACCCCCACCAAGCCACGCCCACAGAACCGGTAGTAAAAAAAATTGGATTTCACTACTGGTTGTGTTTGACCTCAGGGGCCGGGTGGGTGTGGTCAGGGTGGGCATGGCCAACTCAATATCACTCGGGTTGGGGGCGCCAGCATAATCTGAGCTCGGAAGGGCCATAGAGCTCCATTTTCGCTGGCAGAGGGTTGCAGGAGGCCATCACAGACGAAAATGGAACTTGAGAGGGCCGCATACAGCCCTCCCAAGATGTGTTTTTGCTGGCAGAGGGACTGAGGGCCAGTTCTTCACTGTTTCCCAGGGCAGCCCCACTGGCCAGATCTAAGCACCCCACAGGCCAGATCCAGCCCACAGGCCTTGAGTTTGACACCCCTGGTGTACAGGATACATTAAAAATGAGGATTGAGGATACTCCCAAACTTATTTTTCTCTCTCCATGTATCATCAGATTATAGGAAAACTCCAGCTGGGGCCCAAAGAGATGAGTGTACCAGCAGGTTTAGGCATCTGTCAAAAGTTTTACTCGTTTTGCACAAGTGTCACACATATCTGCATTTAAAGATAAAACACTTCCAAATTTTAACAGTTGGTTAAATCCATCACTCTAGCCCAGGGGTCTGCAATCTTAAACACTCAAAGAGCCATTTGGACCAGTTTCCCACAGAAAAGAAAACACCAGGAGCCACAAAATCATTCCTGTGCCTGACTATTTCTTGAGCAGCCACAAAACTAGCATATGTAGTTCAGTTAAATGTTCTGTTTTCTTCTGAAACTTTTCTTTTTTTGGATTTATCCATGGTTGGCCTACCAGGGGTTGAAAAGCTCAATATATCGCATCCTGGCAGGTGTTGCACATTGGCGGTTGTGATGCATATTTGAGTGACAGGGAGCCGCAGCAGAGAGGTGAAAGAGCCACACGCGGCTCCAGAGCCACAGATTGCTGATCTCTGCTCTAGCCATTTATTAAATCAGCCACTGCTCCTTGGAGCTGATTGTCAGATTCTTGTTAGAAACAGGCTAAGCTGTGCTTAGTAGCTGCTCAAGTAACAGCTGAGTTGCACCATGCAGTCCCCCTCTCAAAACAGCCCATTACCATTACCAGTCAATTTCTGTTTGGACTGATCCAGGACATCTTGGAGTCATACAGAATTAGGACCTTCTTGCTACCTAATCCTGTGCATCTCCAGTAACCTTAACTCACACATATATTTTACTTTGTTCTACATAGTCTCTGGTGGGATACCTGTGTAAGTAGGATGATCTTTCTCATCTTCAATTCCAATTAACCTCGAGAAACAGATGCTCCTCAACTTTGAGGTGGCCCATTGCCACCAGTAATCAACTGAGATTAAACCATTAAAAAGCAACTGGGCTTAATAAAATAATCAGAAATCCCCCTGGGATTAGATGTAGACCTAACTGAATGAGTGCTGCACATTTGCTGCCTTTGAAAGAATCCACCTGCCGTCATCTCTTTAGGGTCCCCCGTCTGTCAGAAAGAATATAAAGTCTTCTTGACTTACTGTATTTTAAAATATGCTTAATTGGTGTCTTGTTTTAATATTCTTTAATTGCTGTCTCATGTTATATGGTTATTTTTTTACCACTTTAGAATAAAAGCTTAAGTACTTCTACTGTTGTGGAATACAGCATGACCCAGTCATCACTGAAAAAATATAAAGCTTATCCTCACACCTGTTATTTTTCACATAACAAGGCAGGGGTGAAATGCTCCCGGTTCAGACCATATCACTTGATCCGGTAGCGATGGCAGTGGGTGGTTCAGAGCAAAAATCCCTGCGCCCCCACCCCCCCATGTCCAGCTGAGCTGCGCAATCATCAGAGGCTTTTTTATTATTATTTTTAAAAGCATTTTTTCTACCTCTTCGGCCGAAAAAATGCTTTTAAAAGTAAAAAAAAAAGTCTTTGATGATTGTGCGGCTCAGCTGGGATCGTCAGAGCCTTCTAAAAGCATTTTTTTTACAACCTCTTTGGCCGAAGAGGTTGTAGAAAAAATGCTTTTAAAAGGTTAAAAAAAGCCTCTGACGATCCCAGCTGAGCAGCGTCAGAAGCTCTTTTTTTACTTTTAAAAGCAATGCTTTTACTATTTTATTATTGTTTTAATTTGTATACCGCCCTTCTCCTGCAGGACTCAGGGCGGTGAACAGCCAGAATAAAACAGAACACACAAAATTTAAAAACAGTTTAAAAATAATTAAATATTTTTGGCCGCAATTTAAAACACCCAATTAAAATCAATTAAAATTAACCAAAGCTATGGGATCAAGCCAGCCCAGCTAGGTGAAATAAATAAGTTTTCAGGCCCGACGAAAAGTCCAGAGGTCTGGTATTGTACGTATCTCTGGGGGGAGGTTGTTCCAGAGGGCAGGCGCCTCCAGAGAAAAGGCTCTCCCCCTGGGGGTCGCCAGCCGACACTGTCTGGCGGACGGCACCCTGAGGAGGCCCTCTCTGTGCGAGCATACTGGCCGGTGGCTAGTGGACCGGCCGGTGGACTGGCCGGTGGACTTAAAAGTAAAAAAAAATATTGTGCACCACAGCTGATCACCCCCCCCCTCGCATGCTGTTCTATTTACCGCATGCCTCCTTTTGGCGTGCACTGCGCATACGCAGCCAGCAAACCAGTAGTAAACCGATTCAGATTTCACCACTATAACAAGGGTTGGATAACTCTGGGAAACATTATTGGCTCATATTTGAATCCTCTTAACTGCAGCACAAGCATGCAGTGATAAGTTTTTATTTGACACATCCCAATGACATTGCCTACATCTCATATTCAGCCCGCAGTTAAGAAAGCTTAAAGCTGTGCTTAACTGTTCCAGTTTCCTGGAACAGTTCTCCTTCGGGTGACACAATTTTTGCCATAAGTTTATCATGACATGGCATGCTTAATTGACAATGTACTCGTAAGAAGTAGCTAGAGGCCAAGCCATATGGTGCTTTATAACTTAGGCTAATAGTTTGAGCCCAACAGCAATCAATAAAGGATCTGCAAGACAGGTGCAATATGCTCACAATGATTTATGGTTGTCAGCCAATAAGCCATTGCAGGTGTAATGGTTAACCACAAATCAGGATACTCCCACACCAGTCCAAGGATCAGATCAAAGGAGTTCAGGGAGAAATTCATTTGAACGGCATCTTAACCCCACAACTCAGCTTAACATGAGGACTCAAACCCCACTGCCTCAAGAAAAGTGCCCATCGTAGCAAGATGGTTTTATGCACAAAAAGGGGGAAATTCAACATTACCCACAATGGAGGAATGGTTGATGAAAAAGATGGAACTTGCTAAAATGGCTAAATTGACCTCTTTGACGAGAGACAAAAGAATATTTATGTTTATTGCTGACAGGAAACCCCTTATAGATATTGTGCATGAATTAGAAAAATATGAATTTATGATTTATGGTTTTGGTGATTAAACAGGATGGATTATAGAAAGACAAGAGTATATGGTAATCATAGAGTAAAAGGGAAATTTATAATTGCACGTATAACTGCTGTAAAAAAGATAGGAAGCTACTTCTTTGTATCGTTCTTCTTTTCTATTTTTCTTCTACTTTTCCCTTTCTTGTGCTTTTGGCTGTCTCTTTGACTTTTTTTCTTTTCTTTTTCTTACTTTTGTCAGTTTGTATACATTTTTACCTCCTTTTTAAGCCATGCTGCTCTCCAGTAGCTCTGGTAGGTTCAGCACACAAGGAGATGGATGATTTATCTATGCAGAGAAGAGATCAAAGGGCAGGGTGTGACTCCTGCGTCATGCAGCACTGAAACTTCAATGCCTATTATTTGCTCTCTCGCTCTCTGAATACTTCTCTTTATTCTGTGTATTAATCTTCCTTTGAGCAGAGGGGCAAAGTCTGAACTTGAAACCATATTCCAGGCACAGATACAACTCTTTCTGTGGTCTTTTTCCTGATTCTGTGCTTAGCAGAGGGAAATCCTGTGTTTGTTCTATCAAACCATCTGTTACCACAACAATTCAGAAGGTAAGCTGCTTTATTAAATCCTATTCCACTCCACTCTTGATGGAATAAGAGCACTGATTTCTCAAGTTCACTTCTTCGTAAGTAGAGCCAAACCCAACCTCAAAGAATGTTGGTCTTTTCAATAACCTTTAATGGATCTTGGCTAATCTTGGTTAAGGCAGGTTGCTTAGATTAATAATTGGAAGGAGAGACCACCTGGGAATTCCAGGTCTATTGACCAGATTAGGAATTTTTTAAAAGCATTTTAAAAGTCCTACAAGAAGGCTCTACAGAACACAGAGAAGAAAGCCAACTACTCAACTGGAGGGTGTCTTTATCTTACACTAATTTTATTCTTTACAGTAATTTAAGAAGGGTGAAAGATCTCAGGTAGAAAGGAAAAATGTAATAACATTGATGGCCATGGAAAGAGATGCACCAGTACTAAAGTACGTACAAGGAAAAAGGCTTTAAAATTATTTGCAGGTAAAACAAATTCTGTGATGGGTTTTTTCCCCCCCTATTAAAGGGAATGACTATTTTGTGTTTTTTAGTTTGGTAGGAATAACAGGTTTCGCATACAGGAAGTCCTGGAATCAGTCTCTGGCATCTCTAATTAAAATTCAGGCTGTACGCCCGAAAGTTTGGGAACATGAATCCTGCTACCAGTCAGATTAATGATCAAGACTAGGTCAGATGAATTGACCGTGCTACCAAATTTCCTGAAAAAGTACTATTTTTTTAGAGTTAGAATTAAATTTAGATTAAGGTCTGGCTATTTAGAATGTTGAGAAGAAATATAATGCTTCAGTCACAATAGCAGAAATGATTTCTACAATGCAAGTCTTGAATATTTACTTATTAATCCAGTTTATATGACTATCCATCTGTGCTAGAAACTTTGGCTGGTGAACAAGACTGTAAAATCTGAATTCAAAATGGAAGATCGCTTCAGCTATAGGAATGGTGCTAACTACGAGTAAGTCTATATATTTAAATCTTTCTTTTAACATGTTTATTAGTTTATAATATAGCATACAAAGAAAATACAAAAGTAAATAGTTGGGGAAATAGGGAAGGGAAAAGGGAAAGAGCAAGAAAAAGGGGAAATAGAGCCTTAGTGGTGCAGCAGACTAAAGTGCTGTTAAGTAGCACTTAGCTGCCAGATGCCTGCAATTACTGCGAGTTCAAATCTCACCAGGCTCAAGGTTGACTCAGCCTTCCATCCTTCCGAGGTAGGTAAAATGAGGACCCGGATTGTGGGGGCAATAAACTGACTTTGTATAAAAAAAGAACACCGCTTGGGGGGGGGGCGAAAGCCCTACTAAGCAGGTATATACAAAAGTATGAAGGCTATTACTTAAAATGCATTGTAAGCCACCCTGAGTCTCCGGAGAAGGGCGGCATTAAATCGAACCAATAGATAGATAGATAGATAGATAGATAGATAGATAGATAGATAGATAGATAGATAGATAGATAGATAGATAGATAGATAGATAGATTAAGGTGACCAGACGTCCCGCTTTTGGCGGGACAGTCCCGCTTTTTAGCAATTTGTCCCGCGTCCCGCGGCGTTTCAAAAAAGTCCCGATTTTTCATTCTGCCTCCTCAGTCCCGCTGCCTCTTGAGCCCCAGCTGATGGCTAGAAGAAAAAAAAACTGTTTAAACTCTTGCCCGGGGCTTCAAAGGGCCGCCCTACAGGCAATCAGTGTAAAGAGTTCCTGAAGCAGTTTTTTTTTCCCCTAGCTAAGCTGCAGAAACGAAACCGAAACCAGGATCTTTGGTGGAACGTGACAAAATGAGGCAGAGAGAGATTTATTTTTATTTTTATTTTTCCTCCCCAAAAAAGGTAGGTGAAAAACTGCAAACAATGGGAAATTTAGGAGGAGAGTTCAAGATTTTAAAACACAAAAGAAAAAAAAGCTGTATATAACTAGGGAATTGTAATAATTGAATTGAGATACTATTAATTGTATATTGTGTTGAAAGCAGAAATGTTTAAGTTGTGGTTCAGAGGAATATATGGGGGAAATTATTTGGTTTATTATTATTGGTAAATATAATTAATTGATTTGTAAGAAATTGGATTGCATGGAAATAATTGGAATATTCATGTTCATATTGATTAATATACAAAAAAGATAGTTTTATAACTAATTGATTTATATTAAAATGTTGAATTTGTATTAAACAACTGTATTACATAATTACATAATTAAACAATGTGAGGATGGATATAAAAATAGATGACAATGGGAAGGGGTATAATATAGAATAGAAGGGAAAAATTGAATTTGATTAAGATTAGAGATGAGGATGAAGGGTAATATTGTTTTTTTAAAAAAATAGATGAGGAATAAATATGGCAAAAAGGAAATATAGAAATTGTAAATTAAATTGAAATGACTAAACACTGTTTAAATTTGTGAACTAGCCAAATACTCTGTTCAAAGAAAATACATTGTATGTTTGTATGTGTGTTTCTAATTATTGCTATTTATTCATATTTGTTCTCTTTTATTCTTTAAAGTTTAACAATTCATTCTTTATCTTAATATCTTTATATTTGTTTGGGGTTGGCTTTCTTCCCTTTCATCTTTTTTATTGTACAGCAATCTTTCTCCTCAAACCTACCACCTCTCTCTTTTCTTTCCTTCTTACTTTCTCTTCCCCCCCTCTTCTTCTCCTCCCTACTTCCTCTTCCTTTCTCCTTCTCCTCTCTTCCTCCCCCTCTTACCCTCACTCCTACTCTAATTTCCCTTCCCTTCCTTCATCCCTCTCTATTGCTGTATCCTTTTATGCATATGGACTACTCAGAGGGCTGAAAAAGTTATTTTTGACTGGTCCTCGCACTTTTGACCAGTCATCGAACTTACGACTGTCTTCACATTTTATGTTTTTTGCCCTATCTTATCACCATGGTGAAGAGAAGCAGTTGTGAAATGAGTGACATGGTTGTTAAGGATGCTGCATGGGCATAAATGTGAGGATGGTCATAAGTGTGAGGACCAGTCAAAAGTGCGAGGACCTGTCAGAAATGACTTTTTTCAGCCCTCTGGTTAGTCCTTTTGTGCATATGGACTACTCAGAGGGCTGAAAAAGTTATTTTTGACTGGTCCTCGCACTTTTGACCAGTCATCGAACTTACGACTGTCTTCACATTTTATGTTTTTTGCCCTATCTTATCACCATGGTGAAGAGAAGCAGTTGTGAAATGAGTGACATGGTTGTTAAGGATGCTGCATGGGCATAAATGTGAGGATGGTCATAAGTGTGAGGACCAGTCAAAAGTGCGAGGACCTGTCAGAAATGACTTTTTTCAGCCCTCTGGTTAGTCCTTTTGTGCATATGGACTACTCAGAGGGCTGAAAAAGTTATTTTTGATTGATCCTCGCACTTTTGTCCAGTCCTCAAACTTACGACTGTCCTCACATTTTACATTTTTGCCCTATCTTGTCATCATGGTGAAGAGAAGCAGTTGTGAAATGAGTGACATGGTTGTTAAGAATACTGCACGGGCATAAATGTGAGGATGGTCATAAGTGTGAGGACCAGTCAAAAGTGTGAGGACCTGTCAGAAATGACTTTTCAGCCCTCTGAGTAGTCCCTATACACATAGCCATGGCCACCCGGTCACATGACCAGCTAGCCACGCCCACCCAGTCACATGGCCTCCAAGCCACGCCCACACAATAAGTCACGCCCACAATGGTGTCCTTCTTACCAATGTTAAAATCTGTTCACCTTACCCTATACACATAGCCATGGCCACCCGGTCACATGACCAGCTAGCCACGCCCACCCAGTCACATGACCAGCTAGCCACGCCCACAAAATAAGCCACGCCCACAATGTCCCTCTTTACCAATGTTAAAATCTGGTCACTTTAAGATAGATAGATAGATAGATAGATAGATAGATAGATAGATAGATAGATAGATAGATAGATAGATAGTATTGACTTCAGGCTCTCTTTGGTGCAGTAGAACAAGGCATTAACATCAGACCTCAACTTTTTACTTTTACATAATTGTATTAACTAGCCATTTCTATAACAACAAATCTATCTAATCAGTAAAACCTAAAATCAAAGTTTCATTTTTTTCCCCACCTCAAGCACAAAGTCCAGAAATGGTTTCCAAGTAGAAATAAAAGTGTACTTTTTTCCTTGATCAAAACAGTCAATGTAGCTAACTCCATCTGTTTTTGCAGCCATCCACCCACCCATTGTGGGGATTGAGGTGACCTTCTATTTCTGTGCATAAAGAAGCCTTGCTTCCATCAACATATATAACATCAAAGTTCCGAATTTTTCCCCCAGGTCTTTTTTCATTAAAGCCGAAAGAAAAGTTTCTGGTTTTCTCTTTATATTCCCTTTAAGAATTTTCTGTATTAAAATATGAATCCTACTCCAATATTTCTTTGCTTTATCACACGAAAACCATAAATGATAAAAAGTCCCTTCTTTACATTTACATTTCCAACATTCATTTGAAATGTCTTTATACATTCTTGGCAACTTATCTGGAGTTAAATACCAGCGATATATCATTTTATAGAAATTTTCTTTTAAATTATAGACCAGTGATGGCTAATCTTTTTGCCGTCGCGTGCCAAAAGCGGGGGGAACGTGGGGGGGTCGCGTGCGTGCGTGCGTGCCCACACACATGATTCAATGCGCCCCACCCACCCCGCTTATGAACACACGACCCCCCAAGTTCCCCCAGCTTTTGGCCCAGTGGGCCCGGTAGGCCCGTTTTTCACCCTCTCCAGGCTCCAGAGCCATTCTAGGAGCCTGGGGAAGATGAAAATGGCCTCCCCCCCCCAGGAGGCCCTCCAGAGAGACTGAAAAAAGCCAGTTTCCTGACTTCCAGTGGGCCCAGAAGGCCTGAAAATCAGCTGGCGAGCATGCGCATGCATGCCAGAGCTGAGCTAGGGCAATGCTTGCGTGCCTACCGATATGGCTCCGCGTGCTACCTGTGGCATGTGTGCCATAGGTTCGCCATCACGGTTATAGACTAATGTAAATTTTAAACCTTTATTCCTATATATTTCAATCTTATTGAGAATTTGCCACAACAAAATAGTCTCTAATCTAGACACAGATTCTATCTAGAAAGTCTTTGTCAAAAGTCTTTATCAAAAAGATTTGGATTCTGAACATTTTAAGTGAAATTTAGCTCACACTGCATCTCAAAGAGCAGATCATTTCATTTTGTCCAGAATCATGAATTTTTATTATTGGAACTTACTAAAATTCCTGATTCAGTAGTAACAGAGGGGGTGGGGAGGAATAACTGAGATATAAGGGAATATAAGTGAATAGAAGACCTTTAAAAAAAAATTAAATCCATGTGCCTTGTTTTCTTTTCTCCACAGTGACACTGGGACCGATTTCAGCAGAGCCAACAGCATGTCCAGGCCAAGTGGCAAAGCCATTTACCGTAAGGATAGCCTGCTCTCCTCTTTCCAGATCATTCAAAGGGAATCCTATCCCAGGGGCCTAAAATAACTTTTTTTTATCAGAGGAGCAAAAATGCAGTTGTAGCTACCATCTACACATTGTTTACTTTCTTATGTAGGAGTATATTTCTTTTATGCCGAGAAATAGCCTAGAGGGAACCAGATGATGATGATGATTGATTGATGATGATGATGATGATGATGATGATGATGATGATGATGATGATGATGATGATTATCACACTGTCAAGCAGTTGTTTAGATTGGATCTGGTATTTTTATCCACCTATCAAATCCTTCCCTAGGACCTGGGATAGGCAGATATTGCTTGATTATTAAAGGTATTGTCACAGGATGTAAGCTGTTCCAAGGAAAGTTGCCTTTTGCAATTGACTAAGGATGATTTGTCAATGCTGATGGTGTTCATGTCTTGCCCCAGATTGCACCCAATGCTTCTATTACTATTTTTGCTATATTTTGCCACTGTTGTTCCACTTCTATTTGCATATCTTTGTATGTCATGATTTTCTCCAGTTCTTTCTCTTCTCTTCTACTGTCTCCAGGTACTGCAACATTCACTATCCAGATGGGTTCCCTCCCCCTTTTTTTAATGAACCATTGTTAAGTTTGGGTATTATGTGGCAGGTACTTGTCTGCTTGAATTCTAAAGTCACATTTTGTACTACTTTATCTATTTTGTGGTCCCACCAGTTCTTGCTTGCAGGCAAATGGTATTTCTTGCAGATATTCCACTGTTTCATTGTTGCTACTCGATCATGGCATTGTTTGTAGTCAGTCTATGTGATCTTCTTGCAGCAGCTAACTAGGTGGCTCACTATTTCTTCAGCTTCTTTACAGAGGCGGCATTTGCTGTCTGTTGCTGTCTTCACCATTCTGCCTTTATATGTTTATCTTCTTAAGGCCTGGTCTTGTGCAGCCAGAATTAGTCCCTCTGTCTCTTTCTTCAACTTTCTTGCTCTTAGCCATTGTCAGGTCTTGTTGTTATCTGCTTTGTCTGCTATTTTTAATAATACTTTGCCTTGCCATGTCTCTTTTCTATTCTTTATTTGGTATTTCTTGTAGGCCAGTTTTATCTATTCAGTACTCGGTAACCCTCTATTGTATGCTAGCTTCAGTGCATCGTCTTCACTGTCCATCAGATATTCTTCCAATGTCCTTTTTATTTCTTCAACCCTCTGATACCATCTGGACAATATTCCATGCCCACTTATGCTCCTTGGTAAATAAAGTCTGTCAACATTGCTTCATGGATGAAGGGCATGATTCATTGTCATTATTTTTCTGGCGTGGCTATCCCAGACTTTTAGTTCTGCTTGAATCTAGTCTATTATTCCAGCTGTGTATGTAATGACTTGCTCAGGTGTTTTTTTAATTATTATTGATATGCTGCCCAACTACAAAATCTGATTCTGGATGGTATGCAAATTGTTGAAAACATTTAAAAATAAGGAAATATCACAAAAATAACAACACAAAAAGGAAGAAATGTGGCAGAGAAAGCAAACCCAAATAGGGACAAAGAGATGGAAGAAAAGAGATGCCAATCTTCGCCAAAGGTGTGGGAACATAGGTCTTTGAAGCACCACTATTGAGGGTGGGTGGGAACATTTGAATCTCTCAGGGCAACCTCCCTCCACAGAGCAGGTGCTGCATCAGAGAAGCTGTGCTTCTGAGTTCCCAATAGATGGCGTTGTTTAATCAAAGGTACCCAAAGCATGCCAACCTAGTCAAATCAGAGCTGCCAGGAAAATAATATGGGAGATAGGCGATCCGTCAAGTAACCAGGCCCTGTGCCATGTGCTTTCTCACTCTGTATCAGAGAGAAGAATATCAGCTGACCCTTAGGCATAAAATAGTTTAGAGAAGTGTAGGCTTCCCTTCCTTCTGTTATCTTCTCTGATGTAAAGAGAAACAACCCCCTCCCCTTATTAATTCCCTCTAATTGGCACATAAAGCAGTCCTGGACAATCCAAGATCAGTGGAGCCAACTCCTGCCTTCCCCTGCCCTCCAGGACATAAACTTTCTCTGAGGTTTTGGGTTATCATTTGTGTGGTACTAAGGTGATCAACTTTTTTACAATAAGAAGGAGGACATGTGCGTGTGTGCCATGTCATGTTTCGGTAAGAAGTAAACAAAGCCACTTGCACACGGGGCACTCTCTCAAAACAATTCTCCTGTGCGGAGCACATGCATCTCATAATCGTGTCTCAACATACAGCCTTAATGAATCATCATGTCTGTCAGATGTAAATGCCTTATTCCCTAATGTGTAAATAATGTATATATGGGATATCAGGGGTTAACTTATTCTTTGTTTCTTAATGTATTCATAATTCACCACTCCCACTCTTGGCTCCACCCTTTGTATATATAAGGAGCCACCTTCGCCATTTTCCTTGCTTCTATCTGTAAATATTCAGTGAATATAGAATGCCTACTCTAATTAAAGAGAAATATATTTGAACCTCTAACTCTCATTATTATTATTGAGTCTGATCCTAAAAATATTGCAACAAACTGGTAGCAGAGGATGGTTAATTGACTCAATAAATAAATAAAAATGTCTAAGAAAGACAGGCCCAACACAAGGGCCTACAGCAAAGAAATAGAAACTGAACAAGAAATAATCAACGAATCCACAAACGCGATTTCGAGAGAATCCGAAGAATACACTACTGAAGAAGAAGAACTAATAAATGAAAATGATGGCCAGGAGGAAATCGAAATAGAAAATAACGAACTCAGGTCAGAGATACTGAAGATTTTAAAAAGCCAGAAGAATGATGAAAGCCTCATCGCGAACCTCCAAGAAATGCTGAAGAACAGCGGAGCAGCGAGAGAGAAAAACATCGCTAAAGAGAAACCCAAAGACCAAAAAACTGTGAGTGATATGACTACAGAAAAAGTCATTATGAAAAAGAAAAGATGTGATCCCGCGCGAAATTTTGAATGGCAGCCATCTTGGTTTCAACAAGCCTCCAAAGTGAGCGAAGCAGAGCCAATCAAAATGCTCAGTTCAAAATTTCTGGCGCGAAAAACGTTATCAGACAACGAAAGTGAAAAGGAGGATTCAAACTCTTCGGAAGAGTCAGAATCAGAAAATGAAAACGACTTAACGAAATCCCAAGTAAAGTCAGCAATGAAGACGCTTTTTGCTGCATTCGGGCCAAAATTAAAGATTTCCAAAGCGCCAGCGAAGAAGCAAGCAAACAAGCCGATACCTCAAGACCTGCACGCTCCCATCCTGACTTCGAGAACGACGACGCCCGAGCCCAGAGAGCCATGTCGATTCCGCCCTACACCGCAGACCGAAGCAAGTGCCAACGCACCCAAAAGAAAGAGAAGAACAGTCGCCGCCATCAGAACTCCTAAGACCGAGCCAGAGACCGACTCGTCTGAAGAGGAACGGAGCGAGCGAGCTGCAATAGAGAGAACCTTCCACGACGACGTCGAAGAAGAAATGAACAACGCGCATGTGCGAAACTACGTAGACGGTCCGGAAAGACTTGAACTGGCCAGAGAACCGCGCAGACTCGTTGCGAGCATTCCCATGCCGTTTTGCAATTTTCTACACTTGCGAGACCACGGACTGCCTCAGGTTGTAAGTAATGGACAAAATAATGTGGGTAATTTACCCAGTGACTTCCCAAAACTTAGAGTTGATGGCATTAATTTACAAGAATGGTATCAACAGCTCCAGGTTGTCTTTATGAAAGAAAATTTACTATTCTTTATCACTAGTCCCCCAAGAAGACCTTGGACTTTAAAAATAGATTGTTTACACCATAAGGCATTTTTCTTAATAATATCTAGCGTGTCTCCTGCAATGTATCATAGCATCAAACCAAATCTAACTGTTTCAGAAATAATTCAATGCATGTTTAATTTGTTTCACAGCGATAGTGTAGCTACCACCACAAGAATGTCTAAGGACTTCTTTTCTTCCAGAGTAAAACCAGGGGTTTCCATAAGTGAGCATTTAATATCTTTAAACAAAATAAGAGCTGAGCTGCATTTGAGGGGGGAAGTGATTTCAGATCAAACAATGAAAAGTGTTATTATCAACTCACTTGATTCATCATGGGATAGTTTTATGTCACACTTAGACACCATCAATCTAGGATATTTGTCAATAGAAAGTTTGTCTAACAAATTGATAGCAGAAGACAATTCAAGAAAAAATCGTTATAGCAATTACACAGAACACAAAACTTTTAGGAAGGTAGCTTTCCAAGAAAAATATAATGAAACTTTTAAATGCCACAGCTGTGGGTCCAGAGAACACAATAGAAGAGATTGCTCCAAAATTCCAAAGGAAAGACATAGGTCAGAATATAGGAATAAATACAATTATAGACAGTCTTCCACAGATAGACATAAATATAGAAGCCCACCAAATTACAGAGAAAATAGAGGGGGCAGAGAAAATTCAAAAGAGAGAAAATCTGGTTCACTGAATGGACTAAATAAACAAGATAACACCAAAACGCAACCAAATAAAAACAATAATTGGCTTATTGATTCTGGAGCAACTAATCACACCACCAATAACAAAAATATATTGTCTTCATTTACAGAAGATAAGTTTGTAATAAAGGTAGCTAATCAAGAAAAAGTTCAAGTACTAGGCAGAGGGAATGTGAACTTGCCTGGTCTAGGAAAAATAGAGGGGGTATTGTTAATACCAGAAATACCTCATAACATACTAAGTGTCATAAAATTAAGCAGAGATTCTGACATCAATATAGTTTTCTCAAAGGGAAAAGCAACTTTAGAGAAGAATAAAACAAATGTAGGCACTGTAATGATTAAAGGAGGCAATACCTTATACAAAGCTAGATTGGTTGCACAAGGTTATGCACAAAAATATCCGGAGGACTATACTGACACATACTCCCCCACAGTAAGAACAGAGAGTGTTAAAACAGCTCTAGTAGTAGCATCCACACTCAATCTTGATGTATTTCAATATGACATACAGACTGCGTACCTACACGCAAAACTAGATAAGGAAATATACGTAAGAGCACCTCACAGTCAATACACTAATAAAAATGATATTTGGCTATTGAACAAGAGTTTATACGGATTAAAGCAATCTGGCAAAAGATGGTACGATTGCTTGGTAAAAGTACTTAAAACCATGGATTTCAACGCTACCACTGCTGATAATTGTTTCTTTGTCAAAAAGAGTGATGATCACGTTGAGTTTGTATTGATTTACGTAGATGATATTTTATATATAGGAAAACACAGAGAGAGAAGAGAAATCTTTGTAAATAAGTTAAATGAACACTTCTCATTGAAATCTCTAGGTAAAGTAAACAAATACCTTGGTGTACAAATTAACAAAACTAGAAGGGGTTTCAAACTTACTCAGAAAGATAAGATTATTGAACTTTTAAACAAATGTAATTTAAACAACGCCAAACCCTGTGACACTCCTATGCAAACTGATTTCCTTAGAAATGCTGATGAATCTTCCCCTGAATTCAAGGATAATACATTTTATAGATCAGTCATAGGTTCACTTCTTTATATATCTAATTGGACCAGGCCAGATATTGCATTACCACTCAATTTATTATCAAGGCACGTTAGTAAACCAACAATGTATCACTGGGAAGCTGTCAAAAGAATTTTAAGATATCTGAAAAGTACATTAGACTTTTGTCTAGTATTAGAGCCTAGTGATAACAAAGAACCAAGACTTACATGTTACGCAGATGCGGATTGGGCTGGAGATACATCATGCAGAAAAAGTACTTCTGGTTATATTTTCCTGTTAAATGACTGTCCAGTTTACTGGTACACTGGTAAACAAGAATTGGTAGCCACTTCAACCACAGAAGCAGAATATGTTTGTTTATCCAAAGCTGCAAATAACCTTGTATGGTTTAATGATTTGATTTCAGATGTTTGGAAAAAACCTGCTTTACCTTTTGTTATGCATGAAGACAATAAAGCGGCCATTGAAATATCTAGATCCGATGCCATTGGACAAAGATCCAGGCATATAGATATAAAATTTAAGCATGTGAGACAATTGTCCCAAGATGGATTTATCAAAGCAGTGCATTGCGATACTTCTGAACAATTAGCTGACATATTGACGAAGCCTTTACCTTCCAAACAGCACAAATACTTAACTTCCAAATTGTATGTATTATATTGTCCTGAATCTGAATGCAATTGGTGTTGTATAGCGAACCGGCATTTAGAGGGGGATTTGTCAGATGTAAATGCCTTATTCCCTAATGTGTAAATAATGTATATATGGGATATCAGGGGTTAACTTATTCTTTGTTTCTTAATGTATTCATAATTCACCACTCCCACTCTTGGCTCCACCCTTTGTATATATAAGGAGCCACCTTCGCCATTTTCCTTGCTTCTATCTGTAAATATTCAGTGAATATAGAATGCCTACTCTAATTAAAGAGAAATATATTTGAACCTCTAACTCTCATTATTATTATTGAGTCTGATCCTAAAAATATTGCAACAATGTCAAATACAAATACATCCGATCACATGCAACGGATCGGATTGGCATTGATCGAATACGGAGATTTACAGATTAGTCTTCAAATATCGAAAAGGAGGACATGTAGGAGGACACTTTTTGAGAGAGGACAGAACTTACAAAAGAAGGACTGTCCTCCCTAAAGGAGGACGATTGGTCACCTTAGTGGTACCCACTACAAACTGCGATCTGATTGCCATCCTAATGAATACTTAAAGCAAAAACTGGAGTTGAATTCTGCCTTTTTTCCCCTCACAGATCAAAGGAAGGAGTACAGTAGCACTATAATGAAGGCTGAGTGTGACTTCCGGCATCGGGTGGAGGTAGGAAAAATCTTTGGAAGCCCAGAAAGGTCCCTGCCATTCTTCTCATTTGCAGAAGATGGGTGCACTTATCAGTTTTGCTCTACGTCAGGGGTGTCAAACTTAAGGCCCGGGGGCCAGATCCGGCCCGTAGGGTGCTTAGATCTGGCCCACGAGGCTGCCCTGGAAACAGCAAAGAACCGGCCTGTGGTGCCTGTATCAAGGAAAACGGAACTTGGGAGGGCTGCACGCAGGTCCTCCTGAGCTCTGTTTTCACTGGCAGAGGTTTACAGGAGGCCGTCGCAGCCAAAAACAGAGCTCAAGAGCCCGTTTTCTCTGGCAGAGTGCTTGGACCACCACAGGTGGCCTTGACACAAGTGACGTTGAGCTGGCCACGTCCACCCTGGCCACACCCACTCTTCCCCTGATCCGGCCCTCAATGAAATCAAGTTTGACATCCCTGTTCTACGTAAACCTCATCCATTGCTCAATGAAAGAATTTTGGGTCCTTTTGTATTGATCTTCCTGAAGAGGAGATTACCTGGCCATTGGTTCAAAATGCTCTGATTCTAGACTTCCTGCATTGCACATAGAGTTAAATATGATGCTTGACAAGATTTTGTCTTATTCCATAATCCTGTGCTTCCCATGCAGGATGACTTTATCTTTACCAGTTCTTTGGTCCTAACCTCTTAAAGGCGTTCAAATGGTTTTACAAAGTGGGGAAGAACAGAAACTCAGCATTAAATAACATCCTTAATGTTTACATTTTTAATTTACCATTCATTCATAAATTAGTAAGTTTACAACCTTCATTATATAGGTAGTCGTCAACTTACAACCCCAATTGAGACAGAAACTTCTGTTGCAAACGTTAAGTGAGTTGGGCCCTATTTTATGACCTTTTAGGCCACAGTCATTAAGCAAATCTCAATGGTTGTTAAGTAAATCATGCGGTTGTTAAGTGAATCCATCTTTTCCCATTGACTTTGCCTGTTGGAAGTCCCCTGGGAATGTTGTGAATGGTGATCACATGATCCCAGGACATTGCAACTTTTCTAAATACATGGTGATCACCAAGCAGCCAAATTCTGATCATGTGACTGCAGGGACACTGTGATGATCATAAGTGTAAAAACTGACTGCATGTCACTTTTTTGAGTCCTATCGTAACTTCAGTTACTAAACAAATAGTTAGAAGTGAAGGATTCAGTGGTGGGTTCCTCCCGGTTCGGTCCGGTTCGGCCGAGCCAGTAGCGGTGACGATATGATGTCACTGAACCGGTTCTCCCCCCCCGCCCTCCCCACCCCCATGTTATTCTTACCTTTTATTTGGTCCCACCCCCAATCTATTGCTGCCTCCTTAATCCCAGCTGATGACTAGAGGGAAAAAAACTGTTTAAACTCTTGCCAAGGGGCTTCAAAGTGCTGTCCTCCAGCTGATCAGTGTTAAAAGCAAACAAATGAGTTGGGTCGTAAGTGTGAGGACTGGTCGTAAGTGCGAGGACCTTCCAGAAATGACTCTGACCAGCTAGCCACGCCCACCTAGTCACATGACCTCCAAGCCACACCCACAAAATAAGCCATGCCCACAGAACCGGTAGTAAAAAAATTTAGAACCCACCCCTGGAAGGACTGTATACTCAGAGGTTGCCTTCTAACATCCAGATGAAAATAAATTAGAGCAAAGCCTATTATTGGCTGTATTCACACAACAAGCTTAATTTGATGACTGACCTATTCTATTTTCTTTGAATAATGTACTGAATCCCAAACTAACCAAACAGCCTTGGTTTTCACACCATGCTATTCAATCCCACCCACCCCCATTTGAGCTTCATGTTGGATGAATGCAGCTACATGTAATTAGCCTGACTAAGCATGTTGCATGCATACAGCCACAGGTGGGAACTCATTTCTCCTTGCACACATTAGTCTGAACATCTGCAAGAGACTGGGGCCTATTCTTCTGACAGAAAGTTATTCCGAATTTCAGCATTAGAAGCCTATATCAGTTAATATTTAACTGATTGATCACCTGAATTTTAATCAGATAAATTTAGAAGTGTTTTTCTGTAGTTGACATATTAATTTCCCTACCTTTAATGTTTAATCTTTTGTCATTCTTTCTTACAGTAATATAACAACTCTAAATTACTTGTAAATATTAAATGATTATGTAATCAATGATTGTCTACCTAGTTTAATGAGTTATACATTGCCTCTGTTGAACAAAATTCCCACCATAAATTAATCATTTGAAAAATGTTGCTGTTTATTATACTGAACCAACTTAAGTTAATAGCATATGCTCTACATGCAGCACTTCCTAGTACTGTAGGCCCTTCCCTACAGTATTTCCTAGTGCAGTGATGGCTAACCTTTTTGCCGTCACGTGCCAAAAGTAGGGGGGAGCATGGGGGTTGCAGGCGAACGTGCTCACACACATAATTCAATGCCCCCCGCCCCTGTGCATGCGTGCACGACCCCTCTTTTGGCACGCAATGGCAAAAAGGTTACCAGTAGGCCTGTTTTTCACCCTCCCCAGGCTCCAGAGGCTTTCTTGGAGCCTGGGGAAGGCAAAAACGGCCTTCCCCACACACCCCGGAGGCCCTCCAGAGGCTGAAAACGGCCCATTTCCTGAATTCTGATGGGCCCCAAAGGCCCGAAAATCAGCTGCCCAGCATATGCTGGAGCTAAGCTAGGGCAACGCTTGCGTGCCCACAGATATGGCTCCATGTGCCACCTGTGGCACATGTGCCATAGGTTCACCATCACGGTCCTAGTTTCTCTTATACACTGATCTTTTCACAACAGTTATATGTACACTCAGATTATGCACTAAAGAACCAAAGTCCATATTTTATCCACAGCACCTTTTGACTTGTACTATTGATGGCAAAGAAATCAACAATGTAGAGAATTGTATTGAGCGACTCAAAATGATGGATGCCCAAAGCCAAGTGTGGGGCCAAGACATGCTTTTGCAGATCAAGGAGAACAAATTGTTGCTGACGGACATAGAGGCTGAGGTAAATGGAGCTTCTGTATACTTTATTTCACACCCAATTTGCATTGCCATATTTTCTTACAAGCTGGGATGGGTACCTGGGACAACTGAGACTAAATATCTGAACAGTAGCCATGATACTGCTATTAAATAAGACATTTAAAATGCCAAGGAATGGCAAAGAACTACTGTATACTCATGTTCCTCATGGATTGTTGGCATAGAAAGTTGTGTCCTTTTCTTTGGACCTGGAAGGTGGCAACATGGTCCTTTCTGCTACATCCTGTGTGTTTGGTTTTTCTGCCTACAGGAAGAGCTGGACTGCTATCCCTTGGAAGATATCCAGGATTGGGTCTCCATCCTTAACTGTTGTATTTACAACTCCATCTTGGCTATTTCTGTGAAAGAACTGAACCAGCAGAAAACTAGTATCTTGCTCTTTCAATGCGAGCAGATTGGGGTAAATACAGCATCTTTTTAATTTGGAGGGGACAGATTTGAAGATGGCCTAGAGACAAACTGCAGGTTCCTCTGAAATCCATAATCACATGTAATATATCTGAAATTGACATCTTTGCTTAAAATATAGGAGTCCTAACAAATCTCATTTGGACCTATGGCACTAGGAGAGTTAGGAAATTGTTCTCGTCTGGCAGCAAGACACTGATTGTCAGATTTTAATAAACATGTGGGTAACCTTCCATAGTCCAAATCCTACTGCATACTCTCTTCCTAGTGTTTAACATAAGGTGAATAGCAAAAAGAAATTAGTTCCTTATTATCTTATAGGAGTGGGAAATAATTTGCTCCAGTATGAGTCCTACTTCCCATATAATTATCAAAAGGTTAGCCAAAGGAAACATTCTGCAGTGCTTCTATTGTCATAGGATAGTACAGAATAACAGAATAATAGAGTTGGAAGAGACCTTGGAGGTTTTCTAGTCCAACCCTCTGCTCATTTCTGTGAAAGAAATGGTATAGGAAAACATTCAGACAAATGGTTGTCCAATCTCTTCTTAAAAACTTCCAGTGTTGGAGTATCCACAACTTCTGAAGGCAAGTTGTTCCACTGGTTAATTGTTCTCTCAGGAAATTTCTCCTTAGTTCTAGGTTGCTTTTCTCCTTGATTAGCTTCCATCCATTGCTTCTTGTCCTGCTTTCAGGTGCTTTGGGGAATAGGTTGACTACTCCCTCTTCTTTGTGGCAATCCCTTTAGTTATTGGAACACTTAGTCCTTTCTTTCATTAAACTAGACATACCCAATTCTAGCAAACCTTTCTTTATATGTTTTAGCCTTCCGTCCCCTAATCATCTTTTTTGCTCTTCTCTTTATGTTTTCTAGAGTCTCACCATCTTTTTTACACTCATAGTGGCGGACAACAATTTGTAACAGACAATAACAGTAGCCATTCCAGTTTAAAGCTGGAAGGTCTGAATCCAGAGAAACCTGAAAACTGCTTCTTCTTTCTTTTAGGCTGACTTGTTGAAAACCAAAATACAGAAAGCTATTGAGGAATGGAGAACCGAATGTCAGAATCATGATATGCTCAGGTAACAGAAAAGTTGGACATCTGCAATATTATATTTCGATTGCAGATGCTTTATTGGTTACCTCAAGACATGATGATGGTGATGTAGGTTTATTATTATAATTTAGAGTGAACTTGGAGAACATGTTGAATCGGCAAAATAGAGCACCTCACATTGGCAACACCAAACTAATTCCTCATGATTCTCCTTGGGACATGGAGCAACGCTACACGGAATTCAATGGTAACTGTATAATTCCTTTTTGCTGGAATGTTACCTACTAATGGAAGACATGCATGCTAAATAAAATAAAAAGATGAAGGGAGGGAGTGTTTATTGCCATAATATACAGCACATGGAAATATGACCAAAGGAGAGAATTAGATTATTTACATGGGATAGGTGTATAATAGGCTTGAATTATTCTTGGACTGTTTCCAATTTTGGATGCTCTGAGTGGTGAATACAGTAGAACTGTAGTCTATTGCTTCAAGTTTCGGAACTCTTGCTCAACAACTATTTGCTTGTAGTTTTCCTCAATATTCTATCTTATCTCCCACTGCTTTTCAATATATGCATGGAAATATTGGGATAACTGTTCTGGAAAGATCAGATTTAGTGTCACCAGTAAACTGATAGCTTCCAGTAATGTATTTCCTTTTTTTAAAAAAAACAAAACACCAGGGAAGCTGTTGAAACCCATTGTCAGTTATGGGTAAGATAAGGACAATTAGATTCAAGCTTAATGCAGAAAAAGATGCTTCTATTCAGTCAAAAAGCAAGTCAGGGAATGGAAATTTAGATAAAAAAACATTCAAGAGTGCAATCTGGGTATGTTTCTAGATTGAGCCTAGGATCTAGAAGCCAAAATTTAGTAGCAGTGGCTAGGAATGGATTTTCACAGCTTCTATTATAAGACAGCCAGGGTTAAGTGATATACATTCATTATATGATAACAGCTGTCTCTTTTACCCCTTGGTATCCTTTTTAGAAGCAACTGGGGTACACACATTTGGGGCAGTGGTGAAATCCAAATTTTTTTACTACTGGTTCTGTGGGTGTGGCTTGGTGGGCGTGGCGTGGCTTGGTGGGCGTGGCAGGGGAAGGATACTGAAAAATCTCCATTCCCACCCCACTGCAGGGAAAGGATACTGCAAAATCCCCATTCCCTCCCTACTCCTGGGGGAAGGATATTGCAAAATCTCCATTCCCACCCCACTCTGGGGCCAGCCAGAGGTGGTATTTGCTGGTTCTCCGAACTGCTCAAAGTTTCCGCTACTGGTTCTCCAGAACCTGTCAGAACCTGCTGGATTTCACCCCTGATTTGGGGCAAGGAGTTGAAATAGAAAGTTAGCTAGCTGGGGCATTATTGACACATTGTAGACACATTGATTATTGAACATTGTAGAAGCTGAACAGCAATTTGACCAGCAGCAGAAGTATGAAACACATCAAGAGGATCCTAGACTCTCCCCGATGTCGCAGGATAAATCTATAGAAATTGTAAGTACTCCATTCTTCCTGGATATCTTATCTCTGCTGGCCCCACATAAAACATATTTCCCTGTCGTGTCTCTAGAGGGTAGGAACTGGGCAGCAGGATATTGTTATCTAAACAGGTAGGGCAAGAAAACTGCATACCCTAGTTTGTACAGTGTATAAGAGAAGATATTTTCCAATTTATTTGGGATTAGAAATACCCAACTCCTTAGGTTAACCATATTGTCTGGAGAGTATGTGAATTTTAGTTCAACCCCAATTAGAAATCGCCTGTTTGAGTATAAGAACTATTGTTGTTGGTACAAAGTCTGAGTTTAAATATTTTTATGAACAGAGATTATAATCATGAAGCACCACTTCTATGAAAGTGTGACAAGAGATTCTAGAAATTGTCTGGAAGGATAGAAAAGAACAGTGGTGGGTTCCTCCCGGTTCCGCCCAGTTCCACCGAGCCGGTAGTGGTGACGATATGACGCCACCGAACCGGTTCTGCCCCCCCTGCCCCCCTGCGTTATTCTTACCTTTTATTTGGCCCCACCCCCAATCTATTGAGTCCCAGCTGATTGGCTAGAAGAAAAAAAACTTTTTAAATTATTGCCGCGGGGCTTCAAAGTGCCGGCCTACAGCTGATCAGTGTTAAAAGGCAGTGTGGTGGTAGACCGGTGCCTCCAAAAACAAATGAGTAGACCAGTACAGCTCTGCAAACAGTTAAAAGCCTGGTAGACCAGTACCTCTGCTAAATCCTAAAGAATTGTCACATGACCATCAAGCCATGCCCACAAAACAAGCCACGCCCACAGAACCGGTAGTAAAAAAATGTAGAACCCACCCCTGATAAAGAACTATAGTAAAGGAAGATATTTAGCTAGAAGCCAGGATTACAAGCCAGAATAAGAGATACCTTATTGATCTGGAGATTAATAACATGTAAATGAGAGAAGATGTCTTTGTACAGCTAATTAATTTCACTTCTTAATTAGTGTTTTTTCCCAGATCTAGACAAGGAACCAAGTGAAGTAAATTAAACCATTATCAAATTGAAAGCATGACCTAACTGCTAAATCTCTGAATCAGGGCTGGGTTTCAAAATCCGTCGCTACCAGTTCGCTCGTGGGCACACGCGTGCTTGCCCATGCACATGACACTTCTGCACATGTGCAACACTTCTGTGCATGCACAAAAGCATCAGGGCGGGTGGGCGGAGCCTCCCGCCACCGCCACTACCGGTTTGCCCAATTCGGAGTGAACCGCTAGCAATTCACCACTGCTCTGAATGGCAAGAAAAATGTACACTGTCAGTGATTTTCCCCAAAAAGCTTTCAATAAATACAGTATTGGATTTGGATTCTTGTTCCTCTGTTGCGAGCAGGAGATCCTGAACCATGTTCTGGATGATATAGAATCATTTGCAGGAAAAGTACAAAAGAACGGCACCCTGAGTGACAAGAAGAAAAAGAAAAAGAAAAAAGGAAAGGAAAGTGATAACGATCAAGGTAACACCGCCAAAGCAGCAGAGCAAGTAGGCAATTGTAAACTTCTAAATTTCCATGGTCTCATGGAAAATAGAGGCGGAGGGGGGGAAACATAAACTGATTCTAATTCAAACTTTCTTTGACTCAAGTCTCTGAACTGAACTGCCTTAACAAACAGTCTTTTTTCAGAGTATTCTGAACAAGAGAAAAACGATACAAAGGAACAAGCAATATGAGACATGCTAAAAACTGTCTACTCTGAAGTTCACAATGGGCATTGAACATTTGAATAGGATATACATTTAGTCAGGAACAATTCTACTGCCAATCATTTTTACTGAATTACCTAACTCCTAGGACAATGATAGCTAACCTTTTCTGGACTGAGTGCCCAATGCGCACCTGCATGCCCGAACCCCCAAAATGCAATGCGCATGTAGCCCCGCGCATGCACCCTGCCCCCCAACATATGCACGTGCCCCCGTATGCACCCCCTGTGCATGTGTGCATGGCCCCCCTGCACACACCCCGCCCCCTGCGCATTCGCGGCAGAGACCCAAAGGCCAGCTGGCCAGCAGGAGAGCTGAACTAGGGTGATGGCTCGCGTGCCATCAGAGAGGGCACTCCGTGCCGCCTCTGGCACATGTGCCATAGGTTTGCCATCACGGTCCTAAGACATTACAATCCTAGAAATTCAGTTCCTTCCTTAATCATAGATTTTGCCTCATTCATTCATCCATTCATTCCAAAGGTGCTTTTTCAGGAGGCAACTGGACTTTCTTGTTTTTTTCTTTTGAAGATGTTTTACTTCTCATCCAAGAAGCTTCTTCAGCTCTGACAGGCTAGTGGGGCGTGGAAGGATTTATATTCCTTGCAGACAGCTAGTCATTTGCACCCTTTTAGAGGGTCGTTGAAGCACTTGGATAAAAAGGATGCAAATGACCAGCTGTCTGCAAGGAATATAAATCCTTCCATTCCCCACCATTCAGTTAGAGCTGAAGAAGCTTCTTGGATGAGAAGTGAAACATCTTCAAAGAAAAGACAAGAAAATCCAGTTGCCTCCTGAAAACCTGGATGATTGAGAATCTCTACAGATATACATTCATTCATTCATTCATTCACTCACTCATGGTTTTGATTTTCTACCACAATCTCAAACTCTTTTGCCTGGTAAATCCTAGTCATCTCACATTAGAGAAGGTTTAAGAGCCAACTTAAGAGCCAACTAAGATGTGTGTTTGCCTACACTGAAATTCATGTCCCCTATTATCACCAGTTCTCTCTATTTATATCCTTTTGGAGCTATATACAGCCTGTTTGGTTTTTCAATTTCTTGAATATTATTATATAATCCATGATCACTTTTTTTGTGTAGCCCATCATCATTTAAGATTTCCTAGTTCACTTATAAGACATTGGTGTTCCATTGACTGTTCACCAATCCTCTGTTATGGAGACACATTTTAATGATAAGTTCTATTTTTGTTAGATCATCAGTTTCACATTTGAATAGATTGTGTTCTAGATCCATACAATCTATTATATGATTTTATTGAAAATTTTAAACACAAGAATAAGACGAATACAAACTGAAATAAAGCAAAAGAGAAAAAGAAAAAAAATGAAAGAAAAAACTAAAATATAAAGAGGCTTGCATGTTTGTATAACACTTATAAGTACAATTATAAACAGATCTCTCTCTCTCTCTCATTATATCCTGACTCTTAGTAAATAATGTATCGTATCTAATTTTCAAAACCATAAACATAAATTCATTTTTTTTATCAAAAGGTCCACAAAGAATATCCAGATTATAACATACTGTCTAGATCCATACAATTTAAATCCTATGACTTCATGTCTCTCAATGCTGGAATGGCATATCTTAGGTTTTCATATAGTTTTCTTGCGTATAAAAAAGTATGCTTTATATATTTCACTGATCTCATCCCACATGAAATCTTCAAATTTAGACTGCCTTTTAACTAAGCAAGAAAGTTGGAATTAAATTAGTTTATTTAACGTTATGTTCTGATTATTTTGACATAACTGGGTGCAAATGTGCGCTCTCTCTCTCTCTCTCTCTCTCTCTCTCTCTCTCTCTCTCTCTCTCTCTCTCTCTCTCTCTCTCTCTCTCTCTCTCTCTCTTTGTAAATCTTGAATCTCCTGCATGTGGAGATACCTGCCTATAATCTTATTTTCTTCTATCTTCTGCATCAGTTTACTAATGTTTCTCTCTGGTTTGGCAGCATTACCCTCGGAATCTGAGTTTGGAGACTGCTTCCAGAAGATCAAGTACAGTTTCAATTTGCTGGTAGGTTTGCAACTGGTTTGACCTTGGCAGAAATTTCTCTATTGCCAATACAGTTGGCTACATTTCTTATGAAAAGAACTCTTCATGAATTCCGCAACACAAAATATCTAGGGCAGCAGCACAAAGAGCTCCATTCTGTTTAGTTGTAGCTGTTTATTGCCACTGTGGGATTATTAATGTAGGAATATTTTAAGCAGCTGAAAAATTATGGTAGTCAGATAAGACATTAGGAAACTAGAGGAGGATTGTAAATGTACCTATATATTCACCAGATGTAATTGTATAGAGTATCGAACTGTACTGTATGTGCTTGTTGGTATTTAATCCAGCTTTTCAGATGAGAATTGTTTCCCAAAGAAAGCCTCAATTAAATCGCAATTAAAATTCTATGCACATTTATGCTTTCAAGCATGATGCACAAATGATACAGATCTGACTTTATCGGAGGGCCAAATAAAGGCTATGCTTTATCGGAAAGCTATGCTTGCAAACTTGAATAGACCTGATAAACAGGATGGGGAAAGTAGTCCAGACTGGTAATCAATTTGGAACAGAAGCTTTCCCCATCTCCCAACATGCATCACTAGAATTACTTCCCAGTGAAAACAACTGGAACAATCTGGGTTGGGATCATTTTGGGAAAAGAGTAAAGGCTCCTAAACATTATCTTTCAACCTTTCCTATGATCCATAAACAGAGCAATTCCCCAGTCTCTTATCTATTGTAAAAAGCTACCCACTAAATTAATTTTCTGATTATTTTTTTAAACCTTCTTTAGTTTGATCTTAAGACCCTAAATGTGATCTGATCTTTATCTCCTGCCATTTTCTCCTATTTCTTTATTTCATAACTACCACAGTTGTGTTCTTCCGCAAAGTTGGGGCATCAATATTCTTTCCTGTTTTGATTGTTCACATCTGAATTATCCCATTCTACCTGTTTCATTTTTTTCTCATAGACAGCTAAAATGGCTGAATGCAAGAATCTGGTCCCGAGAAATGAACAGAAGGGATAAGAATAAGATTTCTCCCTTTCTTTGTTAATCCATATAGTATTATGTTTCTACTGCTAAAAAAATGGAAGGAGAAAAAAAAATACTGGTAACAATACTATAGTTAGATCTGTGACATACACTAGACTAACCTGAAATTGTTTTAGTTTGTTGTCCAAATCTAGCTGGTATGTTTTATTAACGGTTCAGTGTGTTGAGCAAGAAATAAAATTAATTTGATAGTCATTGTGCAGTTAATTATGGGTTAATATGTTGTATAAGCCTAATCTTCATGTTAACTGAGCTTTCGGAACAGTTCCCATAAAGAAAGGGGAGTGGAGGAAAAAGAGCTGAAAAATGAACCAAGAAGAACAGCACTTGAAAACAGCATTTTCTTCTAGTGAAGGAAGGGGAAGTTCATTTTTCTTTCCTGATGGCCTTGCTAGAAAGAGAGGAAAGAAGCAGTCCCCATTGGCTCTTGGTTCCCTGGACCAACATCCGGCATCCCTTCCCAACTAATAATTGAAATTGTGTTATTGATGATGGGGAAAGGTGACCAAGTTCCCAGTAATTACTAGCTGCACATATATCACCCATTTTGTTTTGCTTACTGATGGTTTGTTAAATGTATCATAATTGGTTGTGTTTACACAAGTACACAACAGACCCTGATTTATAACCTATGTTCATACTGTTTGTTAAACCACAGTTCTCAACCGAGGATCGTGGGATTCCCGTGGGCACCCTAGTATATTTTAAGGAGGCCACGGATAAAAAACGTGTAATGGGGTGGCGGCTGGTGGGGCCATAGAAAAGTAAAGTATGTTTACTGCAGTTCTGTCTTATACAGTATATACCAGAAAATACATCGGTAACTGTCCCTTGTCTGTATTCAGTAATGGGACCTGGTTTGGGGGGTCGGGGGGGTGTTGATAGGATGAAAACAAGGCTGGGAGAGGGCTACAGATAGGGAGAAAACTGTTGAGAACTGCAGTGTTAAACCAAAATATGTGATGGCATAGCACAATATGTAACTAAGTCGCTCTCCAGCCAAGAACCAGGATAAGGCCTGCCTTCTTCTTTTTACAAGAATCAGAGTCCTGGCCAGAGCCAAGTATCAGTTGAAAATGTGCTTCCCACGCCCAGTTTAATTTTTAATCCACCCTACTTGTTTTTCTTTGAGAAAGGAACTAAGCATTAACTGAATAAGCAAGTTCAATAGGATTATTAGAGGGTCAAACTCTTTACCAACACCAGGGCAAGTCATTGTAGGTTCCTTGCCCAGATTCTAATCAAACCTAGCCCACCTTCCTTCTCAAGGTTCCCAGAATTCCCAGCCTATATAGCCACTTGGAAAGTATCAAGTTTTGAAAAGTTGATTTAGTGCCATCCTTTACTTAAATTTACCTAATAAGAACATTAGGTGGTGTAGTGATTAAGGCATTAAAAGTAGAAACTGGGAGACCATGAATTCTAGTCCTACCTTAGAATTCATAAATAAATTAATTAATCATCAGTTCACCCATCATCTTGGGCCTCTCTCCCTCCCCTCCCCTCTCTCTTTCTCTCCCCTCCATACCCTCAAGGTAGAAGGTGATGGCAAACTACTTCCAAACTTTTGCCAAGAAAATTGCAGGAAGTAATCTAGGCAGTTGCTGGAGTCAACACTATCTTGAAGTACAAAAATAACTCCATAACCTAATGTGGTCTAGTTAATGGTTTACTTTCCTCCTTCTTCAATCTGTGAATTGGTTTTTAAAAATAGAAATAATAATTATGGGACTGTACTTGTTTTTTTGCAGGGGAATCTTGACCAAACCATACAACAGCCAAGTGCTCCTGAATTGGTCACCCTCATCTTCTCCACTCTAAGAACTGTGAGTATAGCAGTCAGGCAAGAAATTCCAGAGGTTTCTGATGACTGTCTTTTTTTAAAAGATTCATTTGTAAATAGAGAGCATTTTTTTCTTATATAGTTTTATTGAAAGTTTTTACTTCATTAAAAGATAAACAAGAAAAATATATAGAAGAAAAGTAGAAGAAATAAAATAAAGTGCTAGGAACAGTACAGATAAAGAAAAGAAGGAAAAAAGGGAAAATTTAAGAAGCAGCTTCTAATCTTCTTCACAGCAATTGCAAACATTTTTTTACCACTTCCCCCCTTTAGTATTATATAATATAGATCCTTTCATAAAAGGAACTACAAAGTCCATTACAAGTTTTCAATCTTTTGTAAACATAGTTATTGCCTATGTTATTAATCAAACAATTCAATTTTGTCATTTCTGCAAGTTGTACCATCTTCACAGTCGACTCCTTCATTGTGGGTATTTCTGTGTTTTTCCATCTTTGTGCACATAGTATCGGACTGTAGTTACCATGAGAGAGAGATATTTTTTCCCTAAATCAATTAGGCATTCCAGAATTCTGATAGGTGTTTTCTATGCTCTAGCAATCACATTTTTTAATATTCAGGATCAAAATGCAAGTGTCCTGCATGTTTCCCAGCATTGTTTATACCTCATTTTCTACAGATGACAAATGGGAAGCAGCTGTTATCGAAGGCCAGATGAGAATAAATTTCCTGACACATTAGAAATCTCTAAAGAAGGGGTGTCAAACTCCCTCCCAAACTCAGGGCTGAGTTTCAGGGCTGCATCAGAGTTGTGTTTGACCTCGGGGGGCAGGTGGGCATGGGCATCATTCATGTCAGGGGTGCCTCTAGCAGGGCTGGGGGGACCCATTGTCTCCAGCGGAGGAAGGTGAGACCAGGGAGAGGGCCAAACCCTTGTCCTCCAGAGGAGCCTCGCCGTCCCTCTCAGGCCACCCCCCAGACAGTGGCACAGGCTGTCCAGAGCCCTAGGTAGCAAAGGGCAAGTGCCCAGCCTGACCCTCAAGCTCCCAGGGCACCAGGACCCCACAGCCCAGCTCCGTTTTCACTGGTAGAGGCACCATGGGCCAGTCCTTCGCTGTATCCAGAGCGGCCCCATGGGCCAGATCTAAGCATCCTATGGGCTGGATCTGGCCTGTGGGCCTTGAGTTTGACACCCCTGCTCTAAAGACAAAAAAAGACACAAGTGGAAATCACTTTAACATGTCTATGTAGATGGTTCCAGGGAGGGTGTGGATTAAGCAATTGCTCTGCCTCGTTCATGGAATACAGGAAATAATCCAGATAACTTCATGCTCCATTTCTAACCATACTGCATTTTTTACCCTTTTTTTCACCCTTTCCTAAACACAATTCCAATATACAGAAAAAAAACATAGCTATACTTTGCCTTCTGAACGTTAAGCAATAAGAACTTTAGCTCTATTTGGAAGCATTCAGTGAATAAAACCTGGGTCATAAGAAAGTGTAACAATAAACCTGTGACTTCCACTTGCAAGTATTTCTGTTCCTCGAAGGCTTGATTAATTGTCATGTTGTATTCCCTGAATAACATGTATTCTCACTCCTCAGATTTTATCCAGGTGTCCCTGGATAAACTTGGCCTCTACAGTAGTCTTACCGTTGCTGACGCCTGCAGCTATTAACTTGCTCAGGCGCTCCTTGAAATATGATGACCAGACTATTTGGAGGAATTTGGGAACTGCTTGGAATAAGACTAGGTAAGAGTTGTCAAACCTTGTGCAATACGTTTGCTTCTACAGTATAATGTGGTAAGAAACTAGGTCAAACGAGAATACCAGCCATTGCATAATGTACTATAGCCAGAGCCATTGCATCATGCAAAGCCACTGCCAAAGATAGCAACATGGACTTTGAGTCAAATCTAGCAGGATTCTTCTTCATTGAAATCCCTGTTAATCCCTGCTAAGACTTCATTTTGTTCAGTGTATAATTTTCAGTAACCCTGTCATTCAAATGGATTTGTAACACAAATTCTGAAGGAAACACCTTGATGATCTGGATCTATTGTAGCTTGATCCCAATTTTTATTACTCAATAAGTTGTCTTCTTACTCACAGGGAAGAATTTCCAAAGGGACAATCCTTCCCTCCCTATATGCCCACATTTTCAGATGGATGGATGCCTCCCAGGTCTACTTGGAGATCCAACAATATGGCTCAGGTGAGTCACTCCTGAATGGCAGGCAACCACAGGCAGAGCAGAAGTAATAGAGAGCCACATTATGGAGAGCAGGTGCCTGGCCATGAGCTTCTAAAGCAAAAGCAGTATCTTGCCTGCTCTCTACAAAGTCAGCACAAATTCATCACAAATAGTCAGATTTTTTACAGTTTCATATATTGTTCAAGGGCAATGTTAATTCTCATGGCAATACTCATGTATCAAATGATCATTATATTTCTGCCCATCTGTACAGCTCAGCTGTTCTGTACTTGGTGCCTACAGATAAGGAGAACTGCAACTCCCAGTATCTTGGGATGAATACTCATGGATGCAGCACAATTATTGCTGCCTAAGCCTTATGGGAGCTGAACTCCAACATATTTGGAGAGAACCAGGCTGCCATAATTTGCAAAGCAGTAGGTCAATTAGCAATTCCAAAGAAAAAGCTTACTATACCATCAAAATTCAAAGTCTGCTATCACATACAATGCATTACTAAGATGCAATTCTCTAGCAGATAAAATTTTATTGCTACTAACAATATAGTGGATTCCTATATAGTTCAATTATGTAAGCAAATATCACAACTATTGTCGTTACATACGTTTGAAGCCATTCATTTATTAAAACATTGTTTAATGTGTACCTATGATTAATTTCACTTAAAGTAAACTGTATTATTTTCTTGTAGGCAAATGGAACCCAGAATAATTCCTCAGATGGGTATGTTTTCTTACCAGACTTTTTAGTGGATATACAGGAAATATTCCTGGGGAATGAAACTTACGTATGTGACCACATAGAAATTATTTTGACTCTAATAGAAAATGGCAGACACATAGAATTTCCCTGCATCAAATTCACTCTAGAAATTACATTCCATGCAAATTCACTCTAGAAATTACATCCTACTCAAGTTACACTGGCAGAAATACAAGAATTAAAGAGTAGCTAAAATTCTGACAAGGGTATTCTGGGAGGACTAAGAGGAGGAGAAGATTGCGTGACCAATAATAATAAATTAAATAAATAAATAAATAAATAAGTAAATATATATATATATATATGTTACTCAGCTCCCAGCAACTCTGGGTGGTTTACAGTTGTTTAAAATATTTAAGGACAAAAATACCACAAAAACAGAACAAGACACAATACTTTTGACTTTTATTGAAATTATCTTTCAATTTTTTTTTTACGTATTTATCAGCATGTTCATCTTTAACATGCCATGTTGTGGCTTTTGCTACAACAAATTAACATGATTACATCTTTGAAATTGGCATAAATCAGAACAAAAGGAAGAAATAGGATCCTAAGTATCAGAACCCTATTGCTAGAGCTGTTTTAGTGCATAAGAGATCCATAATATTCTCAGCTGCCAGATGTGTTGACTTTGGGAAGTGGGAGTCACGTTACTCAAATCCTGTAAAGGCCAACCCCAGCTGAGGGGTTTTGCCCACATTTGACAGAATCTAGTAGACACTGCATCACAAGGGATCTGGCCATGTAGAGACAAGGAGGCAAACTCTTTTCAAGGGAGTCTTTTACAGAAACAAGGAAGAAGGAAGAACAGGCTGCTCATCTCCCAGACTTTTGTTCTCAAAAGCAGATTCATTTCCTTTTCAGGGCTTCCAATCCTCCACAACTCATGCAAGCCATATCTGATTTCCATGCACGGAATTCCCAAGAGCTCACTGTAAGAAAAGGAGACCTATTAGAGGTAAGACTGAAAATCTGTTCCTTTAGTAGATAGCAAGTACAGTGCTTGTCTCTTGGCAAGTACAGTGCTCTTCACCACCAAAGCTCCTGTATGGGATCAAAAGTTATCTTGCTTCTTTACATAAACACCATCAAAGCAACTGCAGCCCAATCATGACTAGGAAAGGGAGCAAATTATACCAAAATATTTTCTTCTAAGCTGTATAAAAGACCACAAAAAAAAAAAATCCAAAAAGGAGAAGATAGTTCTAATAATAATAATTCTTAATAGAAAATAGTGCATCTAGCTAGTTCACATCATTACATAAAATCAAGACTGAGGACTGAAATAGCCATCTTTGTCTAGAAGTCATCAATGCTGCAAATGATTATCATAGGCTCTTGAGCTAGAACATGAAGGGAACAGTGTAGATTTTCAAATCTGTAACTTTAAGTTATGTGGATTTCTGTAGACCTTAGGATACCTTTTACCCAAATTCTTTTCTTCATAATCTTTTCCCAACAGTTTCCCTAAAACATTTTTTTAACGTTTATTGCCATGCATCATGAAACTTGGTGGTCACATTAGTTATTCTGAACTTCTATTAATGGCACAGGAATCATCTTTATTTATGTATTTATTTGGAAAACATATCCGGCCACCCACCCCACAGCAAGAACAGTACAATAGTACAACAACAGTACAATAAAAACATGTAATTTAAAAAAAAACCAAAACAAGAAATGGTGCCTGGCATTCTTAAACAACACTTTCCAACAATAATAATAACAATACTGGGCTCATTTTTTCTACATTCCACAAGGCTAGACTTTGAACACTTTTCTTTTTAATAAGATTCAGTATTGGGTTCCTTAAACTATCAAAAGTTATCTCATATATTTTTCATCAATGATACATTGATGAAGAACATACGTTATATCCATACGTTTAAGGAGCCTGGTGGAGCAGTGGACTAAAGCGCTGTTAAATAGCACTTAGCTGCCAGCTGCCTGCAATTACTGCAAGTTCGAATCTCACCGGGCTCAAGGTTGACTCAGCCTTCCATCCTTCCGAGGTAGGTAAAATGAGGACCCGGATTTGGGGGCAATAAGCTGACTTTGTATAAAAAAGAACACCGCTTAGGTGGGGGCTAAAAGCCCTACTAAGCAGGGATATACAAAAGTATGAAGGCTATTGCTTAACGCATTGTAAGCTGTCCTGAGTCTCCGGAGAAGGGCGGCATATATATCGAACCAATAAATAAATAAATAAATATATTCTTTTATATCTCATGTCTTCTTCATCAATTCCTCATATCTTCTTCATCAATGATGTAGATGAAGGAATAGATGGGGAACTCATCAAAATTGCAGACAATACCAAACTGGCAGGAATAGCCAATACTCCTGAAGATAGGCTTAAGATATAGAAGGATCTTGACAGACTTGAACATTGGGCCCTAGCTAACAAAATGAAATTTAATGGTGAAAAAACTAATGTTCTGCATTTAGGCAAGAAAAACCAAATGCATAGCTATAGTATAGGTGGATCAATAGTAGTAATTGTGAGAGGAGTCCTAGTGGACAATTACTTAAATATGAGCCAGCAGTGTGTGGCAGCTGCCCAAAAAGCCAACACAGTACTAGGCTGCATTATCAGAAGGATAGAATCAAGATTACGTGACATATCAATACTACTCTATAATGCCTTGGTAAGATCACTGGTCCAGTTTTGGTTGCCATGATAGAAAAAAGAGACTGTAGATAGAGTATGGAGAAGAACAATAAAGTTGATGAGGGGACTGGAGGCTAAAACATATAAAGAACAGTTGCTGGAATTGAGTATGTCTAGTTTAATGAAAAGAAGGACTAGGAGTGACATGATAGCAGTGTTCCAATATCTAAGGGGTTGCCATAAAGAAGAGGGAGTCAAGCTATTCTGCAAAGCACCTGAAGGCAGGACAAGAAGCAATGGGTGGAAACTAATCAAGGAGAGAAGCAACCTAGAATTAAGGAGAAATTTTCTGACAGAACAATTAATCAGTGGAACAACTTGCTTCCAGAAGTTGTGAATGCTCCAACACTGGAGGTTTTTAAGAAGAGATTGGACAACCATTTGTCTGAAGTGGTATAGGGTTTCCTGCCTGAACAGGGGGTTGAACTTAGAAGACCTCCAAGATCCCTTCCAACTCTGTTATTCTGTTAAATTGAACTCTACTATTTTTTAGATTTTGGACCAAAGAAAAAGATGGTGGCTTGCCAGAAATGCCACGGGGGAGAAAGGTTATATTCCTAATAATATTCTGGAATCTAAGAATCAGACATCTAATGAACACAATCCAGAGCAAGTGGGTACCATTTTCTTTTGTGTCATGTGGCATTGCAGAGACAGATGCTTTATGCTAGGTGTTATTTCACATAATCACTTCTCCCCTGCTGTGTAAAATTGAGGCATATCTAGGGAGCAGATCTCTACTGACAATGTGATACAAAATCAGAAAAAGGATATGTTCTCTGGGAAAGTGGGCATCTCTGCATATTCTGTTGGAATCAGCTGTTTTCTTCAGACAGAATAGCTCTCGTTGGCTATATCTCATTGGAAGCCCATATACTGAACACTTCTTAATATCCAGTTTATGAATTATCCTGAATTCTGATTGTGTCATAAAGTTAGCTGCAAATTCATGGAGGAGGAATAGCAAGAAGTCTCATCCCAACTGTATAGGTTTTTTGGAATTAAAACTGAGGATTTAAATTGGTAATTTAGTACAAGCAGACATTCTCAATCTGCTGTACCAATGTGTAAGTATAGAACTGACTTATGCTAAATATAGACAATACACTTGAAGCTTCTAGCAGCAGCACTTAAATATTTGAGATTACTGTAAATTTATATTAGTTATATTTTCACATACACCACCCACTGAGAACTACTGTAGAACTGAAAGGACAATTAACCAGTGGAACAGCTTGCTGTCAGAAGTTGTAGGTGCTTCATCACTGGAGGTTTTTAAGAAGGGACTGGACAGTCACTTGTCTGAAATGGTATACGACAGGGGGTTGGACTAGAAGACCTCCAAGTCTCTTCCAGCTCTATTCTGATTGACTGATAGAAGGGAAATTTCAGTTCCTCAAATTTGTAGCCACTTATTAGAAAATAAGATTGAGATCAAGCTCAGTTGTTGCGACTTATTTGCTGTAATTACACTTACTTCTAAATAGGTAGGCCTTTAGAAGTTTGAGCAATGAATATCCTTTTTTCCTCTGAATCATCTTGTTCCTGTTATCTCTGTATATAGGTTTCAACAGGTTTCACTGATGTCCAGCCAAGTTCCTCACCAGCAGAAGTCACAGTTTGGCTCAGGACAAAAGGTTTTTCCAAGATGTAGGTGTCACTTTAATAACTAGTCCAATAAATCTGATTCTGGTCATGATTGATTTGGTTGTTCTAATACTTGATGTCCGTGAGATGAAGAGTTGTGTAGAGTAGTAAACTCCTTCTTCACTTTCAACTCTGTTTAGTCCCTTGACACTTAACTTTCATGCAGGTGTACTGCAGCTATTAATCTCAGCAATCATACTAACACTATGACCCAAAGATGTCAAGTTAGAGATATAATTCTAGGTGCTGATAGTTTAACAGAAACTAAATAGAATACAATAATGCTAACTTATACAGGAAAGACCAGATTCCACATTTACAGTCAAGCACAACAAACTCACAGATTAAGTGTCAGAACTAGAAGGGCCATATTCCAGTTCTCAGTCATGCAGCAATTTTCAACTCTACCTACACAGAATGGTTAAGAAACCCAGATTGTTCATTTTCAACAACAATAAAAAGGATGCACTGTAACATGGCCCAATAAACAAAATACAGTCTATAGAATCAGGTCCAACCCTGCTTTCTTCTTCAGTCTTCCTCAAGAGTGACTCATTTCACTATGTATGTATCTTTTGGTTGTTTCAACAGCACAGTTAAATCCCTTGGCATCTTAAATGGTAGACAGCTACTGTCGATGAGCCAAGAAGAACTGAAAATGGCCTGCCCAGAAGAGGGAAGAAAAGTATTTTCAATGCTTAGAGGAGTTAAATCCCCACTGTAGGTAAGAGAATGTCTAAAACTTGATCATCGAATCAATCTCAGCATATCTGCTGAAAGATACAGTATGCTACTCAGTAGTGGGATTCAAATCACAGCACTACTGGTTCGCTATTGGTAGCGTGCAGGTGCACACATGCGCTTTGCGAGTGCGTGGCACTTCTGCACATGCACAGAGCGTTTTTGATGACGTCTGGGCGGGTGGGCAAACCAGGGCAAACCAGGAGCAACCCACCACCAATGCTACCATATTGTCAATGTAGCTTCGTACTGGAATTTAGTCTCCCACTCTTTTTCAATAACACCACTGAATGAAGGAACAACTAAAACATTAGTTGTCAGGACTGTTTTGGATTTTTATCTGATCAATATTGTGGGCAGGAGATGTCCATTCATAAAGGAATTGGCCTCTGAAGCCCACCAGGGATTTGGCAGATGAGACCTTCTGCCAATGGACTCTTTCTGGGAGCATTTTGGTGGTGGTGGTGGGGAATTGAAAGAGAGGTGTGCCTTAACAATAAGTACTTTGCCAACACCTATGATAAAAACTAAACAAGCAGCAATTAAAATAACCATATTAACAACAATCAAGAGCCTGTGCCCAGGAATGCAAGCATATCTTCAGGACTTGCAAATGGCCAGTAGGGAATGGTGCTGCAGAAAGCTGATAGGTTTTTTATTTTTTATTTTACTTAAAACTTCATAAACAGAAACAGGGTAAAGAAGTTTGGTTTAACCATTCAAAGATGGCTACAAAGATGATTTGGAATCACTCTACCTATAGGTTACTCTTTACTCCTTGTTTTTTCTTATTTAGCTAAGGAAGATATGATCAATTAGCAATTTATTTCGTCGATAAGGAAATCTGGTTGTGTAATTTAAAAGAACAAGGCTCAGTTGTTATAAATGTATTCCTACATGCAAATCATGAGATAGTCACACCAAATGCATAATTTAACACTGGGTCATTTTTACCACTCATTTCCCGGCATCTTACTCTTAATATCATAAACTCATGTGATAGTATTGTGAAGGAAAATTGCCCAATAAGCACAAGGGAACGAAGAGTAATATTCTGCTGGCAATGTTTTATGAGCAGATTGTTGCAAGAGAATGACTATTAAAAAGAAGAGAAGTGAGGCAGCTTGAATCTAATCTTAAGTATTTTCTAACGGGGTTGCTATTGTACTTCCTGTCAAGGATACTTCTATCTAAATAATTGTAGCACAAAAATGTGCTCTACGATCTTAACGTTTCTTCGAAGGTAACACTTTCATTGTTCTGATGAAGCAGCATATATAGTATTCTTCCAGGTCAACTATTTATCTTGGGGAAAAAAGTGATACTAAATGGCCTTACATTAGCCTCTATTATTATGCACCCCACTACAATATTGCTATGAGGATAAAAGTATATTTACTTCCATACAGTACATGATCCTGAGCTCTTCAAGGGATATGACTTAAGCCAGAATTCCCCACAGGTTGGGGAATTGCAGAATAGTGAATTCTGAACTCGCATAATACCAAGATGAAATTAAACGTACCCCATCATAATTTTCCATGAAGTCTGTGTAATTTTTTTAAAATTGCTAGTTTAAATTAGGGTTTAATCTCTGTGCTTCTTTTCACAGTAATGGTCCTCAGCATTAGCTTTTGCAGATCTCCCAACCCATTCCACCATCTATTTTGAAGAGATCATCACTGCATCAATGGCACAACTCACTGAAAATGTTATTAGTTGCATGGTAATCTTCAGTCCACTAATTTTCCAGTTAGTTTGTAATTGCTGTGTTTAAGAATAGCCTTCAAGAGGGCTTTAAGATGCTTCTGTAAATGCTGTAGCAAGTAACATGCTTACCATTTTTGAATGATCTCAGGAACATCTGTAAATGACTGTTATTACATTGGTGACACACTCTTCTATTATTGGGCTATGGCTTTCAGAATAGGGACATTTAGAGGGGCCATTGATTCTTGCAGCCCGGCCTTATCATCGACCACCTCATCAATTTTTGACTGTGAAAAGATACTAAATCAAGGAAATATTTGTGAAGGATAGAATCTTAAATGGATCCTTTAGATTTTAGAACTTTGAAAAGATAACTTTGAGGTAGCCAGGATGTTCTGAATAATGAATCTGATTTGGAAATACTGTTATCTTCTCCAAGTGAGGATAATTGGAGCAGGGGACAAAAGATTAAAAGTGTAAAAAGACTATATTATACTGTATTAATAGGTATTCCATCCCCAGATTTGTAGTTAAGACACAGATTAATACATTCTTAAAACAATAATTGATCTTTTCCCAAGGATTGGCAGATGGCATCCACTTAATGAAAACGCTCCAGCAAGCCAGACCATTATTTTCATCCTCACCCCAACCATTTGAGTGCTACACGCAGATAAGCAGATTCTTTTTGGATAATAGCAATAGCACCTCCACTTAGACTTATATACCGCTTTGCAGTGCTTTACTCTTTCCAAGCGGTTTACGGTCAGCATATTGCTCCCAACAATCTGGGTCATTTTACTGACCTCGGAAGGAGGGAAGGCTGAGTCAACCTTGAGCCTGGTGAGAATCGAACTGCCAAACCGCAGGCAGCCAGTCGTCAGCAGAAGTAGTACTGCATTCTAATCACTGTGCCTCCTCATAATGTCTTAAGAGTATTGACCTACTTTCCAACTTTCATCATTATGTACAAACATAGTTTAGGACATTGGGCTTGGAAATAGAGGAGTCAGATTGTTCATTCCTTCTGATGCTCTTTCACACTTCTGGATTAGAAATGAAGAAAATGATTCAATGTATTTACTGGTTGAAATATACCATTTTATGAGTGTATTATGAATATGAGTATATCAGGTTTACTTTAATTTCTCCATTTGTCAGTTAGAAATACTTTCACTGATTCATGCTAGAACACGTTAGAGAGAAGTCGGGCAGAAAAATGAAGTGATTGTTTAAAAAATAATCAATGAACTTCCCTTCTATGAAAGTAATTATGTTTCAATTAATTCCAAATTGTGCATGTGTATTCATGTGAGATTATTCCCAGGATTTGACAGCTTGTAAATTTTGGGTTTGCAAGTGATTCACTTTTCAGGAACACACTTTAAGTAAATCAGAATACAGTTTTCAGAGGCTGCTAGTGTTCTTCTAACTTATTATTTTGTTTAATCCATTTTATTTAAATATTTCTCATATGTAATGGAAAATAAAATTAGTAGCCTTTTATATTTCTTCTCTGCTGTTCTCATTTTAGCCAAAGGTCAACAGCCAATCAGCTTTGAGCACACATGAAAGCAGTTCTTCATAGATAAAGGCACATTCATGTGAATTACATTAAAACACAGGGATAAAACAGGAGGTGTGAGAGACTACAAGTCAAAAGTATGTGATAGTGTAACAAACAGGACAACATTACAAAGTAATTCCAAGATACTTTATTGAGCACTGCTGCCTTCCAAATACCTAAACATCACAATTCTACAGAAACACCATTCTTTTTCTTATCAACTCCACCTAAGACAAGAATGGAGAAAAAGGGGGAAATATCTCATCCAGCAACAAAGTTTTTTTTTCTTTATGCTTTCTTGTTACACCATTTGGCCATCTTATTGTTAATTGGAGTTTTCATAAAGCGGCTGGAACTCATGTAAGCAGCAATTTTCTCCAGGGCCTGAGGATGCAGACAAAAGAAATATTTAGGAGACTGAGAGAAGTTGTTGGTAAGCCAAAAGCTCAAGGAGGCATACTCCTACCAACCACCCAATAAACCCACCATCAGGGCAACCACACACATTTCTTCTACACTGAAAAATACATTCTAGATCGGGGTCTCCAACCTTGGCAACTTTAAGACTTGTGGACTTCAAATACTAGAGTTGCTCAGCCAGCTTTGCTTGGTAGCAAACTTTAAAATCCTTGCACTGTTGGTAGTAGACTTTAAAATCCTTGCACTGTTAGCAACCAGTTCATCATAGGAAAATGTATGTCAAATAAAAGTATGGAAGGGAATTTACCACCAAGCCTTCTGGTGCTTGTTTCATATACTAAAGGAACATACCATAAGGATAGTATTTTCCATATATTTCTGCCCATGCCAATTTGGGCCTCAATCTAGCAAACAGATAAATGCTGTGGGTTAATCTGTCAGTTCCTGCCAAAACCCAGTAAACTAAGTCACAAGATCCACAAAGCCAGCAAATTTCATGAAGCCAAAGCTAACCTCAAAACGGGTCAGAAAATCTTGAAGATTCTTGAATTGATCAAGGCACTTGGGTTCAAGCATGCGGTTTTGATCAAGTACATCATACATGAGAAAGTCTACAAATGTGATCTGGGGGGAAAAATAAATAGTGAGTCACCAAAAAGATCAGACCTGCCCAAAGAAACCCAGGTATGGCTATGCATGTACCTTATCCCCGGCAAACCACTTTCTATCTCCCAAAAACTGGGAGAAAAGTTTCAGTTTCCCTGGTAACTGCTCCAAATATCCAGGCTTGAGTTTCTCCTGCAAAACAAGCAAGTAGACAAAATGGAATTGAGAACGTTGCTTGTTTCTACCCAACAGTTATGGAATTTGACATGCTCCATCCAAGAGCCATCAGATGAAGCCAAAATTACTCTTTATGTTCTGATGGCATTACAGCAGTACTGAACTATTTGACAGTACCTTTGGATCACATAAAACGTATTCCTTCCAGTCCAACCACTATAGCAATATGTGCAATGTGAGCAGCAAGTATGACCAGCAAACATAACTCATATCTCTACAGCAATTCTACTGAAAAGTGAACGAAAATTCCTTTGCATTTTAACTTTGAGAGAGCTAGTTGACATGTTTATTATTTGGAGCCTTATGCAAACACACAACACAATTCCCCATTGCAGATATTCACATATTGATTTCAAATATCAGCAGATATCTAAGTTTAACATGGAAGTGTGTGCAGAGATCAACATCATGAACTGGGAGGTTCATATCTGGAGGTTTCACATGTAGACTTTTCCAAATTTGTTAATGCCTGAATACAGGCAATAGCCCTTAAAAAAACCCTCTCCATCTTGATTCCCAGAAAACTGACAGAGATATTGGCAGATGCTTACACATCACTTTTATACACTTGCCACAGGAAACCTTCAAAGACACACCAAGTAAATACGGTTTCTGTGTTATAATTGGATCCAGTCTTTAGTTCGTACACCATTACACGGCAATATTTCTTTATTCCGGTTTACTAGAAAATGGAAATGAAGGTGATTCAACTCACAAAGTCAGGATTGTAGCAAATCATCACCAAGCCCATACGGAAATCCATCACTTGATTCTCCAGCATGTCCACTCTGGTAAGTTCTTCCTCAGTTTTCCCGCCTGCAGATAGTACAGAGAGATGAGAAATATTGGGCATCAGAAACATGTCTTAATCAGCCAGTTCAGCTTCCAAAAGAGCTCAGGTATACTTACAAAGATGGTGCTTGCGTGCGATGTACCTGAGAATAGCATTACTCTGTGTCAATTTGGTCTTGCCATCAATTAAGTATGGAAGCTGGAAAGTAGACAGAATGAACTGCTAAAGAAAAAATCTTTGCTATGTTAGGCTTTCACATGATCGCTCTCTATCTAATAGTCCTTCAGCTATCCTCTTTATCCAAGTCCTCATATGTGAATACCATAGAAAACAGCTTATTGATAAGATATTCTTCCCAACCATTATGCATACAGTTACTTACATTTGGAAAGTCCAGCCCCAATTTTTCTTTTTCATTGATCCATTGACTTTTATCATAATCTGGAGCTGGTAGAATATGGGAGATAGAAAGTTCAGACAGCCAGAAAATTTAAATAAGATATAAACTGCTTACCTTTCACTAGACAAAGCAATCAGTTTTAGGAAATGCCAAAATGCGAATGCTTTTCCTGACCCAGTTATAGCAAGTACCACACCAAATGCTGACAAGTTTACCTCTGCCATTTAATGACTCGTTACATGATAAGCATAGCTTGGCTACCGAATTAATCCAAGTTTTGGAGTTTGTCCATTGCACTGAACCATAAAGTAACTAAATGGACTAGATTTATATAACACATCAAATCACAAAACAAAGATTAACAGAGGTAAGCAAGCCAAGCTTAGCATGCTGTTAACAGCCATTAAGCCTTCAGTTGACCTGGTTAAATATACTGCTCAAAAAAATAAAGGGAACAGAAGCAGAAGACATCCGAGATCTGAATGAATGAAATAGCCTTATTAAATACTTTGTTCTTTACATACAGTAGTTTATACACTGCTCAAACAACTAAAGGGAACACAAAAGTACTGTATGTAATGAACAAAGTATTTAATAAGGCTATTTCATTTATTCAGATCTCGGATGTCTTCTGCTTGTGTTCCCTTTATTTTTTTGAGCAGTGTATACTGTGAGACTTCTGTGGGTCATCTGAATTCTTGGTTTCATATCAAGAATATTTCCCAGAACATCATGTAACATTCTACAAGTTGTTTCAAGGAAACAATTTGGCAAGATCAAGCCACATGAAGAAATCATCCTCCCCAGGTGGATAAATGGAAAACCCCATAAATATTTGGCACAATAAATAGAGTGGTTTATTTCTTAGATTTAGAGGCCCTATTTGAAGAGAATTTGGTGCCAATATAATATGAGGTGGCTACCAGCATGCTCAGAACTGCTGCTGTGGTCATATGACCCCCATGGAATCCCTTTCTCCCTACAAGCTTCCCAGGCTTCCCTATTAACTTGTGGGAAGGTGTCAGAAGAACACTGTAACTGAGGACTGGGGAGGGAGCACCTCAAGCTATCGCAGAATTAACACCAAAATCTCTCCCACATCTTTAATACCTATTTTACTAAAGTTGACCTGAAAGTAACTTGCAAATAAAACTAAGAAATCTTACAGAGCAGTGCATGGGCATAAATATAAAAGAGCAAGGTTAGAGAGAAGGAATGGGAAACAGGTAAGGCCTTCGAGTGCCTTAGTATCCAGGTAGAGAGACCAAGAATCAACAGAGATAAATGAAAATATTCTACTGGATTAGAAACCTGCAATTGTAGTGCTAAAGATTATGTAACATCCTTGACTTGAACTTTCATTAGAAGAACACTATTATACTCCATAAGACTTGCCTAAAGCCAACTCAAGAGCACTGAAATGTGCAATGCTGAACAAAATTATTATGTAATAATTTCTGTGATTTTTGGCAGCAAATAGCTAAAACGATAGGTATATTAGAATCATTTACTGATAGGCACCCAAACATCATTATGAGCCAGAGGTCTCCCTAATGAGATGATAGTCTGGATGAACCTAGTTCTAATGGCAACGTATGCCAAAATAAGTGAGTGGCCTGAGATGATGAATGGCTATAAGGAGCCTGTTGTTATATAAAGGAAAAATATCTTAAGTTAATGGCTTTGGAAAGAGGCCCATAATATTGCACTAAGACCGTGATGGTGAACCTATGGCACGCGTGCCACAGGTGGCACGCATAGCCATATCAGTGGGCATGCCAGTTGAGCTCTGGTGTGCATGCGCATGCTGGCCAGCTGATTTCCCTACCAGAAGAAGGGAAACAGGCTGTTACCTGCCTCCAGAGGAGCTGGGGGTGGGGGAGGCCCATTTTTCTTTCTTACCTGGCTCCAGATCCTCTCTATGAATCTGCGGAAGGCGAAAACAGCCTTTCCCACTCCCTCGGAGGCCCTCAAAGGCCTAAAACGGCCCATTTCCCAATTCCCGGTGGGACAGGAAGTGACTTTTTTGCTGTCCCCAGCCTCCAGAGACTCCTAGAGCCTTTGGAGGGCCTCCGAGGGAACGAGAAAGGCTGTTTTCGCTCTTCCCAGATAAATAGAGAGGATCTGGAACCAGGTAAGAAAGAAAAATGGGCCTACCAGGCCATCATGTGCCAGGAGCCGGGAGGGTGAGAGCGGGGGTTGCGCGCAGGGCAGGGCGCATAGAATTATCGGTGTAGGCATGTGTGCACGCGACCCGCCGCTGCCCCCCCTCTCCTGGCACGCAATGGCAAAAAGGTTATCCATCATTGCACTAAGAGATCATCTGGAAAAGTTCCAATACAACAGTTGTATAACAGCCCAGGCTTCAATGAACAGGTCCATCTAATTATTGTGCGTGCACCACTCTACCTTAGGTAACTTAAGGAATGTTTACATAATTTACTCTGCTTTTCTTCTACTCTAACCGTTTATACATTCGTGTAGAGCAAGAACAATTTCTCACATTCTTGGGAATACTCAAAAGCTAGAAACGAAGTGTGTTTCTTTTGAATGAAGAGTTGAGCTAATATTTACATTCAACAAGTTATATTGACAGAAGAAAACAAGGGGGAGGAGAGGACTTCAGTACAAATGAAACTTGGCAAGTCACACAAACCTTCTCCACAGCTGTAAAACTTATCTTCATAAGGTGTTCCTGTGTATTCAAGCATCAATCGAATGCTATGGGCAAGCTGTAAAGAAAAGAAGCAAACCAGCCATCAGACAGGTGAGGTAATTTTTCACAAGATGCGAAGAGATCTGACGAGAGCCCGTTGAGGTAAACAGGGCCAAGAAATGGACACAGTAGATATTTCAGGAATGCTCTTTATTCTTACTGCGTAGAATGACAGGCACTTTGAAAGCCTCTATCAAGAGTTCCTCACTACTCCATCTCATACCAAGGAAAATCAAGGCAGGGTTATTTCGAGTTTCTTCTCAATTTTTCTTCCTCCTTGGGACTGAACTCCTGACCCCCATTTAGGCTGGATAAGCAAGAGCCACTTGAACAGGAAACTCTGCCACTTAAATCCTGTTCATGGTTCTTTGAGCTCCTTCAATATTTTCCAATGCTTCCAACAAAACTTATTTTTCTTTATCAATATAAAAATTATAGGGGGAACCAAGGGGAGCAATGGTTCAGACAGAGGGTTTATATATCCTCCAATTTCATCAGCACAAATAAGTGAGATTTCTGTTTCAAACATTTTAAAACACATAGTAGTCACCATTTTTCCAGTTCCATTGTATTCACACATAGATGGGGCATGCAACTCTTTTGGGCCAGGAGCCACACTAAATGTCCTTCTTGGGTGGTGGATTTTCTTTTGTGAATAATGGAACAAAAAAAAAAAAGATTTCCTATTGGACTATAACCTGTGATCTTGAAAGGCAGCAGGTAATACGCAGTCTAGAAGGTTCTTTATTCAATTTATTGAACTTACTTATTGTAAGTTCACCCATCTCCTTCCACTTATGACTGTAACCTTGTTGCTGGTATCCTTAAGATTTATATTGACTGTTTCCTAATATGATTTGATTGCTTATTTGTTCCCTATGACTATTATTAAGTGTTGTACCTTAGGATTCTTGACAAAGGTATCTTTTCTTTTATGTACACCAAGATCGAATGCACCTTGTGTGTCTAATCACACTTGGCCAATAAAGAATTCTATTCTATTCTATTGTTCCCACCCCTTTATCTACGGGACAGGAAAAAGAAGAGGGATTCCTCCGGGAATGACCACCTGATTTCATTATGAGAACCAAGTGGGCAGGAGGAAATGTAAAAAAGCCACCTTGAAAATGTTAAATCCGCTTTAACCAGGGGTGAAATCCAGCAGGTTCTGACAGGTTGTGGAGAACTGGTAGTGGAAATTTTGAGTAGTTCGGTTCAAATACCACCTCTGGCTGGCCCCAGAGTGGGGTGGGAATGGAGATTTTGCAATATCCTTCCCCCAGGAGAGGAGGGAATGGTGATTTTGAAGTATCCTTCCCCTGGAGCGGGGTGGGAATGGAGATTTTGCAATATCCTTCCCCTTGTCATGACCACCAAGCCACGGCCACAGAACCGGTAGGGAAGAAATTTGGATTTCACCCCTGGCTTTAACCGTGAACCATCGCTTCCCCTCCGCACCGCAATTCCGGCAACGTTTATTTAGATCCAACTGCCAATTTTATTCAATAGGTCGGGTTCACCCCCTCTCCTCCCCCCGAGACAAAGAAGGGGCCCCGCTGGAAGAGAAAAAAAAAACCTCGTTTCGGGCAGCGAGCTCACTCGGTCTGCAGGCGCAGGAGACCGAAGCAGGCCTCCCCCTCCCCCAGTGAAACAAATGCCCGCCTGTAAGACAAACCCAGCTGGTCTTGCAAAGCAGCCAGGCTTTCAATGCCCCCGCCGGGAACCGGAGAAAGGTCAGGAGAAGCCCGCGGAAACGCCGCCTCTCCTTCCATTCGCCCGCAGGCAGAGAAAGGCCTTACTGGGGCGCGGGAATCTCGCCGTCTTTTCAAACGGCGCCCTGCAGGAGAGGCGGCCGCTTTCCCTGCACGCCTCGGCTCCAACCTGGAGCCCCGCCGGTGGCAGCAGCGAGAGAAGAGAGCAGCAGGTCCTGCACGGCAAGCGGGGAAAGCAAAGCCAGCTCGGTCTTTGGTTTTTTGCCCGAGCAACTCACCCCTCTAATGTCCCAGTAGCCCAGAATCATCGGCATGGCGCTGGCGGCTCCTCGGCTCCCTTGCTAACGCTGCGGACTCTTCGCTTCGCGGGAAACGGGGCTCTGCAACCTAAGGAGGTAGACTCCGTCTGGGAGGGGCTTCAGAAACGAATCAAGCGCCGCCTCGATTGCCAAACCAGGCAGCGGGGGTGGGTGGGGGGGTGAGGTGTGCCGGCAGCCCAATGCCAGAAGCGTCCATTGCAACATGCAGCTGCTCTTTCGGCCCCTTCGGAAGGGCGCCTTTTTGCTGAGTTTGGGATTTGAGTTTGGCTGGGATTGGAACGGCTCTTCTGAAAAGTTGCCCTCTTAAGTCCCCTTAGATCCGCCATCGGTAGAGGCCCTTTTTTGCAGGCCTGCTGGTTGTGCCGTAGAGCTGAATGAGAAATAGCGCCAACCGCTTCTAACATTCCCGAAGCTGTTAATGATTGCTTAACGCCACGTCCAAGTGCGGGGACCGAGAAGAACTTAGAGCGGGGGTGAATTCGGTACGAAACTCAGAGCAAGCGATTGGCGCCCGCGCTTTGGGTCTAGTCAAAGGTGAGACCGGGATCCGCAGAAGTGGCCGTCCAATCTTCCCTCTCCCTAAACCAGGGGTGAATTCCAGCAGGGTCTGACAGGTTCTGGAGAACCGGTAGCGTACATTTGAGCAGTTGGGAGAACCTGTAGCAGAAATTTTGAGTAGTTCAGAGAACCGGCAAATACCACCTCTGGCTGGCCCCAGAGTGGGGTGGGAATGGAGATTTTGCAGTATCCTTCCCCTGTCACGCCCACAGAACCGGTAGTAAAAAAAATTGGATTTCACCACTTCCTTAAACAGATTTGCTTTATGTTATTTTAACCGTGATTTGTGGCTGAAAATAGCAAAGGCTGAAAGCAGAAAAGTATGGTCCAAAGCCTAACTGAATCATAGGTTTTGAAATTTGTCTGCAGTTACGATAGTGTGACTGTGATCTAATACAAAGTACAAAGTAGAATATTTGTAGCTCAGGGTTGACATAAAGGGTCCTTGGTGCTCTCCGAGCTTGCTTGTTTTCTTGCAGGCATTTATTTCATTACCCCAAACTAGGTAACATCATCAGTGCTACCTAGTTTGGGTAATGAAACCTCTGCAAGAAAACAAGCAAATTCAGAGAGCACCAAGCACCCCTCATGGTCTGATTTAAATACCATCCATGTTTACAGTATGTATATTTGGTGCCATGGCAGTCTAGTGGTGAAGATGCTCAACTCCCACTTGAGAGTTCAATCAGTTGAGAGTTCAATCCTAGGTAGCAGCAGATGTTTCTCTACTTAGGTGCTAAGAAAAAATGATACGCTGTGAAGGCCACATAGGATCAGGAAGGGCATCCAGCCAAGAAATGCTTACCTCCATCCACTTGCCCTGACTCTATCCCGAATTTAATAGACTACAGGGTTATAAAAAGGGAGTATATCTTTAATGCAACATTAAAAATAAAGAAGCAGAACTTCAATTGCACCATTGAGAAAAGGAAAGGAAAAAAGAAAGGAAAGAAAGAAAGAAAACCAAAAATGATTTTAACTGTGACAATTCTAGAAGACAACATAGGAAAAAATATCTTAAATTAGAAGAAATAATTGTTTGGGGTTGGGAGGAGGGGGAAGTGGGGGAGATACTTTCTGCTAAATTAAATCTTAAACTGCTGGTAAACTCTATAAATCATATTCAACTATGCATCTAATTTACCATGGTAGTCCCAGCATCAGAAGCAGATGCTGTATCCCAAACAGCTTTATAACATACGCTCCCCAAAAAGTGTGTAGTTCTTCTTTTCACAGTAATGGTACTCAGCATTAGCTTTTGCAGATCTCCCAACCCATTCCATCATCTATTTTGAAGAGATCATCACTGCATCAATGGCACAACTCACTGAAAATGTTATTAGTTGCATGGTAATCTTCAGTCCACTAATTTTCCAGTTAGTTTGTAATTGCTGTGTTTAAGAATAGCCTTCAAGAGGGCTTTAAGATACTTCTGTAAATGCTGTAGCAAGTAACATGCTTACCATTTTTGAATGATCTCAGGAACATCTGTAAATGACTGTTATTACAGTGGTGACACACTCTTCTATTATTGGGCTATGGCTTTCAGAATAGGGACATTTAGAGGGGCCATTGATTCTTGCAGCCCGGCCTTATCATCGACCACCTCATCTATATTTGACTGTGAAAAGATACTAAATCAAGGAAATATTTGTGAAGGATAGAATCTTAAATGGATCCTTTAGATTTTAGAACTTTGAAAAGATAACTTTGAGGTAGCCAGGATGTTCTGAATAATGAATCCGATTTGGAAATACTCTGTCTTCTCCAAGTGAGGATAATTGGAGCAGGGGACAAAAGATTAAAAGTGTAAAAAGACTATATTATACTGTATTAATAGGTATTCCATCCCCAAATTTGTAGTTAAGACACAGATTAATATATTCTGAAAACAATAATTGATCTTTTCCCAAGGATTGGCAGATTATCCACTTAATGAAAAGGCTCCAGCAGACCTCGGAAGGAAGGCTGAATCAACCTTGAGCCTGATGAGAATCGAACTGCCAAACTGCAGGCAGCCAGCCGTCAGAAGTAGTACTGCATTCTAACCACTGTGCCTCCTCATAATGTCTTAAGACTATTCACCTACTTTCCAACTTTCATCATTATGTACAAACATAGTTTAGGACAAGTGCATTTTGCTTGGAAATAGAAGAGTCAGATTGTTCATTCCTTCTGATGCTTTCACACTTCTGGATTAGAAATGAAGATGATGATTCAATGTATTTACTGGTTGAAATATACCATTTTATGAGTGTATTATGAATATGAGTATATCAAGTTTACTTTAATTTCTCCATTTGTCAGTTTAGAAGTATTTTCACTGATTCATGCTAGAACATGTTAGAGAGAAGTTGGGCAGAAAAATGAAGTGATTGTTTAAAAAATAATCAATGAACTTCCCTTCTATGAAAGTAATTATGGTTCGATTAATTCCAAATTGTGCATGTGTATTCATGTGAAATTATTCCCAGGATTTGACAGCTTGTAAATTTTGGGTTTGCAAAAAATATTGGACAGTTGACTTCATGATTCAATTTTCAGGAACACACTTTAAGTAAATCAGAATACAGTTTTCAGAGGCTGCTAGTGTTCTTCTAACTTATTATTTTGTTTAATCCATCTTATTTAAATATTTCTCATATGTAATGGAAAATAAAATTAGTAGCCTTTTATATTTCTTCTCTGCTGTTCTCATTTTAGCCAAAGGTCAACAGCCAATCAGCTTTGAGCACAGCATGAAGCACTTCTTCACAAAGGCACATTCATGTGAATTACATTAAAACACAGGGATAAAACAGGAGGTGTGAGAGACTACCAGAGACTATTCATATGATAGTGTAACAAACAGGACAACATTACAAAGTAATTCCAAGATACTTTATTGAGCACCGCTGCCTTCCAAATACCTAAATGTCACAATTCTACAGAAACGCCATTCTTTTTCTTATCAACTCCACCCAAGAGAAGAACGGGGAAAAAGGGGGAGATATCTCATCCAGCAACCAAGTTTTTTTTTTCTTTATGCTTTCTTGTTACCCCATTTGGCCATCTTATTGTTAATTGGAGTTTTCATAAAGCGGCTGGAACTCATGTAAGCAGCAATTTTCTCCAGGGCCTGAGGATGCAGACAAAAGAAATATTTAGGAGACTGAGAGAAGTTGTTAGTAAGCCAAAAGCTCAAGGAGGCATACTCCTACCAACCACCCAATAAACCCACCATCAGGGCAACCACACACATTTCTTCTGCACTAAAAAATACATTCTAGATCGGGGTCTCCAACCTTGGCAACTTTAAGACTTGTGGACTTCAAATACTAAAGTTGCTCAGCCAACAAAGCCACAAGTCTTAAAGTTGCCAAGCTTGGAGATCCCTGTTCTAGATGAAACCATATTAATGGAGTACCCTCCACATACCTTTTCCCTTCAAACTCTGCTGCCATGCCTAGTTGGGAAAGATGATGGGGATGAAGTCTAAAACCCAGTTAGGGCAGGGGTCCCCAGCCCCCGGGGCCACAGAAGCGGAGGATGAGCACGAGCGCATCCCCACTTGTGCGAGCAGAGGTTGAGCATGCACACCTGCATGCCAAATGGAGCTGCACACATCCCTTCTCCCCTGCCCCCACAAAGCCAGAAAGCTTGGGGAACTCTGAGTTAGCAAATGGCTGCTAGATTTAGTGCCAACTATATTTTGCTTTCCACTCAGAATTGGAGGGGAAACTTTCAGGTTTTTATAGTTACTCATTATTTTAAATCCAGTCTTGGGGAGGGGCTTGGGGGCAGCTAAAAGAAAAGCTGCATTTACACAGTCAGTAGATTTCCCACCTGCACCTTCTGAAATCATTCAATTATGGTAATCTGTTTTACTTTACATGTATACCAATTACAAGTTTACCACTTGGTAGTAGACTTTAAAATCCTTGCACTCTTAGCAACCAGTTCATAGGAAAATGTACGTCAAATAAAAGTATGGAAGGGAATTTACCACCAAGCCTTCTGGTGCTTGTTTCATATACTAAAGGGACAGTAGTCCATAATATAAGGATAGTATTTTTCATATATTTCTGCCCATGCCAATTTGGGCCTCAATCTAGCCAACAGATAAATACTGTGGGTTAATCTGTCAGTTCCTGCCAAAACCCAGTAAACTAAGTCACAAGATCCACAAAGCCAGCAAATTTCATGAAGCCAAAGCTAACCTCAAAACGGGTCAGAAAATCTTGAAGATTCTTGAATTGATCAAGGCACTTGGGTTCAAGCATGCGGTTTTGATCAAGTACATCATACACGAGAAAGTCTACAAATGTGATCTGGGGGGAAAAAATCAATAGTGAGTCACCAAAAAGATCAGACCTGCCCAAAGATACCCAGGTATGGTTATGCATATACCTTATCCCCAGCAAACCACTTTCTATCTCCCAAAAACTGGGAGAAAAGTTTCAGTTTCCCTGGTAACTGCTCCAAATATCCAGGTTTGAGTTTCTCCTGCAAAAAAAGCAAGTAGACAAAACGGAATTGAAAACATTGCTTGTTTCTACCCAACAGTTATGGAATTTGAAATGCTCCATGCAAGAGTCATCAGAGGATGCCAAAGTTACTCCTTATGTTCTGATGGCATTACAGCAATACTGAATTATTTGACAGTACCTTTGGATCACATAAAATGTATTCCTTCCAGTCCAACCACTATAGCAATATGTGCAATGTGAGCAGCAAGTATGAACAGCAAACATAACTCATATCTCTACAGCAATTTTACTGAAAAGTGAATGAAAATTCCTTTGCATTTTAACTTTGAGAGAGCTAGTTGACATGTTTACTATTTGGAGCATTATGCAAACACACAACACAATTCCCCATTGCAGATATTCACATATTGATTTCAAATATCAGCAGGTATCTAAGTTTAACATGGAAGTGTGTGCAGAGATCAACATCATGAACTGGGAGGTTCATATCTGGAGGTTTCACATGTAGACTTTTCCAAATTTGTTAATGCCTGAATACAGGCAATAGCCCTTAAAAAAACCCTCGCCATCTTGATTTCCAGAAAACTGACAGAGATATTGGCAGATGCTTACACATCACTTTTATACACTTGCCACAGGAAACCTTCAAAGACACACCGAGTAAATATGTTTTCTGTGTTATAATTGGATCCAGTCTTTAGTTTGTACAGCATTACACGGCAACATTTCTTTATTCCGGTTTACTAGAAAATGGAAATGAAGGTGACTCAACTCACAAAGTCAGGATTGTAGCAAATCATCCCCAAGCCCATACGGAAATCCATCACTTGATTCTCCAGCATGTCCACTCTGGTAAGTTCTTCCTCAGTTTTGCCGCCTGCAGATAGTATAGAGAGATGAGAAATACTGGGCACCAGAAACATGTCTTAATCAGCCAGTTCAGCTTCCAAAAGAGCTCAGGTATACTTACAAAGATGGTGCTTGCGTGCGATGTACCTGAGAATAGCATTACTCTGTGTCAATTTGATCTTGCCATCAATTAAGTATGGAAGCTGGAAAGTAGACAGAATGAACTGCTAAAGAAAAAATCTTTGCTATGTTAGGCTTTCACATGATCGCTCTCTATCTAATAGTCCTTCAGCTATCCTCTGTATCCAAGTCCTCATATGTGAATACCATAGAAAACAGCATATTGAGAAGATATTCTTCCCAACCATTATGCATACAGTTACTTACATTTGGAAAGTCCAGCCCCAATTTTTCTTTTTCATTGATCCATTGACTTTTATCATAATCTGGAGCTGGTAGAATATGGGAGATAGAAAGTTCAGACAGCCAGAAAATTTAAATAAGATATAAACTGCTTACCTTTCACTAGACAAAGCAATGAATTTTAGGAAATGCCAAAATGCGAATGCTTTTCCTGACCCAGTTATAGCAAGTACCACACCAAATGCTGACAAGTTTACCTCTGCCATTTAATGACTCGTTACATGATAAGCATAGCTTGGCTACCGAATTAATCCAAGTTTTGGAGTTTGTCCATTGCACTGAACCATAAAGTAACTAAATGGACTAGATTTATATAACACATCAAATCACAAAACAAAGATTAACAGAGGTAAGCAAGCCAAGCTTAGCATGCTGTTAACAGCCATTAAGCCTTCAGTTGACCTGGTTAAATATACTGCTCAAAAAAATAAAGGGAACACAAGCAGAAGACATCCGAGATCTGAATGAATGAAATAGCCTTATTAAATACTTTGTTCTTTACATACAGTAGTTTATACACTGCTCAAACAACTAAAGGGAACACAAAAGTACTGTATGTAATGAACAAAGTATTTAATAAGGCTATTTCATTTATTCAGATCTCGGATGTCTTCTGCTTGTGTTCCCTTTATTTTTTTGAGCAGTGTATATTGTGAGACTTCTGTGGGTCATCTGAATTCTTGGTTTCATATCAAGAATATTCCCCAGAACATCATGTAACATTCTACAAGTTGTTTCAAGGAAACAATTTGGCAAGATCAAGCCACATGAAGAAATCATCCTCCCCAGGTGGATAAATGGAAAACCCCATAAATATTTGGCACAATAAATAGAGTGGTTTATTTCTTAGATTTAGAGGCCCTATTTGAAGAGAATTTGGTGCCAATATAATATGAGGTGGCTACCAGCATGCTCAGAACTGCTGCTGTGGTCATATGACCCCCATGGAATCCCTTTCTCCCTACAAGCTTCCCAGGCTTCCCTATTAACTTGTGGGAAGGTGTCAGAAGAACACTGTAAATGAGGACTGGGGAGGGAGCACCTCAAGCTATCGCAGAATTAACACCAAAATCTCTCCCACATCTTTAATACCTATTTTACTAAAGTTGACCTGAAAGTAACTTGCAAATAAAATGAAGAAATCTTACAGAGCAGTGCATGGGCATAAATATAAAAGAGCAAGGTTAGAGAGAAGGAATGGGAAACAGGTAAGGCCTTCGAGTGCCTTAGTATCCAGGTAGAGAGACCAAGAATCAACAGAGATAAATGAACATATTCTACTGGATTAGAAACCTGCAATTGTAGTGCTAAAGATTATGTAACATCCTTGACTTGAACTTTCATTAGAAGAACACTATTATACGCCATAGGACTTGCCTAAAGCCAACTCAAGAGCACTGAAATGTGCAATGCTGAACAAAATTATTATGTAATAATTTCTGCGATTTTTGGCAGCAAATAGCTAAAACGATAGGTACATTAGAATCATTTACTGATAGGCACCCAAACATCATTATGAGCCAGAGGTCTCCCTAATGAGATGATAGTCTGGATGAACCTAGTTCTAAGGGCAACGTATGCCAAAATAAGTGAGCGGCCTGAGATGATGAATGGCTATAAGGAGCCTGTTGTTATATAAAGGAACAATATCTTAAGATAATGGCTTTGGAAAGAGGCCCATAATATTGCACTAAGACCAGGATGGTGAACCTATGGTACGCGTGCCACAGGTGGCACGCATAGCCATATCAGTGGGCATGCCAGTTGAGCTCTGGTGCGCATGCGCATGCTGGCCAGCTGATTTTCGGGCCTTCTGGGCCCACCAGAAGTAGGGAAACAGGCTGTTTCCTGCCTCCGGAGGGGCTGGGGGTGGGGGAGGTCTGTTATTCTTTCTTACCTGGCTCCAGATTCTCTCTATGCATCTGCGGAGGGCGAAAGCAGCCTTTCCCACTCCCTCGGAGGCCCTCCAAAGGCCTAAAATGGCCAATTTCCCAATTCCCAGTGGGACAGGAAGTGACTTTTTTGCTGTCCCCAGCCTCCAGAGACTCCTAGAGCCTTTGGATTGCCTCCCAGGGAATGAGAAAGGCTGTTTTCGCTCTTCCCAGATAAATAGAGATCTGGAACCAGGTAACAAAGAAAAATGGGCCTACCAGGCCATCACGTGCCAGGAGCAAGGGGGTGAGGGGGGGGTTGCGCGGAAGGCAGGGCGCATAGAATTATCGGTGTAGGCACGTGTGGAAAAGTTCCAATACAACAGTTGTATAACAGCCCAGCCTTCAATGAACACCTCCATCTAATTATTGTGCGCACACCACTCTACTTTAGGTAACTTAAGGAATGTTTATATAATTTACTCTGCTTTTCTTCTAACCATTTATGCATTCATGTAGAGCAAGAACACATTTCCCACATTCTTAGGAATACTCAAAAGCTAGAAACGAAGAATGAAGAGTTGAGCTAATATTTACATTCAACAAGTTATATTGACAGAAGAAAACAAGGGGGAGGAGAGGACTTCAGTACAAATGAAACTTGGCAAGTCACACAAACCTTCTCCACAGCTGTAAAACTTATCTTCATAAGGTGTTCCTGTGTATTCAAGCATCAATCGAATGCTATGGGCAAGCTGTAAAGAAAAGAAGCAAACCAGCCATCAGACAGGTGGGGTAATTTTTCACAAGATGCGAAGAGATCTGATGAGAGCCCGTTGAGGTAAACAGGGCCAAGAAATGGACACAGTAGATATTTCAGGAATGCTCTTTATTCTTACTGGGTAGAATGACAGGCACTTTGAAAGCCTCTATCAAGAGTTCCTCACTACTCCATCTCATACCAAGGAAAATCAAGGCAGGGTTATTTCAAGTTTCTTCTCAATTTTTCTTCCTCCCTGGGACTGAACTCCTGACCCCCATTTAGGCTGGATAAGCAAGAGCCACTTGAACAGGAAACTCTGCCACTTAAATCCTGTTCATGGTTCTTTGAGCTCCTTCAATATTTTCCAATGCTTCCAACAAAACTTATTTTTCTTTATCAATATAAAAATTATAGGGGGAACCAAGGGGAGCAATGGTTCAGACAGAGGGTTTATATATCCTCCAATTTCATCAGCACAAATAAGTGAGATTTCTGTTCCAAACATTTTAAAACACATAGTAGTCACCGTTTTTCCAATTCCATTGTATTCACACATAGATGGGGCATGCAACTCTTTTGGGCCAGGAGCCACACTAAATGTCCTTCTTGGGTGGTGGATTTTCTTTTGTGAATAATGGAACAAAAAAAAAAAAGGATTTCCTACTGGACTATAAGCTGTGATCTTGAAAGGCAGCAGGTAATACGCAGTCTAGAAGGTTCTTTATTCAATTTATTGAACTTACTTATTGTAAGTTCACCCATTTCCTTCCACTTATGACTGTAACCTTGTTGCCTGTATCCTTAAGATTTATATTGACTGTTTCCTATTATGATTTGATTGCTTATTTGTTCCCTATGACTATCATTAAGTATTGTACCTTAGGATTCTTGACAAACATATCTTTTCTCCAAGATCGTATGCACCTTGTGTGTCTAATCACACTTGGCCAATAAAGAATTCTATTCTAACGTTCCCACCCCTTTATCTACGGGACAGGAAAAAGAAGAGGGATTCCTCCGGGAATGACCACCTGATTTCATTATGAGAACCAAGTGGGCAGGAGGAAATGTAAAAAAGCCACCTTGAAAATGTTAAATCCGCTTTAACCAGGGGTGAAATCCAGCAGGTTCTGACAGGTTGTGGAGAACCGGTAGTGGAAATTTTGAGTAGGTCGGAGAACCGACAAATACCACTCTGGCTGGTCCCAGAGTGGGGTGGGAATGGAGATTTTGCAATATCCTTCCCCTGCCATGACCACCAAGCCACGGCCACAGAACCGGTAGGGAAGAAATTTGGATTTCACCCGTGGCTTTAACCGTGAACCATCGCTTCCCCTCCGCACCGCAATTCCGGCAACGTTTATTTAGATCCAACTGCCAATTTTATTCAATAGGTCGGGTTCACCCCCTCTCCTCTCCCGGAGACAAAGAAGGGGCCCCGCTGGAAGAGGAAAAAAAAACCTCGTTTCGGGCAGCGAGCTCACTCGGTCTGCAGGCGCAGGAGACCGAAGCAGGCCTCCCCCTCCCCCAGTGAAACAAATGCCCGCCTGTAAGACAAACCCAGCTGGTCTTGCAAAGCAGCCAGGCTTTCAATGGCCCCGCCGGGAACCGGAGAAAGGTCAGGAGAAGCCCGCGGAAACGCCGCCTCTCCTTCCATTCGCCCGCAGGCAGAGAAAGGCCTTACTGGGGCGCGGGAATCTCGCCGTCTTTTCAAACGGCGCCCTGCAGGAGAGGCGGCCGCTTTCCCTGCACGCCTCGGCTCCAACCTGGAGCCCCGCCGGTGGCAGCAGCGAGAGAAGAGAGCAGCAGGTCCTGCACGGCAAGCGGGGAAAGCAAAGCCAGCTCGGTCTTTGGTTTTTTGCCCGAGCAACTCACCCCTCTAATGTCCCAGTAGCCCAGAATCATCGGCATGGCGCTGGCGGCTCCTCGGCTCCCTTGCTAACGCTGCGGACTCTTCGCTTCGCGGGAAACGGGGCTCTGCAACCTAAGGAGGTAGACTCCGTCTGGGAGGGGCTTCAGAAACGAATCAAGCGCCGCCTCGATTGCCAAACCAGGCAGCGGGGGTGGGTGGGGGGGTGAGGTGTGCCGGCAGCCCAATGCCAGAAGCGTCCATTGCAACATGCAGCTGCTCTTTCGGCCCCTTCGGAAGGGCGCCTTTTTGCTGAGTTTGGGATTTGAGTTTGGCTGGGATTGGAACGGCTCTTCGGAAAAGTTGCCCTCTTAAGTCCCCTTAGATCCGCCATCGGTAGAGGCCCTTTTTTGCAGGCCTGCTGGTTGTGCCGTAGAGCTGAATGAGAAATAGCGCCAACCGCTTCTAACATTCCCGAAGCTGTTCATGATTGCTTAACGCCACGTCCAAGTGCGCGGACCGAGAAGAACTTAGAGCGGGGGTGAATTCGGTACGAAACTCAGAGCAAGCGATTGGCGCCCGCGCTTTGGGTCTAGTCAAAGGTGAGACCGGGATCCGCAGAAGTGGCCGTCCAATCTTCCCTCTCCCTAAACCAGGGGTGAATTCCAGCAGGGTCTGACAGGTTCTGGACAACCGGCAGCGTACTTTTGAGCAGTTGGGAGAACCGGTAGCAGAAATTTTGAGTAGTTCAGAGAACCGGCAAATATCACCTCTGGCTGGCCCCAGAGTGGGGTGGGAATGGAGATTTTGCAGTATCCTTACCCTGCCAAGCCCGCAGAACCGGTAGTAAAAAAAATTGGATTTCACCAGTCCCCTAAACAGATTTGCTTTATGTTATTTTAACCGTGATTTGTGATTGAAAATAGCAAAGGCTGAAAGCAGAAAAGTGTGATCTGAAGCCTAACTGAATCATAGGTTTTGAAATTTGTCTGCAGTTACCACGATAGTGTGACTGTGATCTAATACAAAGTACAAAGTAGAATATTTGTAGCTTGGGGTTGACATAAAGGGTCCTTGGTGCTCTCCGAGCTTGCTTGTTTTCTTGCAGGCATTTATTTCATTACCCCAAACTAGGTAACATCATCAGTGCTACCTAGTTTGGGTAATGAAACCTCTGCAAGAAAACAAGCAAATTCAGAGAGCACCAAGCACCCCTCATGGTCTGATTTAAATACCATCCATGTTTACAGTATGTATATTTAGTGCCAGGCAGTCTAGTGGTGAAGATGCTCGACTCCCACTTGAGAGTTCAATCAGTTGAGAGTTCAATCCTAGGTAGCAGCAGATGTTTCTCTACTTGGGTGCTAAGAAAAAATGATACGCTGTGAAGGCCACATAGGATCAGGAAGGGCATCCAGCCAAGAAATGCTTACCTCCATCCACTTGCCCTGACTCTATCCCGAATTTAATAGACTACAGGGTTATAAAAAGGGAGTATATCTTTAATGCAACATTAAAAATAAAGAAGCAGAACTTCAATTGCACCATTGAGAAAAGAAAAGGAAAGGAAAAAAGAAAGGAAAGAAAGAAAGAAAACCAAAAATGATTTTAACTGTGACAATTCTAGAAGACAACATAGGAAAAAATATCTTAAATTAGAAGAAATAATTGTTTGGGGCTGGGAGGAGGGGGAAGTGGGGGAGATACTTTCTGCTATATTAAATCTTAAACTGCTGGTAAACTCTATAAATCATATTCAACTATGCATCTAATTTACCATGGTAGTCCCAGCATCAGAAGCAGATGCTGTATCCCAAACAGCTTTATAACATACGCTCCCCAAAAAGTGTGTAGTTCTTCTTTTCACAGTAATGGTACTCAGCATTAGCTTTTGCAGATCTCCCAACCCATTCCATCATCTATTTTGAAGAGATCATCACTGCATCAATGGCACAACTCACTGAAAATGTTATTAGTTGCATGGTAATCTTCAGTCCACTAATTTTCCAGTTAGTTTGTAATTGCTGTGTTTAAGAATAGCCTTCAAGAGGGCTTTAAGATACTTCTGTAAATGCTGTAGCAAGTAACATGCTTACCATTTTTGAATGATCTCAGGAACATCTGTAAATGACTGTTATTACAGTGGTGACACACTCTTCTATTATTGGGCTATGGCTTTCAGAATAGGGACATTTAGAGGGGCCATTGATTCTTGCAGCCCGGCCTTATCATCGACCACCTCATCTATATTTGACTGTGAAAAGATACTAAATCAAGGAAATATTTGTGAAGGATAGAATCTTAAATGGATCCTTTAGATTTTAGAACTTTGAAAAGATAACTTTGAGGTAGCCAGGATGTTCTGAATAATGAATCTGATTTGGAAATACTCTGTCTTCTCCAAGTGAGGATAATTGGAGCAGGGGACAAAAGATTAAAAGTGTAAAAAGACTATATTATACTGTATTAATAGGTATTCCATCCCCAAATTTGTAGTTAAGACACAGATTAATATATTCTGAAAACAATTATTGATCTTTTCCCAAGGATTGGCAGATTATCCACTTAATGAAAAGGCTCCAGCAGACCTCGGAAGGAAGGCTGAATCAACCTTGAGCCTGATGAGAATCGAACTGCCAAACTGCAGGCAGCCAGCCGTCAGAAGTAGTACTGCATTCTAACCATTGTGCCTCCTCATAATGTCTTAAGACTATTCACCTACTTTCCAACTTTCATCATTATGTACAAACATAGTTTAGGACAAGTGCATTTTGCTTGGAAATAGAAGAGTCAGATTGTTCATTCCTTCTGATGCTCTTTCACACTTCTGGATTAGAAATGAAGAAGATGATTCAATGTATTTACTGGTTGAAATATACCATTTTATGAGTGTATTATGAATATGAGTATATCAAGTTTACTTTAATTTCTCCATTTGTCAGTTTAGAAGTATTTTCACTGATTCATGCTAGAACACGTTAGAGAGAAGTTGGGCAGAAAAATGAAGTGATTGTTTAAAAAATAATCAATGAACTTCCCTTCTATGAAAGTAATTATGGTTCGATTAATTCCAAATTGTGCATGTGTATTCATGTGAAATTATTCCCAGGATTTGACAGCTTGTAAATTTTGGGTTTGCAAAAAATATTGGACAGTTGATTTCATGATTCAATTTTCAGGAACACACTTTAAGTAAATCAGAATACAGTTTTCAGAGGCTGCTAGTGTTCTTCTAACTTATTATTTTGTTTAATCCATCTTATTTAAATATTTCTCATATGTAATGGAAAATAAAATTAGTAGCCTTTTATATTTCTTCTCTGCTGTTCTCATTTTAGCCAAAGGTCAACAGCCAATCAGCTTTGAGCACAGCATGAAGCACTTCTTCACAAAGGCACATTCATGTGAATTACATTAAAACACAGGGATAAAACAGGAGGTGTGAGAGACTACCAGAGACTATTCATGTGATAGTGTAACAAACAGGACAACATTACAAAGTAATTCCAAGATACTTTATTGAGCACCGCTGCCTTCCAAATACCTAAATGTCACAATTCTACAGAAACACCATTCTTTTTCTTATCAACTCCACCTAAGAGAAGAACGGGGAAAAAGGGGGAGATATCTCATCCAGCAACCAAGTTTTTTTTCTTTATGCTTTCTTGTTACACCATTTGGCCATCTTATTGTTAATTGGAGTTTTCATAAAGCGGCTGGAACTCATGTAAGCAGCAATTTTCTCCAGGGCCTGAGGATGCAGACAAAAGAAATATTTAGGAGACTGAGAGAAGTTGTTAGTAAGCCAAAAGCTCAAGGAGGCATACTCCTACCAACCACCCAATAAACCCACCATCAGGGCAACCACACACATTTCTTCTACACTAAAAAATACATTCTAGATCGGGGTCTCCAACCTTGGCAACTTTAAGACTTGTGGACTTCAACTCTCAGAGTTCCTCAGCCAACAAAGCCACAAGTCTTAAAGTTGCCAAGCTTGGAGATCCCTGTTCTAGATGAAACCACATTAATGGAGTACCCTCCACATACCTTTTCCCTTCAAACTCTGCTGCCATGCCTAGTTGGGAAAGATGATGGGGATGAAGTCTAAAACCCAGTTAGGGCAGGGGTCCCCAGCCCCCGGGGCCACAGAAGTGGAGGATGAGCACGAGCGCATCCCCACTTGTGTGAGCAGAGGTTGAGCATGCACACCTGCATGCCAAATGGAGCTGCACACATCCCTTCTCCCCTGCCCCCACAAAGGCAGAAAGCTTGGGGAACTCTGAGTTAGCAAATGGCTGCTAGATTTAGTGCCAACTATATTTTGCTTTCCACTCAGAATTGGAGGGGAAACTTTCAGGTTTTTATAGTTACTCATTATTTTAAATCCAGTCTTAGGGAGGGGCTTGGGGGCAGCTAAAAAAAAAGCTGCATTTACACAGTCAGTAGATTTCCCACCTGCACCTTCTGAAATCATTCAATTATGGTAGTCTGTTTTACTTTACATGTATACCAATTACAAATTTACCACTTGGTAGTAGACTTTAAAATCCTTGCACTCTTAGCAACCAGTTCATAGGAAAATGTACGTCAAATAAAAGTATGGAAGGGAATTTACCACCAAGCCTTCTGGTGCTTGTTTCATATACTAAAGGGACAGTAGTCCATAATATAAGGATAGTATTTTTCATATATTTCTGCCCGTGCCAATTTGGGCCTCAATCTAGCCAACTGATAAATGCTGTGGGTTAATCTGTCAGTTCCTGCCAAAACCCAGTAAACTAAGTCACAAGATCCACAAAGCCAGCAAATTTCATGAAGCCAAAGCTAACCTCAAAACGGGTCAGAAAATCTTGAAGATTCTTGAATTGATCAAGGCACTTGGGTTCAAGCATGCGGTTTTGATCAAGTACATCATACACGAGAAAGTCTACAAATGTGATCTGGGAGGAAAAATAAATAGTGAGTCACCAAAAAGATCAGACCTGCCCAAAGAAACCCAGGTATGGCTATGCATGTACCTTATCCCCGGCAAACCACTTTCTATCTCCCAAAAACTGGGAGAAAAGTTTCAGTTTCCCTGGTAACTGCTCCAGATATCCAGGCTTGAGTTTCTCCTGCAAAACAAGCAAGTAGACAAAACGGAATTGAGAACGTTGCTTGTTTCTACCCAACAGTTATGGAATTTGACATGCTCCATCCAAGAGTCATCAGAGGAAGCCAAAGTTACTCCTTACGTTCTGATGGCATTACAGCAATACTGAACTATTTGACAGTACCTTTGGATCACATAAAATGTATTCCTTCCAGTCCAACCACTATAGCAATATGTGCAATGTGAGCAGCAAGTATGACCAGCAAACATAACTCATATCTCTACAGCAATTCTACTGAAAAGTGAACGAAAATTCCTTAGCATTTTAACTTTGAGAGAGCTAGTTGACATGTTTATTATTTGGAGCATTATGCAAACACACAACACAATTCCCCATTGCAGATATTCACATATTGATTTCAAATATCAGCAGATATCTAAGTTTAACATGGAAGTGTGTGCAGAGATCAACATCATGAACTGGGAGGTTCATATCTGGAAGTTTCACATGTAGACTTTTCCAAATTCGTTAATGCCTGAATACAGGCAATAGCCCTTAAAAAAAAACCCTTTCCATCTTGATTCCCAGAAAACTGACAGAGATATTGGCAGATGTTTACACATCACCTTTATACACGTGCCACAGGAAACCTTCAGAGACACACCCAGTAACTAGGTTTTCTGTGTTATAATTGGATCCAGTCTTTAGTTCGTACACCATTACACGGCAATATTTCTTTATTCCGGTTTACTAGAAAATGGAAATGAAGGTGACTCAACTCACAAAGTCAGGATTGTAGCAAATCATTCCCAAGCCCATACGGAAATCCATCACTTGATTCTCCAGCATGTCCACTCTGGTAAGTTCTTCCTCAGTTTTGCCGCCTGCAGATAGTATAGTGAGTTGAGAAATACTGGGCAGCAGAAACATGTCTTAATCAGCCAGTTCAGCTTCCAAAAGAGCTCAGGTATACTTACAAAGATGGTGCTTGCGTGCGATGTACCTAAGAATAGCATTACTCTGTGTCAATTTGGTCTTGCCATCAATTAAGTATGGAAGCTGGAAAGTAGACAGAATGAACTGCTTAAGAACAAATCTTTGCCATGTTAGGTTTTCACATGATCACTCTCTATCTAATTGTCCTTCAGCTATCCTCTGTATCCAAGTCCTCATATGTGAATACCATAGAAAACAGCATATTGATAAGATATTCTTCCCAACCATTATACATACAGTTACTTACATTTGGAAAGTCCAGCCCCAATTTTTCTTTTTCATTGATCCATTGACTTTTATCATAATCTGGAGCTGGTAGAATATGGGAAATAGAAAGTTCAGACAGCCAGAAAATTTAAATAAGATATAAACTGCTTACCTTTCACTAGACAAAGCAATGAATTTTAGGAAATGCCAAAATGCGAATGCTTTTCCTGACCCAGTTTTAGCAAGTACCACACCAAATGCTGACAAGTTTACCTCTGCCATTTAATGACTCGTTACATGATAAGCATAGCTTGGCTACTGAATTAATCCAAGTTTTGGAGTTTGTCCATTGCACTGAACCATAAAGTAACTAAATGGACTAGATTTATATAACACATCAAATCACAAAACAAAGATTAACACAGGTATTGCTTAGCGTATTGCTTAGCCCATTGTAAGCCGCCCTGAGTCTCCGGAGTAGGGCGGCATATAAATCAAATTAAAAGAAAAGAAAAGAAAAGAAAAGAAAAGAGAAGAGAAGAGATAAGAAAAGAAAAGAAAAGAAAAGAAAAGAAAGGTAAGCAAGCCAAGCTTAGCATGCTGTTAACAGCCATTAAGCCTTCAGTTGACCTGGTTAAATATATTGTGAGACTTCTGTGGGTCATCTGAATTCTTGGTTTCATATCAAGAATATTCCCCAGAACATCATGTAACATTCTACAAGTTGTTTCAAGGAAACAATTTGGCAAGATCAAGCCACATGAAGAAATCATCCTCCCCAGGTGGATAAATGGAAAACCCCATAAATATTTGGCACAATAAATAATTAGAGTGGTTTATTTCTTAGATTTAGAGGCCCTATTTGAAGAGAATTTGGTGCCAATATAATATGAGGTGGCTACCAGCATGCTCAGAACTGCTGCTGTGGTCATATGACCCCCCATGGACCCCCTTTCTCCCTACAAGCTTCACAGGCTTCCCTATTAACTTGTGGGAAGATGTCAGAACAACACTGTAAATGAGGACTGGGCAGGGCCGGATTTAGATGAAGAGAGGCCCTAGGCTATTCCACTTATGAGGCCCCTTTCACCTCCCATTTTTAAGTTTGTAAATTACATGAGAGATAATAAAATACATCATTACTGTGATATATATCAATATGTTAAATGAAACATGTTGTGATTGGTACTAACCTTTATAAAAAATGTGGCACGGATAATAAATAAAAAAAAGTTGAGAACACTTATTTGGACATTTATTCTCAGCACCATATATAGTACTTGTAACAATAACTAATCAAACATAACACACAACATTTACAAAGAAACAAAATTCAAATGAAAATCTTTGACTACAAAAATAAAATAAGCAATAAAAATTATCATATTTTCTATCAAATTAAATTAAATATATTCAATACATTGAAGATTAAACCAAATTCAATTCAGATAAATTTATTTCATAATAATTCACATTTAAAGTTTAAGTATGAATTATTATGAATTTTAAGTCTTAAACTAAACCAAAAATGGAACTTTATTCAAACAAAATCCAGATCACAAAAAAGAAAATATCAAATTGTGTATCATATTAAATTTTATGTTAATAGTTATTTTATTTAAGAACTGATTTAATCCAAGTATACATTTAAAACGAAATAGTAGATTAGAAGAATTTCTTTCTAAACTTTTTCACACAGAATTCTTCTATAAGTTCATCAAAATCTATTTTTCTGAGGGTCTCATTTTCGATGCACAAAATACTCAATGAAGACAACCTCTTCTGGGTCATTGTGCTTCTTAATTGATTTTTGATATTTTTAAGTCTTGAAAATGACCTTTCTCCAGTACAATTAGTGACTATTAAACTGAGAAACAGCCGTAAGATTGATTCCACATTGGGGAAGGCCACTTGAATATTTTCTTTGAATATTATTTGATACAAGTCTGTATGCGACAATGTGGAATTTTTTGAAGGCTTACGCGTTTGTCTCACATATGTGTGGAAATGAAATAGTTCTTCAGTAAGATTTTGGTTGACATCTTCTGGGTATTCTTGCATTAACAGCTCAACACCTCTTTGAAGTTCTACCTTTGATAATGTAAGATCGGCAAGAAAGGAAAATATTTTCACTACATCATCATAAACAGAAGCTCTTCTTCCTAAATTTGATTCTAGTGCATCTAATATAGGAATAAATGATTTAATCCTAAATTTATCTCTTGAAGTGAGTTCATCTAAGGCAGTGGTTCTCAACCTTCCTAATGCCGCGACCCTTTAATACAGTTCCTCATGTTGTGGTGACCCCCAACCAGGGGTGGGTTCTAAATTTTTTTACTACCGGTTCTGTGGGCGTGGCTTATTTTGTGGGTGTGGCTTGGAGGTCATGTGACTGGGTGGGTGTGGCTAGCTGGTCATGTGACCGGGTGGCCATGGCTATATGTATAGGGACTACTCAGAGGGCTGAAAAAAGTCATTTCTGACAGGTCCTCACACTTTTGACTGATCCTCACACTTATGACCATCCTCACATTTATGCCTGTGCAGCATTCTTAACAACCATGTCACTCATTTCACAACTGCTTCTCTTCAACATGGTATAAGATAGGGCAAAAAACGTAAAATGTGAGGACAGTCGTAAATTCGAGGACTGGTCAAAAGTGCGAGGACCAGTCAAAAATAACTTTTTCAGCCCTCTGAGTAGTCCATATGCATAAAAGGATACAGCAATAGAGAGGGATGAAGGAAGGGAAGGGAAATTAGAGTAGGAGTGAAGGAGAGGGAGGAAGAGAGGAGGAGAAAGAGAAAGAAAGAGGAAGTAGGGAGAAGAAGAAGAGGGGGGAAGAGAAAGTAAGTAAGAAAGAAAAGACAGAGGTGGTAGGTTTGAGGAGAAAGATTGCTGTACAATAAAAAAGATGAAAGGGAAGAAAGCCAACCCCAAACAAATATTAAGATATTAAGATAAAGAATGAATTGTTAAACTTTAAAGAATAAAAGAGAACAAATAGCAATAAATAGCAATAATTAGAAACACACATACAAACATACAACGTATTTTCTTTGAACAGAGTATTTGGCCGGTTCACAAATTTAAACAGTTGTAGGAGGTTAGCATCCACCCCTTTCCTAGAAGAATGAAATATTTTGGGAAATATTAAAAAGGCAGAATATTATATTTCCCTACCTGGATGAGAAATGGAGAAGCATATTTTACAGACAAAGCAACTCCCACCTTCCTGCCCCCCACCCTTTGTTAATGGGCCAGAGGCAGAAACTCAATCCTTTGTCAAAGGACATTTGCAACACAATAGCAACAGAAACTAACACAATGGGCCCCATCAAGCCATGTGATCCTGTCCACCATTAAACCATCTTTCCAAGCAGTCTCCATGTTTCCAGTGTCTTTTTCCCCACTTGGAGCAGAACCCAGAAGGATATTTCTTCCAACACAGTATTTAGTCATTTCAATTAAATTTACAATTTTTATATTTCCTTTTTACCATATTTATTCCTCATCTATTTTTTAAAAAACCAATATTACCCTTCATCCTCATCTCTAATCTTAATCAAATTCAATTTTTCCCTTCTATTCTATATTATACCCCTTCCCATTGTCATCTATTTTTATATCCATCCTCACATTGGTTAATTATGTAATACAGTTGTTTAATACAAATTCAACATTTTAATATAAATCAATTAGTTATATAGCTACCTTTTTTGTATATTAATCAATATGAACATGAATATTCCAATTATTTCCATGCAATCCAATTTCTTACAAATCAATTAATTATATTTACCAATAATAATAAACCAAATTATTTCCCCCCTATATTTCTCCAAACCACAACTTAACCATTTCTGCTTTCAACACAATATACAATTATACAATTAATAGTATCTCAATTATTACAATTCCCTAGTTAAATAGAGCTTTTTTCTTCTGTGTTTTAAAATCTTGAACCTCCTCTTGCCCTAAATTTCCCATTGTTTGCAGTTTGCACCTACCTTTTTTGGTGAGGAAAAAGAAATCTCTCTGCCTCATTTTGTCGTTGCAGCCAAGACCCTGCTTACTTTCAATTTCCCTTTCTCAGCATAGCTAGGGGGGAAAAAATCTGCTCCAGGAATTTACCTCTTTGCAGCTAGCTAGCAACAGAGCCCTCCGCAAAACAGTTGAGAGTAGGGCGGCTCTTTGAAGCCCCGCGGCAAGAATTTAAAGTTTTTTTCCCCTCTAGCCATCAGCTGGGACTCCGGAGGCAGCAATAGATTGGGAGTGGGCGGGGTAAAAGAACGGCGACCGGGCGATCCGGCAGAGGGTGAGGGTGAGTGAAGGTGTGGGGGGGCGAGAGAGGGCTTTGGCGACCCCTGGGAAATGGCCGTTCGACCCCCAAAGGGGTCGCGACCCCCAGGTTGAGAACCGCTGATCTAAGGCATCAGGGTCAGATGAATTTTCGTAATTCCCTTGCCTTTTACTTCTTATTATCCTTCTGGGGGTTCTATATTCAGTATTTGGCAACGTGTTTTTTGCTTGTTGCTCAAGTGCATCAAAATCTTCCCTAATTCCACGTAAAATATCCAAAAGTGACCTGTACTAATCTGCACAACTACTAAGTAAAATATTAGGGCTTTGAAGAATTTTATTTACTTTTGAAAAATGTCTCAGTATTCGATTCCAGAAATGGAGCATAAACACAAATTCAAATTCTTCCATCTTCTCTAAAAGATTGCTGGCCCTCAATCTAGTATCACCCTTTGTATTATTATCTGAATGTAAATAATTGAGTGCATCGGTGATATCATTGTAATTTTCTAAAATAGCTTCTGTAGCTTTTCCGTGTGCCTCCCACCTAGTGTCTGATAAATATTTAGGCACTTTAGAATGAGGTTTCAAATGTGATTTCAGAACTGCCCATCTTTTTGTGGAAGACGAACAAAAGATATAAACTTTGTTCACAACACCAAAAAAATGAACAGCATCAAGGCAACAATCAACAGCTGAACGACCTACTAAATTTAAAGAGTGACCAGCGCATGGAACAAATCTTGCAAACTTGTTTTTTTCGATAATTTTTTGCTGCATACCCATTGTATCTACCAGCCATATTGGCTGCATTATCATAAGACTGTCCTCGGCATTTTCTGAAATCAATTTCAAGTTCAGTAGTGATATAGTTAAATACTAAATCAGCTATGCTTTCCCCTGAGTGATCTTTTAGCTCAAGGAAAGTTAAAAATCTCTCAGTTGGCAAACCGTCTTCAGGTGACACATATCTAATAATTAAGGTCAACTGATCAGTATGAGATATGTCAGGAGTGGAATCTACTGAAAAGCTAAAATAGCCAGCCTTTTTCACTTCCGCCACAATTGTGTCTTTCACTTTATTTGCCATAAGTTGAATAATTTCCTCACATATAGTTTTAGACAGATATGAAGGTTTTCCTGAGCCAGTATTTCCATATCGATCGATATGATCTCTTAAAAATGGATCAAATTTTGCTACTAGTTCTAGAAGACCAAAGTAATTGCCGTTATTTGGAATTCCAAACTTTTCATTGTCTCCTCTAAATGGTAAGCCTCGCTCTGCAAGAGTGCAAATTACAGCAAAAACTCTTTCTATAACGTAACGCCAGTATTGCTGCTCTTTTCTTATTTCTTCCTCTAGCTTTGAAGTTAAAGTTTTCCCTTTTGCTCTTGTTAAGTACGTTAACATAGCATTCCTATGATTTTCTGAATTTTCATGAGTTTGAATGATAGCAGGGTTTTTCCAATCATTAAACCCTTCAGAAGTTAATGCTGTTGCAGAAGATGCAATATTTGGAAAGAGTTGACAAACAAAGCAAAAAACGCGGCCTTTTGAGGGAGAGTACACAAGCCATTCTAGGGTATATTTTTCTCCATTGGCTTTTGTTGAATAAAAAATTGCTTTTGTACAAAATCTGGACTGATTCTTATATTCTCGCTTAGAATTTAAAAATGGTCCATAGTGTTACTGAACTTGAGAAGGGCCCTTCTCTACCCAATATGATACATCATTTTGCGATAAATTTGTCCACAAGCCAACATCTGTTACAGTAGACATATATTTGACATCACTATCTAAATTTGCAACATCTTGAACATGGTGTTTCTCATTAGGTGTCTGAAAAAAATTATGAATATTCATATTGTTTTCTTGTGGCTCGTTTGTATATTCGTGTTCAGTAAGTTGCTCTTGAATTAGTTCCATATTTTCACTTTGAGTTGGTGCAACGGCTGTGTCCTCACATACAAAGTGCTGCATTGCTTCCAATTGAGTAGTACTAGTTGGCACATGCACGTAAGCAGTAATCGGTGTTAGCTTCTTTGCCTCATACTCTTGTAGCTTCTTTTTCTTGCGTTTGCAAGCGCCACTTTCAAATCTTTTACTCATTCTTAGATTAGAATCTAGAACAAAATATTTGTTAGACTAGATGGCCTCTAAGATCCCTTCCAGCCCTAGATTGCTGTCCTGTTTCAAAGTGTCTTCTTTGAAACAGGACAGTGCCAGGGTTTGTGGTCCTTTCTTCCTCTTCTTTCTCTCTCTCTCCCCTTCTTTCCTCTTTCTTTCTCTTTCTTCTTTCTTTCTCTCTTTCTCTCACCCTTCCTCTTTCTTTGTCTTTTTTTCTCTCTCTCTCTTTTTCTTTCTTTCTTTTTCTCTTTCTCTCTCTGTCTCTCTCTTTTCTTTCTCTCTCCCTCTTTCCTTCTTTCTTTCTTTGTCTCTTCCTTTGTCTCTTTTTCTATTTCTCTCTCTCCCTCCCTCCCTCCCTCCCTCCCTCCCCTTCCTCCTGAAATGCCAGCAAAACCCACCATTTTGCTCCTAAAGTGGTCTAGGGCAGGGGTCACCAACCTTTGCAGCTTTTAGTCTTGTGGACTTCAACTCCCAGAGTTCGTCAGCCAGCCTTTAACGTGTCCCGCTTCCCTCCCCAAAGCCCTCGAGGTGGCTGCAGGAGTTGGGGGGAGAAAGGAAAAGGCTTTGAAGGAGTGTGTGTGTTTGGCAATGCTGAAGTGAGCCACGCGATCCTGCCACCTCTGCCTCTTCCTTCTCTCTGCCTCCATAGAAGTCGGAGGGGAAAAAGCAGTTGCTTTGCTGAGCGCTTCTCCGTGTTTCCAGTGAGGGCGGCTGACTTGGGATGAAATGCGGAGAAACGCTCCTTTTTCCTCTCTGACTTCTGTTGGCAGAGAGAGGCAGAGGTGGAGGCAGCAGCGATCGCAGCCGGCGTTGTTACCCAGCGGGCTCCCTTCACGTGGCTCACTTCAGTGCAGTCAAACACACACACACACACCTTCAAAGGCTTCAAAAGCCAAGGGGTTTTTTTTCTTTTCCCCTCCTGCAGCTGCTCGGAGGGCTTTGCGGCGTGGAGGACGCCGCCTCCCAAGGTTTGGGGAGAGAAGCGGGGTGCGTTAAAGAAAGCTAAAAGGGAAGCGGGGTGGGGGTGGATGGCAAGCTGGGGACACCTGGAAGGCAGCCTGGAAGGCAGGCAAGCATGGCAGAGCTTCGGGGAAGGAAGGAAGCTGCTAGCTCTCTTCCCCACAGCCGGGTGGCCCTGCCATGCTTGCCTGACTTCCCGGTGGTCCCGGGAGCCAAGCCCGCTTCCCTGCCTTCGCAAGCTGGTCTTGGGGACACTGGGAAGGCCACATGGAAGGCAGGGAACCATGGCAGGGCTACGGGCTGTGGGGAAGGGAGTAGGGGAGGCAGGTTGGGATGGTGGGGGCGGAGGGGGGCCAGGGGCAGCTAGGTAGGCCAAGACTCGCAGGCTTACCTGGCAGGCGCAGTACTTCAGGCAGGCAAGCTGCAAGGAAGGACCCACACAGGATCAGTGAGGAGTGACTGGGTGGAGGGGGCAGGGCGAGCGAGCGTCGGGCGGCTGGGGCGAGCGAGTGGGACCGGTTCGGGGGCGTGGCCAGCCAGCAGCAACCCACCACTGCTGCCAGGCCAATAAATTAAAAAAACACCGAACCGTTTGTTAAATTACTGGCTCGCCCCGCCCCGCCCCCACTATTTATTGGCAAGGGGCGGGGCGAGCCAGCAATTTAGAACCGGCAGAATCCCACCACTGTGTAGACCCCTCTTGATCTTGAGGCCCTAGGCTGAAGCCTAGTTAGACTATAGGAAAATCCGGCCCTGGGACTGGGGAGGAAGCACCTCAAGCTATCGCAGAATTAACACCAAAATCTCTCCCACATCTTTAATACCTATTTTACTAAGGTTGACCTGAAAGTAACTTGCAAATAAAACGAAGAAATCTTACAGAGCAGTGCATGGGCATAAATATAAAAGAGCAAGGTTAGAGAGAAGGAATGGGAAACAGGTAAGGCCTTCGAGTGCCTTAGTATCCAGGTAGAGAGACCAAGAATCAACAGAGATAAATGGAGATATTCTGCTGGATTAGAAGCCTGCAATTGTAGTGATAAAGATTATGTAACATCCTTGACTTGAACTTTCATTAGAAGAACACTATTATACGCCATAGGACTTGCCTAAAGCCAACTCAAGAGCACTGAAATGTGCAATGCTGAACAAAATTATTATGTAATAATTTCTGCGATTTTTGGCAGCAAATAGCTAAAACGATAGGTACATTAGAATCATTTACCGATAGGCACCCAAACATCATTATGAGCCAGAGGTCTCCCTAATGAGATGATAGTCTGGATGAACCTAGTTCTAATGGCAACATATGCCAAAATAAGGGAGCGGCCTGAGATGATGAATGGCTATAAGGAGCCTGTTGTTATATAAAGGAACAATATCTTAAGTTAATGGCTTTGGAAAGAGGCCCATAATATTGCACTAAGACCAGGATGGCGAACCTATGGCATGCGTGCCACAGGTGGCACGCATAGCCATATCAGTGGGCATGCCAGTTGAGCTCTGGTGTGCATGCGCATGCTGGCCAGCTGATTTTCGGGCCTTCTGGGCCCACCAGAAGTAGGGAAACAGGCTGTTTCCTGCCTCCGGAGGAGCTGGGGGTGGGGGAGGCCCGTTTTTCTTTCTTACGTGGCTCCAGATCCTCTCTATGCATCTGCGGAGGACTAAAACAGCCTTTCCCACTCCCTTGGAGGCCCTCAAAGGCCTAAAACGGCCCATTTCCTAATTCCCGGTGGGACAGGAAGTGACGTTTTTTGCTGTCCCCAGCCTCCAGAGACTCCTAGAGCCTTTGGAGGGCCTCCGAGGGAATGAGAAAGGCTGTTTTTGCTCTTCCCAGATAAATAGAGAGGATCTGGAACCAGGTAAGAAAGAAAAATGGGCCTACCAGGCCATCACGTGCCAGAAGCAGGGGGGTGAGAGGGGGGGTTGTGCGCAGGCCAGGGCGCATAGAATTATCGGTGTAGGCACAGGTGCACGCGACCCGCCGCCGCCCCCCCCCCTCCTGGCATGCAATGGCAAAAAGGTTATATCCATCATTGCACTAAGAGATCATCTGGAAAAGTTCCAATACAATAGTTGTATAACAGCCCAGCCTTCAATGAACAGGTCCATCTAATTATTGTGCGCGTACCACTCTACCTTAGGTAACTTAAGGAATGTTTACATAATTTACTCTGCTTTTCTTCTACTCTAACCATTTATACATTCGTGTAGAGCAAGAACACATTTCCCACATTCTTAGGAATACTCAAAAGCTAGAAACGAAGAATGAAGAGTTGAACTAATATTTACATTCAACAAGTTATATTGACAGAAGAAAACAAGGGGGAGGAGAGGACTTCAGTACAAATGAAACTTGGCAAGTCACACAAACCTTCTCCACAGCTGTAAAACTTATCTTCATAAGGTGTTCCTGTGTATTCAAGCATCAATCGAATGCTATGGGCAAGCTGTAAAGAAAAGAAGCAAACCAGCCATCAGACAGGTGGGGTAATTTTTCACAAGATGCGAAGAGATCTGATGAGAGCCCGTTGAGGTAAACAGGGCCAAGAAATGGACACAGTAGATATTTCAGGAATGCTCTTTATTCTTACTGGGTAGAATGACAGGCACTTTGAAAGCCTCTATCAAGAGTTCCTCACTACTCCATCTCATACCAAGGAAAATCAAGGCAGGGTTATTTCGAGTTTCTTCTCAATTTTTCTTCCTCCTTGGGACTGAACTCCTGACCCCCATTTAGGCTGGATAAGCAAGAGCCACTTGAACAGGAAACTCTGCCACTTAAATCCTGTTCATGGTTCTTTGAGCTCCTTCAATATTTTCCAATGCTTCCAACAAAACTTATTTTTCTTTATCAATATAAAAATTATAGGGGGAACCAAGGGGAGCAATGGTTCAGACCAAGGGCTTATATATCCTCCAATCTCATCAGTACAAATAAGTGAGATTTCTGTTCCAAACATTTTAAAACACATAGTAGTCACCGTTTTTCCAATTCCATTGTATTCACACATAGATGGGGCATGCAACTCTTTTGGACCAGGAGTCACACTAAATGTCCTTCTTGGGTGGCAGATTTTCTTTTGTGAATAACGGAACAAAAAAAAAAAAAAGGATTTCCTTCTGGACTTTAAGCTGTGATCCTGGAAGGCAGGAGGTAATACGCAGTCTGGAAGGTTGTTTATTCAATTTATTGAACTTACTTATTGAAAATCCTCTCACCCATCTCCTCCCACTTATGACTGTATGACTGTAACCTTGTTGCTGGTATCCTTAAGATTTATATTGACTGTTTCCTAATATGATTCGATTGCTTATTTGTTCCCTATGACTATCATTAAGTGTTGTACCTTAGGATTCTTGACAAAGGTATCTTTTCTTTTATGTACACCGAGATCGAATGCACCTTGTGTGTCTAATCACACTTGGCCAATAAAGAATTCTATTCTATTCTAACGTTCCCACCCCTTTATCTACGGGACAGGAAAAAGAAGAGGGATTCCTCCGGAAATGACCACCTGATTTCATTATGACAACCAAGTGGGCAGGAGGAAATGTAAAAAAGCCACCTTGAAAATGTTAAATCCGCTTTAACCAGGGGTGAAATCCAGCAGGTTCTGACAGGTTGTGGAGAACTGGTAGTGGAAATTTTGAGTAGTTCGGTTCAAATACTACCTCTGGCTGGCCCCAGAGTGGGGTGGGAATGGAGATTTTGCAATATCCTTCCCCCAGGAGAGGAGGGAATGGTGATTTTGAAGTATCCTTCCCCTGGAGTGGGGTAGGAATGGAGATTTTGCAATATCCTTCCCCCAGGAGAGGAGGGAATGGTGATTTTGAAGTATCCTTCCCCTGGAGCGGGGTGGGAATGGAGATTTTGCAATATCCTTCCCCTTGTCATGACCACCAAGCCACGGCCACAGAACCGGTAGGGAAGAAATTTGGATTTCACCCCTGGCTTTAACCGTGAACCATCGCTTCCCCTCCGCACCGCAATTCCGGCAACGTTTATTTAGATCCAACTGCCAATTTTATTCAATAGGTCGGGTTCACCCCCTCTCCTCCCCCCGAGACAAAGAAGGGGCCCCGCTGGAAGAGGAAAAAAAAACCTCGTTTCGGGCAGCGAGCTCACTCGGTCTGCAGGCGCAGGAGACCGAAGCAGGCCTCCCCCTCCCCCAGTGAAACAAATGCCCGCCTGTAAGACAAACCCAGCTGGTCTTGCAAAGCAGCCAGGCTTTCAATGGCCCCGCCGGGAACCGGAGAAAGGTCAGGAGAAGCCCGCGGAAACGCCGCCTCTCCTTCCATTCGCCCGCAGGCAGAGAAAGGCCTTACTGGGGCGCGGGAATCTCGCCGTCTTTTCAAACGGCGCCCTGCAGGAGAGGCGGCCGCTTTCCCTGCACGCCTCGGCTCCAACCTGGAGCCCCGCCGGTGGCAGCAGCGAGAGAAGAGAGCAGCAGGTCCTGCACGGCAAGCGGGGAAAGCAAAGCCAGCTCGGTCTTTGGTTTTTTGCCCGAGCAACTCACCCCTCTAATGTCCCAGTAGCCCAGAATCATCGGCATGGCGCTGGCGGCTCCTCGGCTCCCTCGCTAACACTGCGGACTCTTCGCTTCGCGGGAAACGGGGCTCTGCAACCTAAGGAGGTAGACTCCGTCTGGGAGGGGCTTCAGAAACGAATCAAGCGCCGCCTCGATTGCCAAACCAGGCAGCGGGGGTGGGTGAGGTGTGCCGGCAGCCCAATGCCAGAAGCGTCCATTGCAACATGCAGCTGCTCTTTCGGCCCCTTCGGAAGGGCGCCTTTTTGCTGAGTTTGGGATTTGAGTTTGGCTGGGATTGGAACGGCTCTTCGGAAAAGTTGCCCTCTTAAGTCCCCTTAGATCCGCCATCGGTAGAGGCCCTTTTTTGCAGGCCTGCTGGTTGTGCCGTAGAGCTGAATGAGAAATAGCGCCAACCGCTTCTAACATTCCCGAAGCTGTTCATGATTGCTTAACGCCACGTCCAAGTGCGCGGACCGAGAAGAACTTAGAGCGGGGGTGAATTCGGTACGAAACTCAGAGCAAGCGATTGGCGCCCGCGCTTTGGGTCTAGTCAAAGGTGAGACCGGGATCCGCAGAAGTGGCCGTCCAGTCTTCCCTCTCCCTAAACCAGGGGTGAATTCCAGCAGGGTCTGACAGGTTCTGGACAACCGGCAGCGTACTTTTGAGCAGTTGGGAGAACCGGTAGCAGAAATTTTGAGTAGTTCAGAGAACCGGCAAATATCACCTCTGGCTGGCCCCAGAGTGGGGTGGGAATGGAGATTTTGCAGTATCCTTACCCTGCCAAGCCCGCAGAACCGGTAGTAAAAAAAATTGGATTTCACCAGTCCCCTAAACAGATTTGCTTTATGTTATTTTAACCGTGATTTGTGATTGAAAATAGCAAAGGCTGAAAGCAGAAAAGTGTGGTCCAAAGCCTAACTGAATCATAGGTTTTGAAATTTGTCTGCAGTTACCACGATAGTGTGACTGTGATCTAATACAAAGTACAAAGTAGAATATTTGTAGCTCGGGGTTGACATAAAAGGTCCTTGGTGCTCTCCGAGCTTGCTTGTTTTCTTGCAGGCATTTATTTCATTACCCCAAACTAGGTAACATCATCAGTGCTACCTAGCTTGGGTAATGAAACCTCTGCAAGAAAACAAGCAAATTCAGAGAGCACCAAGCACCCCTCATGGTCTGATTTAAATACCATCCATGTTTACAGTATGTATATTTGGTGCCATGGCAGTCTAGTGGTGAAGATGCTCGACTCCCACTTGAGAGTTCAATCAGTTGAGAGTTCAATCCTAGGTAGCAGCAGATGTTTCTCTACTTGGGTGCTAAGAAAAAATGATACGCTGTGAAGGCCACATAGGATCAGGAAGGGCATCCAGCCAGGAAATGCTTACCTCCATCCATTTGCCCTGACTCTACCCGAAATTTAATAGACCACAGGGTTATAAAAAGGGAGTATATCTTTAATGCAACATTAAAAATAAAGAAGCAGAACTTCAATTGCACCATTGTAGCCATTATCTTGACTTTTCTTTTGCATAGCCTGCAGACGTGCTCTAACCAGGCTTGACTGTTTCGCTGCATTTTCTAAATCAGAGTTGCTACGTGTTGATCTTTAATGTGACACTTTAAATGAAGGGTATTTTCAAAATTGTTTTTACAGTATCTCATTTTTCCCACATCCGCATGATTCTACTTGCCTAATAGCAGCTGAAATGGAATCATTGGTCCTTTGTTCTATCTTTTCATTTTTAATCCAAAGGTCTGTACGGTAGAACTCTGGCCTGCACAAATCCTAACACTTCCAAGACTTCACATGATCTTGATTCTACTGCTGACTCATATTTGAATTTCCACTAGGGCTCCAAGATCCCTCTTGCAGTCACCAGTATTGAACCAGGTACCACCTATTTTATACCCGTGCGTTTGGTTTTCCTTAACTTTTTCACCACTGAATTTTATTTTGTTAGATAGGGCATAGTCTGTCAAGATCCTTCTGTATCTTGAGCCTATCTTCTGGAGTGTTGGCTATTCCTGCCAGCTTGGTGTCATCTGCAAATTTGATGAGTACCCAATCTCTCCTCTCATCTATATTGTTTATGAAGAAATTGAAGAGTACTGAGCCAAGACAGAGAGTTCTTTGAACTGGTGTGGTGTTTAGTTCTCTAGCAACCTTCCCCTTGTTCATTGACACAGTCTGCCAGCAGTGTTGGTGAACAGTATAAAGTGCTGCTCACCACTTTATACAATGTGGCACATGATTTCAGTGAGGTTAATTATTTCACCATGTTTTGGCACAGAGCCAAAGATATGACATGGACTAAAGAGAACAAGCAAAATGCAAAAAAAAAAAAGAGGGAGGGAGGGAGGGAGAGAGAGAGAAGAAAGGAAAGAAAAAAGGAAAGGGAAAGAAAGAAAAAGAAAGAAAGAAAGAAAGAAAGAAAGAAAGAAAGAAAGAAAGAAAGAAAGAAAGAAAAAGAGAAAGAAAGAAAGAAAAAGAGAAAGAAAGAGAAAGAAAGAACCAAAATGATTTTAACTGTTTGTGACAATTCTAGAAGACATTATGGGAAAAAATATCTTCAATTAGAAGAAATAATTGTTTGGGGTTGGGAGGAGGGGGAAGTGGGGGAGATATTTTCTGCTATATTAAATCTTAAACTGCTGGTAAACTCTATAAATCATATTCAACTATGCATCTAATTTACCATGGTAGTCCCAGCATCAGAAGCAGATGCTGTATCCCAAACAGCTTTATAACATGCACTCCCCAAAAAGTGTGTGTGGTGGGGGGCACATTTTATAGTCTTTGGAAGAGATTTCAGATTTCTCAATCCCTGGGGAAAAAATGTAAATTGCCTGCTCAGTTTTCCCATTGTGGAATCCAAGGACTATCTACCCACTGCTGTCATGAAATTAGCAATCCTACTGTGAATCCCAGTTTTCCAGTGTTGCAGGCTGTTATTAATCAGAAGAGACTGAGGGTATTAGTGGACCAACCGGTGAGGGGGTTAGCTTTCTCCCCTGGCTCTGCTGCCATCACTGTCTTGCAGTTCATCAGTGTCGTGTAGGAAATAAATCAATGTACCGTAAACCTTTATCTCTATTAAGATCTACTTTAACAAATGAGCCTCTGAAGCAGTTAACAATAAATGTTTTATATTTACATATATATGTAATCGCACTAAGCGATGTTAGTTCTGGCTATTCTTCCTCAGAAGAAAGTCTTGTAAACCATCAGAACTGCCCTTCTGACTTCCAAACTGCCCACAGTTTTCTAACAGAAGAGCTGAACAGAACTCTCCTAACTGCCAACTGATCTGCCTTCTGAACTGCTTTCTGGACCACCAACGGTTTTCAGTCAAAAATCTCCTTTTATACTGTCAATTGTGACAGTTAGGGGAGGGAACATAAAAGCCCTGGAGATTCAAACCCATCAGCTGCCTTCTGATTGGCTCACCCACTTGTCCATTCCAAAAGCCATTAATAGGCACAGCAATTGAGAAGTAACTTTTCTCTCACAACCAGCCAACAAGGTGAACACCGCCCCCCCCCTCATTAGAGTACTACAGCAGGAATGGGAAGTGTCTGGTTACAGAGCTTTCCTTGATCCATCTAGACTGGTTGGTTTGCCTCTCCTTCCACACTGGCACCTCCCAGCTTAAAATAATGAAAAATAAAAGAAGCATGCTGTGATGGAGGGGACCCGATTCGCTGCCTTAAAGAGGCAAACGGAGCCCCCCTTCCCTCTTGTTCTGACGCTTCAACCCGTCTAGCAAATCCAATTCTTTTCTTCTTATCTCTCAGTAGAACAGACAGGGTGGGATTGATGCTACTTTGTCAATATGCCCTTTCTCTTGTCCGACCTGCCTAGTTTTTTTGTTTCTTTTCTGCACAGAGAGAAGAGGATCTTTTTCCTTTGTTGCAAGAACTAGGGCAGCTGGGGGGTGGGGTGGGGAGTGAGGCTTGCTCCTTTTCTCAGTGCTTCTGACTTAATAAGTGAAGACAGATGGCTTTTATTAAACTGTAGAGGCTGGGAAATCAAAACTAGTAGTATGAAAGATTAGTCTAGAGAAAAGAAGGACTCTGGGGACTTGATAGCAGTATTCCAGTATTTGAGGGGCTGCCACAAAGAGGAGAGACTCAGCTTGTTTTCCAAAGCACCAGAGGGCAGGACAAGAGACAATGGATGGAAACTGACCAAGGAGAGAAGCAACCTAGAATTAAGGCAAAACTTCCTAGCAGTGAGAACAATTAACCAGTGAAACGGCTTGCCTCCAGAAGTTGTGAGCGCTCCAACACTGGAGGTTTTTAAGACTGGACAGTCACTTGTCTGAAATGGTATAGGGTCTCCTACTTGAGCAGAGGGTTGGACTAGTTGACCTCCAAGGTTCCTTCCACCTCTATTCTGATTGAAAGTGCTCCTCATGAGCTTGATCTGCCTTTTCCCTATTACAGGAAGCCGAGTCTCAGGAAAAAGACATGGAGTAACATAGTTGGTTACCTAAGCACCATTTATTAAGGAACTTTTCTATTCATGTTATAAAAAGCAACCACCTTTGCTGCAACATTGGAGCCCAAATTTAAAGTGGGGAAACAGACCAAGGAGGGATTAAGAAACAGACTTATTTTTTTTCCAGTTTCTTATATTCTTTATTAGGTGAACACGTGCCTTAGAATCATAATCAAGTTTGGAAATATGGAGGACTAATGAAGATCCCTCCTTCATATGGCAGTTCCAGTTGTTACCCTCCTAAAACCTGTGGTCTCTTCTAGATTTTGTTGCCGTTCCACGTAGCACAACTCCAAAAGATGGGACTTCTGATGCAGCGACTTGATTCCAGGTAGGGAGCAATCATCTCCAAGGCCTACCGAGAAAGCCAAAAGAAGGATATTTGTCATTGCCTAGTGTTGTCATTACACAGCACAATAGCTTAAACCAGAACAAAACCACACATTTCTGCTTAATATCTGAAAAGCTATATTTCTCTTGCTTTCAATTGGCAACGTGTTTGCAATATGGGAGATATAACTTTAGAAAACACAAATTGATCAGGTCCTTTGCCACTATTTCATCCATTATGGAAGATGTCTCCAATCTTGGCAACTTTTGTGACTTGTGGACTTCAACTCCCAGAATTCCTCAGCCAGCCATGGTATGTCAAATCTTTTTGAGAACTGAAATGTCTTCAAGGAAAAACCAGAAAGTCCAGTTGCCTCTTGAAAAAGCAGCTTTGGGACAATCTCTAAAAGTAAAAGCAGGTGGTGGTTGTGGCCAGGAGGGTCTTTGCGCAACTGTGGGTTGTGCGCCAGTTATGCCCTTTCCCGGACCAACAATCCCTACCTACAGTCACTCATGAGCTAGTCACTTCCAATCTTGACTATTGCAACACACTCTACATGGGGCTGCCCTTGAAGAGCATCCAGTTGCTGCAAAATGCAGCGGCCTGCATGGTTTTGTGCAGACCTCGGTGTACACATGTATCGCCTCTCTTGCAGGAGCTGCATTGGCTGCCGATTTGCTTCCAGGTGCAATTCAATGTGCTGGTTGTCACCTTTAAAGCTCTTCATGGCTTGGGACCAGGTTATCTGAGGGACCGTCTTTTGCCGGTCACATCTATCTGACCCATCAGAGCGGGGAGGCAGGGCATGCTGCAGGTCCCATCCCCTAGGGAGATACACCTGGTGGGACCCAGAAGAAGGACCTTCTCCATGGTGGCTCCCTCTCATTCCCACAGAGATTAGAATGGCCCCCACTCTAATACTCTTCCAGAGGGCGCTGAAGACCTGGTTCTACCAGCGGGTCTGGGGAACCAAAGCAGGATGGAGCCCATTAAATGGCTCGTGTGATCTGCTGTCGCAGGGGTGGGGGTGATTTTATTATATTATATTAATTTTTTATTTTTATTTTTAAATTTGATTTATATGCCGCCCTTCTCTGAAGACTCAGGGTGGCTTACAATGTGCTCAGCACATTGATTCTTTTCATTAGTTTTATTGTTTTAAATGAGGTTTTATATTCTGTAAGACACCTTGAGTCGCCATGGGCAAATAGGTGGCAATATAAATTCAATCAATTCAATCAATAAATGTTGAATCAAGTTTGACTGTCACACAATCATGCCCTTTTCTTAGCAACAGCAAAGAAATGTTTTTTGATGCCGCCTTTGGAGTGTTTTCACTTCCCTGTTTAACCTACAACCTTGAGATTGCCTGAAGCTGGCTGGAGATCCCTCATCCATAGTCCCATTTCAGCTTAGCTCCTGAGTCCAGGTGAGAGTGACCAGATGCTGTTGCCTGCTGAGACCTTAAGAACCTCAGTGAAGTTATCAACTCCTGTGAAGGTCTTGGAAACTATTGGCTCTGTCATTGCTGCAGGAGTTGACCATTTGCAGAAGAAATTAAAGCTGGCAAAGTTTTCAATACTTTTTAATGCAACTTACAAAAATGTCATCAGAACCGAACCAAAATGAAGCAGAAAAACAGAGTTCTATTTACATGCACATTTCAGTACAAAGAGAGGACATGCTCAGCACATTTATTCATTTGCCTTATACCTTCTGAATAATTTTAAGACCTATTTATTTATTTTATTTGTCAAGAATGTATTAGGTAATATATATAAGCATGGATTGGATACATATAATAGATACATATAGAGGAAACATTAGGACAGGGACGGTAGGCACGCTGGTGCTCTTATGCACGTCCCTTAGATCCTTCTAAAACTAGAGACTACTGAATCGGTTTTTATTATTTCTCTATACTCTTTTATATTCCGGATATAGTTTTTGCTAAATAATGAAATAGAAATGCCTTCCAATATTCTTGCCCCAATTCTCCAATGCATTGTTGGAGAAGATGCTGAGACTCTAGAAAGAGTGCAGAGAAGAGCAACAAAGATGACTAGGGGATTGGAGGCTAAAACATATGAAGAACAATTGCAGGAGTTGGGTATGTCTAGTTTAATGAAAAGAAGGACTAGGGGTGACATGATAGCAGTGTTCCAATATCTCATAGGTTGCCACGCAAAAGCGGCAGTCAACCTAATCTCCAGAACACCTGAGGGTAGGATAAGAAGCAATGGATGGAAACTAATCAAGGAGAGAAGCAACCTAGAACTAAGGAGAAATTTCCTGACAGAACAATTAATCGGTGGAACAACTTTCCTCCAGAAGCTGTGAATGCTTCAACACGGGAAATTTTTAAGAAGAGATTGGACAACCATTTGTCTGAAATGATATAGGGTTTCCTGCCTGAATGGGAGGTTGGACTAGAAGACCTCTGTTATTCTATTAAGTAGCAATCTTTGAAACAACTTTGTATAGGATAAATTATCTACCAAGGATTTTAAGATTATGTTGTATGTGACATTTCTGTAAGGTCAGAAAGCAATTACAGTTACTGAGTATGGAAATTAGAGAGCTGGGAGGATTGTAAATTGCTCCATTTTTCTATAGATCCCAATAAATATTCCCAGTTTCTCCCCTTAAACTGCTGCATGCTGACTTTGCTGCCAAGATCCTGGCTTATGTGCCATTTGAGCACTCTTAGATACACACCTTGGCTTTATTGGGATGAAAATCATATTCACTTTATTACTGCAAACTTTCAGTAATTGTTGGTAGAAATTCATGTATAAAGCAGAATGCATTTCACCTCAAAGCGATGAAGGAACTCCTTCAGATTTGGGAACTGATCCAAGCATTTTGGGTCCAGCATTTGATGTACATCTAACGCATCATAAGCAATGAAATCTATGTAGGTGAGCTAGAAAAATTAACAGTGGGAAAATATTTTTAAATGGAAGAATAAAATGTGCCAAATAGCATAGTTTGATGTAAATTGCCTAGAACATGAATACCTTTCTGTCTGCAAACCACTGCCTGTCCCCCAGAAATTGAGAGAACTGCTTGAGTTTCCCAGGTAGTAATTCCAAATATTCAGGCTTTAGTTTTTCCTGCAAAAAGAGACGATTATGTACAGGCTGGGTTCTAGCTAAATCTTTGTAAAACTTTGAATTTAGCAATTTCCCTTTTTTGTTGTTGTTCTTTTCCCTCGGCTTAATCACTAATGCAGAACTTTTCTCTCTCCATCCTACCCAGGAATAGAGGATCAAATTAATCTATCCGCTCATCCCAAAAAAGCCCAAACTCATCTTCAGGCATCTTTTACAGTCCGATACAGTGGTGGTATTCAGCTGGTTCTACCCAGCTCAGGTGAACCGGTAGCGGCGGTTGTGGGAGGCTCCAGCCATCCACCTGGACATCATTATGTCCCATTTATGACAATCTGTGCATGCGTGGAAGGCCCTGTGCATGTGCAGAGGTGGCACGCGTGTTCACATTTGCGAACCAGTAGCGAAGGTAAGTGAATACTACCCCTGGTCTGATAGCATTTTGAAGGAAGACAGAAAGCACAACACTCACAAAATCTGGACTGTAACACAATTTTGCAAAGCCCATACGGAAATCCATGAGGTGGTTCTCAAGCATGTCCATCCTGATCATTTCTTCTTCAGTCTCACCACCTGTGGCAACACAAGGTCCTACAAAACTAAGGATCTGCAATTATTTGAAGAAAATCATTTTTAAAGCAACACCAAAGGGGAGTCTGAACCACTTACACATCTTGTGCTTGCGTGCAATGTATCGCAGGATGGCGTTGCTTTGGGAAATCTTTCTGTCACCATCAATAAGATAGGGGAGCTAGGGAGAAAGAAAAAGAAGAAGAGTAAAGATGCAAAGATATTATGAATTATTACATTGTCCAAACATGTCCCTTGAACAATTCTTAAATTCTAGGAATGAACCAAGAGGAGGATTTTCTGAGAGTGGCTTGAATTCATGATTTTATAACCACACATTGCATAGGATAGAACACATTTGCACAGTGTTGTCAGTGGCCAGAATAATAATTTTTGGGTTCTGCCGAGATTAAACTGAAATATCCAATTATTTCTCATATTCTTATTCATTCTGTTCTCCTGAGACATTCTTTTTGCATATAGCATTCTCAATATCCCCCCCCCGTCCTTTCATCTTTTTCCATACAGAATTTGAGTATCCCCTCTCAACCCACAGGAATGTACCGCTATCTAGTCCACAACTGCTACATACATTTGGGAAGTCCAAGCCCAGCTTCTCCTTCACACTTGTCCATTCAGTCATATCCATAGTAGGAACTGTAAGCAGATACAGGTATGGTTAATGCAAGTCCATTTAAACAGATTGGGCAAAATGAAGATTTTGTGGCTGCAACAACAGCAGAGATATGACACATTGTTTTGACATCTCTACAGCAAAACGTAATTACGGCAGATCCCAACAAAGGTCATTCTCATTTCAGGTTGATTTGTCAAGTCCCAATTCCATTGTTACATCTCTCACACTGCTCTGTCTCCTCTCCACAAAAGCCATTCTGTGAGAAAAAGGCCAAAAATCAATTGTTCATTTTTTTGGGGTGTGCAGCACTGACCTTTCCATCCAGCACATTGAATTCCTGGACATCCCAGCAGCTCTGGAACTGCAGAGAGGGCCTGTCCTGATTGCAGTTGGTCTTTCCATTCCATGCTGGGAATGGAATCCTTCCCATTTCTATTGAATCAGAGGCTAAGGCTGAAGCTGGCTATTCTGAAATAGTATTCCTAGCGTTGTCTTGAACACAGAATTGCTCCCTTGCTGACAAACTTGAAGTCCTCGTTTTACAGCAGATGAGACTTAAGTCCTCTCCACCCCGACTAATTAAAGCTGGATAAAGCTTTGTTTTACTGCCTTTTGTAGTTTCATGGCAGACAAATTCAACTATTAGGATATTTCCAATATGGAAATACGATGAATGACCCATTGCTTTTACATCTGACATACATTGCATGATTCCCTATTTTATTGGATAGCAGTGTTCCAATATTTAAGGGGTTGCCACAAACAAGAGGGAGTTAGTCCATTCTCCAAAGCACCTGAGGTCAGGACAAGAAGCAATGGATGGAAACTAATCAAGGAGAGAAGCAACCTAGAACTAAGGAGAAATTTCCTGACAATTAGAACAATTAATCAGTGGAGCAAGTTGCCTCCAGAAGTTGTGAATGCTCCAACACTGGAGGTTTTTAAGAAGATATTGGACAACTGTTTGTCTGAAATGGTACAGGGTTTCCTGCCTGAGCAGGAGGTTGGACTAGAAGACCTCCAAGGTCCTTTCCAACTTTGTTATTCTGTATTCTGTAGTGAGAAAAAAAAAACATTTTTGTTCCCAATCTATACTCACCAATGCCAAGCATTCCAACTCTTGATTTCAGTTCATTGTTTTCCACTAGGGTAAGATACATTATGTTTATATTTAAATAACAGTCATCAGCATTTAGATATGCACATTAAGATACAATTGTATACTTATCAATATATATGTATTTGTATTATATATGCTATTTTGCAAATATTGAATAGACAGCTTAAACAATATAAGTTGTTTAGTTGGCACTAAATGTACTTTTTGCATGCCTCTAAATACTATGATTTCACCCATTGTTTGTCCAGGATACAATTTCTTTCTAAAAATGAAACAACCCCCCTCCCACAACTACTCCAACAATGGTCATTATTATTTATACATTTTCCCAGGAAGATGCCTTTACAAATAATACCTAACCAAGTGATTATGGTATCCCAAGTTGTCAACTTTGCTTGAAACTAAAAACCTCATTCTGCATTCATTTCAGCTTCTTGGGCCAACTTGAGGGGTGGGGGCAGGAAAAGTGATCCATTATGAATGGGTCATGATTTTATCGGTGAACCTACTTCATCCACTGTCAGAGAAAATCAGTGCCTGCAAAATTTCTACTGCCCCATTGACAATCCTGGTTCTGTGTCAAGAATATCTCTTCCAAAATGTTGCTAATTATTACCCTGATCAGTGAGTGTACAACTCACGACAAGAAGCTTTTTCTCTGGCTTTGCTGCTATCTCCTTTCAATATGTTCAATCAAGAATATGAATTTCAATTAGCAGAAGGTATCTCTCTCAATCTGATCACTGGAGCCAGAATAGCTTGGGTCTGTCTTTGGGATTCAAGCTTCTCTAAACTGGTTTTTTACAGAGTGCAACTCCCAAGAGAGAAATACAGTAAGATAAAGAACCATATAGAAAAGCAGCAGCCACAGCTAACTATCTAGATTCTGTCCAGTAGAAATGAAACTCTGACTTGATCCTGGACAACCAACTTTCTCATTTGAAGTCAGGTGGAACATGATTGAAACTGGCAAATACAGGGAAACTGGCAAATAAGCACCATGTTTCCTTATATTCTTTCCTAAGTGCGATGGAGACTGGTGTATTCTAGTCTCCCGCACCTTATTGAAAACCTGAAGACATGAGAATTTGCAGCAGGGGAAAAGGGGCAAGGACAAAAATGCAAGTTACAAGTCAACATAGTTGCATCAGATATTGGGATGCAAATAATAAGGCCAGTAATTGTGATGATGGCACAATCATCATTTTGAGAATAATGTAGATTACTGTACACTCTGCCTCCTAGAGAAAAATTGGGTAGGAGTTGGTGACGGATATGAAAGGAACTCAGGAAACAAAATGTTACTGGGGAAAGGGCAAAGGCAGGACAGATATTCTGGGTGGAGTCATGGAGGGCTGGGTAGGGATCAGAGAAGAGTGAGTAAGCTCTCCTTGAACTCCCAAACACATCTGCATTCACACATGCAGGTAATCCTCATTTAGCAATTGTTCACAGTTATAACAGTGATGAAAACTTAATCTTGCAATCAGTCCTCGCATTTACAACCTTCACAGGTCTTTAAAGCAAAGGAAAGCTGAAGTAAGATCATAAGAACAATCAAAATTTCCCTTAGCAACCAATTTGCTTAATGACTGACTTGCCGGTCCCAATTGTGGACTGTTTTTACAATAGAAAGGGTCAACTTTGACTTTGCCTCCCAGGGAATGAAGTGATTTTGTCACTGGGCATTGTCAAAATAAGGGGAAAATAGTATTTTTATACTGATAAGCTAATGACGACTTAAGCCACTTTTGACCTGGGTGTAAGGTGGAAACTTAATGGGAACAAGAAAGGCAATTGGTAGGATTAGGATTTGTTTATGCTGTGCCTAGATTTAAGTGACACTGAAGCAATCACAACAATTTTACACAAATATGCAACCAGAGTTTAAAAACAACAAATATTTATAGAGTAGCCATTGAAACAGATTAACAGACATTTTGTTCTTATTCGTGTATCTAAATCAGCAATAGTAAAAAATAGAAATCGTAAATCTTTGGCAAGTTTATTTGTGTTACCGATACCAAGTAGCTTTTGTTTTTTCAAGCAATTCTAATACTTGAAAATTGGAAGCACTGCTTTGGGTGTTTGCTGAATCGTTTAAAATTTGCTAAATTAAAATCTGCTAAGACATAGCCAATATTTGCTCAACATTTCTAAGCCTGGAAAAAGCCAACATGCCAGTTCAGAAAATACTCTGGTGAGCCCAGCATCCTTCTCCCAGAAAGTTAAGTCAAGCCATCTTGAAGTTCAAGACCTCTGTTTAGTTCCTTACCTTTTCCACCGAGAACATACCGTTTCTCTTTATAGGGGGTCTTGGTATACTCTAAGAGCAGTCTAATGGAATGAGCCAACTGCAGGGAAAAGAATATGGTAAATAAGACTAGGTACTCATAGGTACTCATAATTGCCCCAAAGACAGCCTTATAAAAAATTGAAATAGTTCGATTAGTTTCTAGTATTAAGTGAGGAGCAGCATGTGTTGCTTTGCTCTTGTGCTGCTGATAGGTTTCCAACAGACACCTAAATTGCAGTATCCAATCTGGGTCGGTCACCGGGACCAGAGGTTTTTTCTTCCGAGCTTTCGGACTGATGCTGGAGCCCATCCAACATGAGTCCGAAAGCTCAGAAAACAAAATCTCTGGTCCTAGTCTGGACCCAGATTGGATCCTGCAACATTATCCTGGGACGTTTATATTCACCTTCATTAGTGAGACACCTAAATTGACTGCTGTGAGCAGAAGAGAGAGACAAGTAGGTTGGTTTGGAAACTGACGGCAGGAGCCTCTAACAGCAGCAATTTTCTCTGGTTTAGCTAAGCCAAATGATTGGCCAAAGGAAACAGGCAGGTTTCCTGATATTCCTCCCATCAAGGTTTCTCATCCTGCCCTCAAAGGCAGGACTTGAACTCTTGGTCTCCTGATTCCTAGGCTGATCCTTTAATCACTACTGGTACTCCTCAACTTATAACCACAACTGAGCCCACCCAAAATTTCCATTGCTAAGTGAGACAGTTGTGAAATGAATTTTGCCCCATTTTACGACTTTTCTTGAAACAGTGGTTAAGTGAGTCACTGCAGTTGTTAAGTAAGTAGCAACCTGCCAATTGTTTTATATGTTGGTTGCCAAGTGTTCAAAGTTTTGATCACGTGACCACGGGGATGCTGCAACCCTCGTAAGTCTGGACAACGATCATAAGTCACTTTTTTCCCCAGTGCCCATGAAACTTTGAACGGTCACTATACAAATGGCTGTAAATCGAGAACTACCTGGAAACCAAAACGGTCCCAATCCTCCTACCACCGGTGGTTGAATGAACCCGAAGGGGGCATGCGCGCTGCAAGAGGCCCGTCGCCGCCGGAGTTCTCCGCTTTGTTTTCAGCGATGGCCGAAGCCGTCGAGAAAACGCTTCTTGCCCGCCTGGCTTCGCCCACCCGCCTGCAGCCTCTTGGCCTCGATCGATCCGAAGGCGGAGAGCGCCGAGTCCTGGGCAGGAGCGAGGCCGGTCGGGTCCTGCTGGCCACCCCGCCTCCCTCCACGCGGATTCTTTACCCCTCGGATATTCCAGTAGCCCAGCGTGGCTTCCATCTTCTTGGCTGGGGCCGTCAGACGTGCTGGGCGCTGTCTCTCGTGGCAAGCAGAAACGACCCCGCTCCCTTTCGGAACCCCGGAGATCCCCAGATCTCTGCTTTTATACTCAAGCGGAGGAACGGCCCAATGAGGAGGATGTGGCGAGTCCCAACACAGGCAAAGCGCTGGTGGGAAAGCCTTCCCCGAGGTGCGGACAATCAGGTGGCGGGTTATCTGTCCCGCCCCTTACTCGCCAAACCCGATTTCTCTTCCGAACCGTCAATCAGCTTCAAAGAAGCCCCTCTCTTCAGGTCACCTACGCCGGACCCACTTCGTTCGAGCCTAAGAGACGCCTCTCGATGCCTTACCGGTTCGTTTCCGAAATGTTTAGCTCTGGGCTTATCCTGATAAACGATTATCCCTATAAAGAAAAATAACTTGAGGTGTAAACGAAAGAAACAGTCGGGAGTACTGGAGAGGGGGGGGGGGGAAGCCTGTGTGAATGAAGTCTCTAGGGGTTTTTTTAACCATCCCCCATCACCACTACAAGAGGGTACTAGTAGTGGTTTAATTTTTTATTTTATTTTATTTATTTTTATATGCCGCCCTTCTCCGGAGACTCAGGGTGGCTTACAATGCGTTAAGCAATAGCCTTCATACTTTTGTATATTTATACAAAGTCAGCTTATTGCCCCCACAAACCGGGTCCTCATTTTACCCACCTTAGAAAGGATGGAAGGCTGAGTCGACCTTGAGCCTGGTGAGAATTGAACTCGCAGTAATTGCAGGCAGCTGGATGTTAAATGCTGCCTTAGTAGGAGGCATTAGCCTCCTACTCCACTCAGGCTCTTATTTGCACAAGGAAAACACTTTCCAAGAAGATAACCGTCTTTATGAAATAACCTGAAATTATGCAGGCAAACATCCTCTCCAAGAAAAATCTTTGTTATTAACCAGCAATATCATTACACACTGTAAGAATCTGAACTTGAGTCTTGTGGGGGGTGGGGGGGAGGAAATGTTTGTTAAGAGTGATATAGATATGATAGGCACATGTATGTGTGTGTATAACAGGGGTGAAATGTAAAATGTGTTACTACTGGTTCTGTGGGCGTGGCTTAGTGGGGGGGTTAATGTGACTGGGTGGGCGTGGCCAACTTTTTTAAAAAAACTTCAAAGCATTTTTTCTGCAAAAAAAAAATGCTTTGAAAAGCCTCTGCGGATCAGGCAACTCAGCTGGGATCCTCAGAGGCTTTTCAAAGCATTTTTTTAACCACCTCTTTGGCCCAAGAGATTGCAGGAAAAAATGTTTGAAAAGCCTCTGCCGATCAGGCAACACAACTGGGATCCTCAGAGGCTTTTCAAAGCATTTTTTTACCACCTCTTTGGCCGAAGAGGTTGCAGGAAAAAAATGCTTTGAAAAGTTTTTTTTAAAAAAAGCCTCTGATGATTGTGTGGCTCAGCTGGGCATGTGGGGGGGGACACACAGGGATTTTTGCTATTGGTTCTCCGAACCACCGGCCGCCATCGCTATGGGATCGGTCCGAACCGGGAGCATTTCATCCCTGGTGTATAACATACACATGCACACACACACGTGTGTATGTCCGTGTGTGTATATGTATATGCAATGAAATAAATAAGTGAAATTAATAATACAAAAATATTTAAATGGAACAATAAAATGTGTCAGATGTCATGGATTCTCTGTTGGTCACACATATCTGTTTTCCAGAAATTGAGAGTATAACTTGAACTCCCTGGCATTAAATCCAAATATTCAGGTTTCTTTTTCTTTCCTGTTTAAAAAAAATGAAATTTACATACTGACTGGTTTCCAGAAAGTTGTTATGAAATCTTAACCTACCTATTTCTAGGCCTCTTGGTTTCCTTCCTGCTCTCTTCCCTCGTCTTAATAACTTGAGACAACTATGACCTGGATGACTGAGAATCTCCACAGACATCTACTTTTCTCTCACCTTCCTACCCCCAGAAATAGAGGGTTGATCAATTGTGCAATTTACCCATTCACCTCAAAATTTCCCCCAACCTAATCTTCAGATCATCTGTTACAGTCTGATACCATTTTGATAGGGAGAGAAGGGAGACAGAAGAGAGACGGAAAACACAACCCAAAATCTGGACTGGAGCACAACTTTGCAAGGCTATTTGGAAATCTGTGAACTGCTTCTCCATCATGACCAGCCTGGCCATTTCATTATCTGTGGCAAAACAGTGTTCTGCAAAAATAAGTACCGTATTTTCCGGCGTATAAGATGACTTTTTAACATATGAAAATCTTCTCAAAAGTCGGGGGTCGTCTTATACGCCGGTGTTGTTCTCCTGTAACCAGGCAGACCAGCCCGAAAGGCTCTGACAAGCCTTAAATGGCTCTGGCGATCCAAGCTCTGACGATCTGCTAATCAGGCAACTCAGCTGGGATCGCCAGCGCCATGTAAAAGGAAAAAAGTTTTCCCCCTCCAGCTTGCTTACCTTAGCTGCTAGTCCCAACGCTTGCCTTGCTTCGCTTGCCTGAATCTATTCCATCAGCAAGCAATCAAGCAGGCAGGGAGTTGTGGACTTCAACTCCCAGAATTCCTCAGCCAGCAAAACAAAGCTGACTGAGGAATTCTGGGAGTTGAAGTCTACAAGTCTTAAAGTTGCCAAGGTTGGAGACCTCTGTTCTATTGGGTAAGTTTTTTCCCCCTTTGGGATCTTTAAAAAAAATAGTTAATTAGGGTTTCTTTTAAGTTGTTCTTTTTTAGACCTAGCCATTTAAAGTTTAGGAAGTTTTAAATTTAGCTTTCATATAAAAATAAAAATAAAATAAAATAATATTTGTGCAGCTTTCTGAGATTTAGTGTGTTTTTGTAGTGTTTCACTCTAACTACACAAACACAAACTACACAAAATCTCACAAAGCTGTATGTGGAATTTTGTGTGTGTAAAGTGTGAAAGTTGTTTTTTGGGGGGCTTTTTGTGGCTGTGTGAGGTTCCTGCTTGTTGCAGAGCCATTTTGGGTCTAGCACAGCTGCTTTTACATTGTGGGTGAGCCAGTTGTGTTGTGTTGTGTGTGTGTAAAGTGTGAAAGTAGTTTTTGGGGGGCTTTTTGTGGCTGTGTGAGGTTCCTGCTTGTTGCAGGGGCCATTTTGGGTCTAGCACAGCTGCTTTTACATTGTGGGTGAGCCAGCTGATGTTTTTTAATTTTTATTTGGTGTGCGTTGGAAGAGGGGTAGTCTTATACAGCGAGTATAGCCCAAACCCTATATTTTAACAGGAAAATTCGGGGGTCGTCTTATACGCCCAGTCGTCTTATACGCCGGAAAATATGGTATCTGCTTTTGGGCAATCATTTAAAGGAAATCATTTTCATCTTAAGGCAACACTGAACACAAAAACATTCATACATTTTGTCTGTCCAAGCCCACCTTTTCTCTTCACACTAGTCCACTGACTTGTATCAAAATTAGGAACTGTAAGCAGAGATATGAATGGTTAATGCAAATCCACCTGAGCAGATTAGGCAAGATGGAGATGTGGTTGCAAAAACAGCAAACATACAGAAACATAGTTTTGATATTGCTTCAGCAAAATGCAATTACGTTAACTATTAACAAAGGTTATTCTCATTTAAGGTTGACATGTCAAGACCGGATTGCACTGCAACCTCTCTTTCACTCTTCTGCCTCCTCCTCCCTAAAGCCATTGTCTTGAGAAAAGGCCAAAATCCTTTTTTTTAAACCTTATATGGGCATGCAGCTCGGAGCTTTGAGGTTCAAAGTAGACAGTCTAGGACAGGGATCAGCAACCTGCGGCTTTGGGGCACTGAACCACAACCGAACAAGATCCAGATCAAAGATAAAGATGATGGAAGTAACAAGATCTGCACTATTGGCTGCTACAGTACGCAAGACAGAATGGAAGTAAAATATGGATAATTGCTGCCAAAATTTACTGGGTCAAGGTGATGTACAACTGGGTATCACCCACACTTTAGTGGCATTGAACTCAAAGCTTTAGATGACTAGTTATCTTCCCCAGAGGATTCATGTTGATTTAAATAGCATAGGACAGGGGTCAGCAACCTGCAGCTCTGAAGCCACATGTGGCTCTTTCACCCCTCTGCTGTGGCTCCCTGTCACTCAAAATATGCGTCACAACCACCAATGTGTGACACCCGCCGGCACCTGATTTATTGAGCTTTTCAACACCTGGTAGGCCAACCATGGATAAATCCAAGAAAAGAAAAGTTTCAGAAGAAAACAGAATATTTAATTCAACTACATATGCTAGTTTTGTGGCCGCTCAAGAAATAGTCAGGCACAGGAAGGGTTTTGTGGCTCCCAATGTTTTCTTTTCTGTGGGAAATGGGTCCAAATGGCTCTTTGAGTGTTTAAGGTTGCAGACCCCTGGTCTAGGAAGTCAAAGTTCTTTACCGTAGGTCAGAACTACTTTGATTGTAATGTATAGTAGCAGAATCTCGCATGTCTGAATATGCTTCTCCCTCCCTCCCTTTATCTTTGTGTGAATTAGAGAGGGGCTTGTCTGAGATGTTTATTCACACTTGCCTGGACTTGAGCCCCTTTTATCTGACCATTGCCTTGGTAGCAGCTCTTCTTCCTGTCCTTCAAGGCCATTTCCTCCTCTTTCTATTACTTTCTATCCATCATACTGAACTCTTGGACTCCATAGCAGCTTTGGAAGTTCAGGGAAGGCCTGTCCTGTTGGAGTTGGTTTTCCATGCTGGCTTCAGGATTTCCACTGAGGCTGAAAGTGGCTGCTCTAAATTACTATTCTGTTGTGGCCCGTACGCGGCCTGTGCAGCTAGTAGCTGATTCAGACAGTGAGGAGACTGGTGTGGTGCTGCGCCAGCAGCCTGTGCAGCTGGCACTCAAGTCGGACAATGAGGAGGCTGGAGAAGATGTGGTGCCAGAGGTGAGGATTCAGCCAGGGCCTTCAGAATCTCCAGAAGCTCCCTTAAGTGAAGAGGATGAAGAGGAGGAGCCTCTTCTCGATGCACGGGCGCGCAGAGCTGCCAAAAGGCAGGAGTGGCTCCTCAGGAGGAGGTCTCCTCGAGAATAAGGCTTGGGGCTAATTGGCCACTCCCTTAGTCTATTTAAGGAGGAATACCAACTGAAGCAATTTGCAGGGAACAACTTAGTTCACATACCTTCGTGTCTTGTCTTGCTTATCTTATCAGCTTCCTGCAAATTGCTTCTGGGCATTCTGCCAACCATAGTAAGCTTTCAGTTATTCTTTGAATTCTTGGTGGCTGTTAATGCAATTAATTAACAGTCGTTGTTCTAAAAGACTGGTTTATTCAGTAAACTAAGGTTTGAATGGACTTCGTGTGTGCTGCGTTCTTTGGGATCCCTAGCTGGGGCAGAACATATTCTTAGCTTTGCCTTGAATGCATTACTGCTCGCCTAGGTTCACTGATGACAAATGAACCTTTCACAGACGATGACACTTATCCTATCCCACTGTGCTGTCCTGCTCCCATACACTCGCATGGACCACGCTTGGGCTCAGCCTGTCGCTCATCTGATCAACCCGACTGTCGCTTTTCAGCTGGCCCCACACCAGGGGTGGGTTCTACTTACCTCCCCTACCGGTTTGCATGGGAGGGCGTGCACACTTGCTTTTCTGTGCAGATCATTCATGATTATGTCCAGGCAGGTGGGCAGAGCCTCCCGTCGCCGTTACTACTGGTTCACAAGAACCGGACCAAACCGGGAGCAACCCACCACTACTCCACACCCACCGAACCCCGATCTGAGTCCTCATGCAGCTCCGCGCTCTCTTCTCTTGACTCCTCCTCCGAACTTGCATCCGGAGAGAGATCCGGAGGCAGATTTCTACTGATTAACCTGCCTATTGATTAATACTGGATAAAGCAGGACTTTAGTAAATTTTGTAGTTTCATGCAGACAAAATTCAACAGTTAAGAACTTTCTAATATGGAAATATAATGAACAGTATTGCCATTACACCTGACAAACTTTGCAATACTTATACTCACCAAAGTCAAGTTAGATATGTTATCTAAACTGGTTTCCCTCTTCCCTATTATGGGGAGAGGCAGAATATTTTTTTAATTCTCATAATTGGCACCTATCTACTCTACATACAGTATATGCCAGGATAAGCAACTTTGTGCATACATAAGTCTCTTTGTGTTTGTGTGCTTCTTTAGCAAGTCTCTTGATACTAAAACTGTTTAGATCCGCGGTCACCAACTGGTGGTCCATAGATATTATTTGCATTTTTTCCCCCAATTTTTTATATTTTTTTAGCATAAAACATAAAATACATCTTTTTAGAGCAGAGGTTTGATCCGGCTTAAAATAAGTACAATTATTCACATTCCCTCAATCAATTTTGTTCCAAATTTTAAAATCTTTAAAAAGGAAAAAAAAGAATAAAAAAAGACAAAATTCTTATTCTAAACATTTATCATTCTACTATAACACCCAAAATTCTAAACAATAAACACCGTTCTAAAACTTTATCATTTTAACAATTAATATTTCATATATATTCCTCAATCCTAAAATCCATTGCCTCAAAACTATATTTTATCTCTCTTAAATGACAACAGATATCCAATTCTTGACAAAAAATATTTTCCTCCTCTCTTAAAATCATTTTGAAATAAATCAAATTTTTTTTCTATATTTTATTACTTCCAAAATATTTTACCTTAATACTTCAAATTTATTCTCAAATTCTATTAGACCAGCTGTTTAACTGATTCATGGTTTAAATATCTATTTCCCAGATAATTTCCAATATTCCTTTCTCAATTTATTTAACTGGTTCACCGTTCAATTACTATTCTCCAATAATGTCTCTTCCGCTTCCTCCTAGGTTTATTTTTGGGCTGTAACTCCATCTTCTGGTCATTACTGGTACAGTATTTTGCCATCTCCCCCCCCAAAAAAACTTTGTCTCTCCCTTTTATTATTTACGAAACTTTTTTTAAATTTGTGGAACATTTCCCAATTTGTACATAATATTGCCTTTATAGTTGGAGTATTAAGAATAAGCCCTAAGCAACTTGCATGAGTCTGCAATACCACAACTGATTTGGACTCAATATCAGCCCTTTAACTCCAAGGTCATGTTTGGTCAAAATAATAATAGAATGGTAGTAACTGCTACACAGATTGTCAATATAATCACATAGCAAATGAAGGAAGTTGCATTAGTATGGCGCAACTCGTATGGTTATGGGCGCAACTCGTTGTGCCCACGTGACACCCCTCCTGCGCGAGCTGCACTGGCTCCCAGTGGTCTTCCGGGTGCGATTCAAGGTGTTGGTTACCACCTTTAAAGCGCTCCATGGCATTGGACCTGGATACCTTCGAGACCGTCTTCTGCTTCCAGTAGCCTCCCACCGGCCAATTCGCTCCCACAGAGAGGGTCTCCTCAGGTGCCATCGGCCAAATTATGTCGGCTGGCAACACCCAGGGGGAGGGCCTTCTCTGTGGGAGCCCCTGCCCTTTGGAATGATCTGCCCCCAGAAATTCGTAAAATCTCTGATCTCCGTGTGTTTCGCTGTGCCCTCAAAACCATGTTGTTCCGCCAGGCTGGGCTATCAATGTAAAGATTTTTAATTGGTTTTAAATGGGATTTTAAATTTGGGGTATTACAAATTGAGCCTATTATTTAATAATTTTAATTATTTTTAAATTTTGTCTGTCTTTGTGTTTTTAATTAGGCTGTACACCGCCCTGAGTCCTTCGGGAGAAGGGCAGTATAGAAATAAAATAAATAAAATAAAATAAAATAAAATAAAATAAAATAAAATAAAATAAAATAAAATAAAATAAAATAAAATAAAATAATAAAATAAAATAAAATAAAATAAAATAAAATAATAAAATAAAATAATAATAAAATAAAATAAAATAAAATAATAAAATAAAATAAAATAAAATAAAATAAAATAATAAAATAAAATAAAAATAAAATAAAATAAAATAAAATAAAATAATAAAATAAAATAAAAATAAAATAAAATAAAATAAAATAAAATAAAATAAAATAATAAAATAAAATAATAAAATAAAATAATAAAATAAAATAATAAAATAAAATAAAATAAAATAAATAAAATAAAATAATAAAATAAAATAAAATAATAAAATAAAATAAAATAATAAAATAAAATAAAATAAAATAATAAAATAAAATAAAATAAAATAAAATAAAATAAAATAAAATAATAAAATAAAATAAAATAAAATAATAAAATAAAATAATAAAATAATAAAATAAAATAAAATAAAATAAAATAAAATAAAATAAAATAATAAAATAAAATAAAATAAAATAAAATAAAATAAAATAAATAAATAAATAGTAGAAGGTTGAGTTTATCATAGCAGGTAGTTAATAGTTTCAAGACAATGGCTTACTTGCCCAATAAAGTACATGGAAATCTACCTATTGGTAACAGAGCTCGATCTTTGTGTGAATGCAGACTTGAATTCATGTTCTGAGATATTCTGATGACAAGGTCAGGTAGTACATAAGCAGGAATCATGGAGAGGCATTACCAATTACGTATGGAGATTCTCAGTCATCCAGGTCAATGGTTGTCCCATAGGTGCTGTTTCAAGAGGCAACTGGACTTCCTGTTTTTTCTTTGAAGACCTTTCACTTCTTATCCAAGAAGCTTCTCCAGCTCTAAAGAAGCTTCTTGGATAAGAAGCAAAACGTCTTCAAAGAAAAACCAGAAAGTCTAGTTGTCTCTTGAAAAAAGCACCTTTGAGACACTGCCAATTATGTTATACCAGTGTTTCTCAACCTTGGCCCCTTTTGAGGATGGGTGGACTTTAACTCCCAGAATTCCCCAGATAGCAAAACTGCCTGAGGAATTGTAGGAGTTGAAGTCCACCCATCTTCAAGGGGACAAGGTTGAAAAACACTGCATTAGACAATATTGGTCTAAACCAGTAGACATGAAGCCTGACCAATGATTTGACAGCCACTATTATCTTGCAACTTAATCTATTTGAAAGAGGGATTCAGACCTGCCCTAATATTCCCTTATCTCCATTAGCAATAGTACCTACAACTGTGTGTAACAAGTTTGTTGTCTTCAGCTGCCAGGAAGCCTCTGTTCATATGTTACTCAATTTCTTTTCAACTTGGAAATGTTCTTGAAATTATTAAATTCATGATCCTTTTTCTTACCTGGTTAAAAACCCTTGGTATGAATGATTTCTGGCGGGAGGAATTCATAGCAAGATAGTTAATAGATACCTACACATTCATTTGCTTCTCTTTGAAGCTTTAACAGCACCATTTAATAGGGCATGGCAGAAGTTGAACACCAACAGGTAGAAATCCAGGCTTTTGTTTTTATTACCAAGCTTGTTTTCTTATGTAAGCAAATTATTTCCCATATCTATGAAGCACTAGCACTTTTTTTGGTGTAGGTATTCATTAGGGCCATTCAGAGCAACACATATGCAGACCTTCACATGGATTAAGGAAAACAGCCTATCTCCCAATGCCTTTGCCCTGTGTGGAAACACTCTAGAAAAGACAGACAGGTGTGCAAAGAAACTATTAAACTCAAGCTTATATAAGAAAAACAAAAAACAATTTTGGCCTCTAGAGATAACTGCTTCCTAGAGGATGAATGCTCCTCCTTCAAAATCCACCCTTGGAGAAAAAAATGATTTTATTATCTGCCTGGAAGCCAAACAAGGAGGGGAAATTGTTTCAATCAGAAGTACAAAGACTCGGTTTACTTAAATAATCTTTAATGGTGGATCATGCTCTTATTTCCAGAAGATTTCTAACAGCACAGACAAGCATAGAGTTTCATCCAAGGTACATAAAATAGCCAAGTGAGAGGATGATACATGTGATTGCTAAAGGAATACCAGCTTCAATTCTGACACCAAAGCAAAAACTAACATGATGTACCAATAGGCAGATTAATGGCAAGGAGAAAGGAAGAAAATGAGAGATGAAGCAGGGAGGCAGTTTACGTTTCACTTCAGTTCAACTGATTATACCATTTCTCCCTGGAACCCTTAGATTAACAAGGCATCCATGCTGGCTGAAACAAATGCAAGACAGCTCTATTGCAAAACAGCTTGGGAGACAGCAATGGGGGATGGGATGGAGGGAAGGGAAGGGAAGGGAATTACCATGCTGTGTCATGAAGATGAAACACCAACTAGACAGGCTTTAAAGAATGGCTCCTTTTTCTTAGATGTGTGACCCTCAAAATAATGACACAAACTGTAACAAAATGCTTCTTCCACACATGACATGAAAAAAGCAACCTATTTAGTCTTGGTGCACTTCGTGAATATCTTTAAGCAGACATTTGTTATGACCCTCAGAATTTGGCCACAGCCACCTAGAGCAGTTTTCACTTCTAATTGTGCTGGAGCACAACTTCATGCAGCCACGCTGGTTGAGGATTATGGGAGCTTCAGTCCAATGTATCTGGAGAAGTTGAGGTAGTCAAATTTAGAAGGAGGGCATCACAAGCTTCCGGTTCACTTTAGAAGCATTCCTTGCTATCTACTCACCTCAAGTTTAACCAATGTATTTCCCTTTGTACTGGATCTGCTTCCAATAGTAAGCTCGCATGTTACTGGCAGCAACTGGGAGCAAGAACTGCCTTTTTTATAGACATAACAGTCTAAGAACCTGAAGAGAGTGAGCACAGTCTGAAGTTGGTTTCCTACCTAAGGAGAGAGGCCCACAAGCGATTTCCAAATTATGACTGATGGCACAACAACCATTAATAGGATGACAATAGCCTACTAGTATTAAAAGTAGCACGAGAGTCAAAAGCTGTCAGAAAGTGAAAGAGATAGCATAACAAGCAGTTTGAATCTGCTGCATTATAACCAGTCCAGAACAGTTTTCATCTCCCAGGAGCTTCTGCATCAGGCATTACATCAGACATGGCTGCCAGACATGGTGGGAATGATCCCCCAACATGGGGAACCCTCCCGAAAAAAACCTAAACTTTAAAACAGCTGAAGGAAGAAGCAGTCCAAAAACCGGGGCAACACTGCCAGAGTGTATAAACCCATAGATAATGATTCTGCTCTAACACCCTCTCCTCCTGTAACTGCACCATTAACTCCCTAGGGAACAAAATGCTATCATTCCTGAGCTAGTAGCAACTTTGGGAAAGTAGATTAGACCCAATAAATGGCTTAATGCAACTCCACGTATCTTCCCACACCAATTGCTGATGAGTGTCACTGATCCAATCAAGCCTTAAAATTACTTAAAAGTTTGCTTTAAAAACAACTGATCTCAGATGTCCTTCATCATCTCCATTTTGAATCTGATATATAATTAATAACCATCATAATAATTTATCATAAACTCCTTCCATGCTAGGCAAGTATCTTGGCTCCAAGGCTTTCTTCCAGGAGTTATTTTTTCAGGGCCAGAATCATCTTCAATCTCCTTGCTACATTAATAACTGCATCAAACTTCTTTTATAATACTTGGTTGTAGAGGGAGACCAAGAGTTTCACAAAAGATACAGAACAATTTTTTAAAAACCCAGTATTTGGCATGCTAACAACAATACCTTTATTATCTCAAGTCCACTTTGCCCCTGACAGCACACAGTCGTTCACCTTTAAAGGATGGAGGGAATCAAAGGTTAGTGCTTTCCCTGAGCCGGAAAAGACAAACGTTATTGGGCTTTGAAAGGAAAGGAAATCTGTCCTTTGCCCCACTTCATACTAGAGAGTGTTTCTCAATCTTGACAACATTAAGATGCCTACATGTCATGACTTTAAGATATCATGCTGGCTGGGGAATTCTGGGAGTTAAAGTCCAGACATCTTAAAGTTTGCCAAGGTTGAAAAACACCGTGCTAGAGCTTAAAACTGAAAAATGGAGGCTCCTGCCTGGTGGGATTGACAATGTTTTGCCCTGATGGCAAAAGGCAGGACTGGTTCCAGCCACTCAGAGGTGCTTGACCAGCCAATGGGAACCCCCTAAAACAAAAGTGAGGTAGCGCAAGGCACCCCCAGAAGACTTTGACCCTGGCAGATGTTGCTCAGGATACATGTAGACATGCTGGTGGTTCTTCTTGCTACTGGGCAAATGTCAGGACTTCCAGAATTTATTCTGTACTGAACTGGCACATGTTCCTTTTTACCTCTTTGGCCTTGGCTGTCAATCGATCTGACCAGCCTTTCCATTCACACTACAGATGCTTTCCTTGGTTCCTGGATCTGGACCCTGGAGACACTTCTAACTATTCATCTTCCAGGAGGCCCCAGCCGATTACCAAGTGCAAAGAAATCATGGAAACATTTCCAAGAGATACTGAAGGAAACACACACACACACACACACACACAACAGGAAAGTAGAAAAGTCTCTGGGATGAGGGAGGTGGATGGTCAGGCTCTCTCTGTGCTCACATAACAGACCCATCTTGTCAAGCCAGTGTGGGGCTGAAAGGGAGACCGATTATGAATGAGTCTCTTTCAGCAAGTATCCCGGATAGAGCTCATAGTCAGAAGGTCTTCTTCCTGGATGGTCTCCAGCATCTCTGTCTGCACAGCCTGGGTGATGAGAGTCAGCTCCTGGGAAAGTGTCTCATAGCGATAGGCTACCCGGATATCTGGCACATTGGTACGACGGATGTCATTGCCTTCTGGCCCTTCCTTCAGGTAGTTGGGTCCAAGCCAGTAGCTCTTCACCTGAGGAACAAAGGCAGAAATCAATCCAGGGTTAAGCCAAAGAGCAGCCTATGTTTTCCACCTGGACATTCAAAGCCAAAAACATTAATGAAGGATACGGTATAATTCATAGTCGCTCTGGGAGTGAAATGGGCAGTCTAAATTTAATAAATAAATAAATAAATCCTTTTAAAAAAACAAAACAAGAGCTAGCACCAACTATATCTCCCTCTTCCTTTCTCTATCTCTCTCACATGCAAACTAATAACATTACTCATGGGTTTTAAATTCTCACCTTATGTTCACTTTAGTGCACAAATTGCTCAATAGCATCCCCCACCCCCCCAGAAAAGTTACCCTTCATTCAGTCCATGAGAACAAGATACCTTAGTAGAGGCACAGTGGTATTACAATGGCAAAGATAAAAGTCTTGGGATAGGCATTTCTGCTTTCTGCTCATTTGGAGTTGTTAAAACTATCAGAGAAAAGGCCTTAAATATCCATCTTATTCTTACTGCTGCACATTAATGTGTTAAGTTTCACTGGGATTTTGATCAAGAGTTGAATGCCTCCAGGAATTTTACAAGATGTATCAAGGTGTAGTATGCCCTGTTAATATAACTAATTCCCTGGCATCCACATACAACAAGCTGCCCTAAACTTAGAACAAGGATTTGGCAATGTAGAAACAGCCTTTGTGGGGGGGGGGGGGAACCTACGGAAAAATTAAAATCAGTCTAATAAGGATTGAGCATATTAAGTGAGAACATAATGGCAGCTATTATGTACACGGGAGAAGGGAAGGCCAAAGAAAAAAGGGGCAAGGCAGATACTGGCATTCTGAACTCCCCCACTGCATCTTTAAGACTAATTATTTTTGAACTTCATAATCAGGAGGGTGGCTACCTCCCTGGTGAAATCTGCAGAGGTCTTTATATACAACCTCCCCAGCATAAAATGGATTCATTTCCAGCCTAATTTCCCAGAACTGCCATGATGCTTTCAGAACAAAGGCTGCTCTTTTGCTGCAGATGGAATCAAGGGAAGGGAGGCGTTGGATATGCTCTCTTCAACATTAGTCCTCAAGAGATCTCCTTCCCTTGAGTACAGACTTGATTGAAGAGGAGGCCGCATGTAGGTGTTGTGGTCCACCAGGAGCCTGCCGAGCTGGCAGCAGAGTCGAACAGTGAGGAGGCTGGGGAAGGCCCGGACGAGGGCTCTGTGTCGGAGGCAGAGATGGGGCCAGGGCCATCTGGGAGTGATGTGCGGACTCCAGAGCCCCCAGAGTCAAACAGCAGAGAGGCAGAGGAACAGGAGGAACCTGTTCCTAGTGCACACATGCACAGAGCTGCCAGAAGGCAAGAGCAGCTAAAGCAAAAGGGACGACTCGGGAGTAAGGCTAGGAGATGATTGGCCCCTCCCATAAGAAACAAAGGCACTTGGGCCTTTTGCAGAAAAGCAATGTTGCTAACTCTGTTTCCAGTTGGCATCTCTTGTTTGTTTCTGAACTCCGTGGGGTTTTGCCAAGTAAGGCCTTTGGCAGGGTGTCAAAGAAGATAAAGGTTGCTGTTACAATAAAATAGGTTTGTTTGGGATTAATTGTGTATTGTAATGACTCAGTAAGGTCACTACAGTAGGTATTATGTCTTCTACACTGAACAGGCTGGTTCAGATGAATGTCTCTGTAAATCCCTCTCCCCTTGAACTTCGGAACATTATTTTGGGAGGTCATAGCCTGAAGTCAATCCCTTTCAGAGAAGATTCTACATTACCTTGTGGGAGAAGCCACTCATGAGCACACTGTTCCGTGCAAGTTCACACATATCGCAGGAACTGAGCTTCCAAACCTGTGTGGCAATGCTGTACTCTTCCATCAAGGGTTCCTGGAAGCAAAACTGTCAATCAGACCCAGATACATGCAAATAGAGCATTACCAAGCAGCACAATAGGATACAGGACTGGCTTCAGCGATGTTAGTATATATCAAATTAGTTGTGCACAATGCAAACTGAGTGCAGTAGGCAGCAACTGAGAAGTCCCAGAGCTATAAGCTAGATTGAAAAGTGGAGAATTATCACAGAAGAAGGCAACCACTTCCGCACCAGGACAAAAATCCAACATCAGTAAGGAATGAAGCAACTTTGCTTTTAATAAAAACTGAGCAGAAAACATTTCCATTATTTTATTTCCAATAGATAAATTGGGGAACAATGTGTGCCTGGGATAAGTGAAAAATATACAGGTAGTCCTTGACTTACGATCACAATTGAGGCCAACATTTCTGTTATGAAGCGAGACATTTGTTAAGTGAGTTTTGCACCATTTTACGACCTTTCTTGCCACAACTGTTAAGTGAATCACTGCAGTTGATAAGTTGGTAACCCGGTTGCTAAGTGAATCTGGCTTCCCCATTGACTTTGCTTGTCAGAAAGCTATAAAAGGGGATCACATGACCTTGGGACACAGCTACAGACATAAGTATGAACCAGTTGCCAAGCATCACTTGGTCATGAGGCTGATATAAGAGTCGTAAGAGTGAAAAATGGTCACAAATCACTTTTTCAGTGCTGTTGTAATTTTGAATGGTCACTAAATGAACTGCTGTAAGTACAGGACTACTTGTAAACAACTAAAACAACATCTTACTTTTCCAAAAACAGTTAGTGGGGTGTCTGTCCCAAGCTGCCACAAATACTTATACAGACTGAACCAAAGACAGCATATTCTACTTAACACCATTTTTACTTTGGTTCTTGTGGTCAAAATTTGACCTTTGAGCCACTAGGTGGAGACATTTCAATTACACTGGACAATGAAGATTTTGCTTCCTAACACTTTCCCCTGCGTCTCATAGATTTGGCTGCTAATCACAAAAATAACCTGGTATTTAACCTATCATTTTCTAGATATTTTCGGTTTTTACACAATGGCAATATACACCCTTCAGTAACTGTTGGCTAGGATGCACACATGAAATAAACACGAGAAAACATGGAATTGTTGCAGGGGTGAAATGCTCCCGGTTCGGACCAGATCACCTGATCTGGTAGCGATGGTAGCGGGTGGTTCCGAGAACCCCATGCCCAGCTGAGCTGCGCGATCATCAGAGCCTTTTTTTTTTTTTTATACTTTTAAAAGCATTTTTTCTTCGGCTGAAAAAATGCTTTTAAAAGGCTCTGACAATCCCAGCTGAGTTGCCTGAACGTCAGAGGCTTTTTTTTCTTTTAAAAGCCAAAAAAAAAATGCTTTTAAAAGAAAACAAAAGCCTCTGACGATCAGGCAACTAATCGTCAGAGCCTTTTAAAAGCACTTTTTCTACAACCTCTTTGGACAAAGAGGTTGTAGAAAAAATGCTTTTAAAAATAAAATTTAAAAAAAGTTGGCCATGCCCACCCAGTCACATGACCAAGCCACGCCCACAGAACCGGTAGTAACAAATTTTACATTTCACCACTGAATTGTTGTTGAAGCACATGCAGTAAACCAAGTACAACAGGGACATCTGCAGAGATCTAAAAGTGGCGGCTTTGCTGCTTGGGATGAAGCATTATGTAATTAACACATGATACAGGCAAAGGAAAAACTTATACAGCTATGTTTTCTTTCTAGTATTTTGCCACACTATATAAAAAGAAGGGCATCTTTCCTCCCTTGGGCCATCTTTCATTCCTTTGGGTCACACCTGCTACATGACACTCACCTTAGTGAAATGGAACTGCAGGGGGTCGTCTGTGGACAGGGAGACCACGAGGCCCCGTGACAGGTACTCAGGTAGCGGATTACGATGGTAGCTTAAGAACAGGCTGTTATTGCTAAGTGGAGACATAGCAATGCCAATCTGAGCCAGGTAGTAGAGATACTGCAGCACCGGTGCCTAGAGAGAAACTCAATGTTAAGGCATGGGGTATCTCAAGCAAACACTGAGCCCCACCTAATGCTTGCTTCTGGATAAATATACATGGGTTCCTCCTTCCTTCAATCCATTTGGAAGAGTCATGAATAGAAACTCTTTCAAGAGACTGCAAGTATCACCAGCATGATCTATTCACATTCTCTTTTTAGGAGCATGGTGGCTCACATAGTTAGGGCACTAGGTTGACAAGCAGCAAGCCCACGTTTGAAACCCGAATGCTGCCATGGCACAGGATGAGCTCCCGTCACTTGCTCCAGCTCCTGCTGACCTAGCATTTCGAAAGCATAGCATTCAAAAGTAGCTAGACAGGTACCACTTCGGTGAGCACATTAATGTGGACATGAAAGGAGTCCCCAACTGGGCATCCCCTGGAGAATAGCGATGTCACCGCTAATCCTTTCAACCTGGAAGCGCCTTGGTGCTTCCGACACAAGTGCGATGTGATTTTCTTTTTGCTTTCTGCCTAGGTTCCCACTGCATGTTTACCACAACAGTAGCCTTTATCAAAATACCCAAAGGTATGTGATGGTTTAAGCAGCAGCTTTGCTTCTAAGCAATGTTTCTGCTTCAGCACATATACAGGCATGTCCATGTTTTTAGATGTGGTATCAACTCATTTGCGTTCCCTTACCTTGCGGAGAAGGAGGCCGTGAGATATGTTTTCTGACAGCATGAAAGCCGACACAAGATGATGGATGGGTCCTGCCTCCCCACAGTGGGGTCGCAGGACGAAGGTGTGGAAGCCCCTCTTCCTAGGGGAAAAAAGGGAAAGCAAAATATACAGCTTAGTCAATCAAATGAATGGCATTTTGGAAAAGGAGAAGTCAAAATGCTGGTAAAATGGGAAAGAGGAACAGGAATTAATGCCCAACCTACAGCACCAAAGTTATGAAGCTGAAACATAGACCACAAGACCTGAGTATTTGAGTCTCTTAATATGTTACTATTATTACCAGAAAGGTGAGAAAAAGGATATTCAAGGCCTTAAAAACCATTCTGGAGCAAATGCAAATTCAGAAAAGGTGGGTGAGGAGGGAGATAAGACGCAAACCACTTACCTACGCAGATGATTCAACACCACCATATTAGCATAGGTGTAATAAAGGTAATAAGAATATGGTGGGTTATCTTCTTCCATCCAATTGCCAGGTAAGGGACTGTCCAAGTTGAAGATATGGTGTTCTGGCTTAGACTCATCGTCTACGCTATCAAAACCATCCACCTGCCCATTCAGAAACCAGAGGAAAGAAAGGGAGCGGGTGAAAATATGCCTGTGGATTTCAAAGCCTCTTGCATCTTCATTCATTTTATGCAAATCAGCCAGAGGGATCGTGACAATTATTTAAGACTGATATATATCAACCATTCCGCTTTATGCTAACTAAATGGCCTTCAGGATCAAGCATATACAAGAATCACATATATAAGGTTTGTCCTTCACTCTGCCCCAAATGCAGAGATACTATTAGCCATCCCTTTAACAAGTACTAGAAATTAAGGTTGTTTTTTTTCCAGTATCCCTACTTACATGCTCCAAGAAGAGATGCAATTCTGGGTGGCTAGCAGGATTGATGGTGGCTTCAAAGAGAGGTAAGAAAATGTTCTCCAACATCTCCTGAAAGTTGGCCAACTGTTTCTTTGTTTTGTATACGTCACTGTTAAAAGTCAAGAAACAAAAAGTGATAGTGCTCCATCACACATAAATCTCTTCATTCCTCACAGTTGACAATCCTGTTCCTCAGACTTTGTTCTGAGCTGACTGAGGGCTATAATTAGCAGTCGTGTAATGTGACACTCCACATATCCTGATTCTTGGAAGAAGAGGGGAGTGGGTAGCATATTTCCTAGAACAGGGGTCTCCAACCTTGGCAACTTTAAGACTTGTGGGCTTCAACTCCCAGAATTCCTCAGCTCAGCTAAAGTTTAAGACTAAACTAGTTCATTTTTTCCCCTTCTGTTGTCAATGTATTAGGTGGTACCCAATTCCCTGTTTTCTGGGCAGAAAAATCTCAAGCTGCCCAGAGTCAGCTTGTTAGGGGAGATGGGCGGCATAAATATATATATATTTTAATAAATAAATAAATATGTTGCCCAGTCAAATTGATTTTACTCTGGCACCAGAAAACTGCTAACACTTCTTCCACGTCTCTGCCCTCCCTGGCATTAAAGTTACCACAGAAATTATGAACAAATACCTAAGTATGCCTTGATCACACTTAAAATCAGTTGCTTTGTGGTAAGGCTTGCACAGCTTCTGGCAATGAGAGTCAGATCACTTAAGTAACCCAACTGCTTCAGCAAATCCAATTCCCAACAATCTTCACTGCAGATGTCACACAGCAGAGATGGTTGGAAGGAATAACTATCTTACACTCAAAGGTGCTTTTTTTCCCCAAAGGTATGCAAAAGTTTTGCTTCTCATCCAAAAAGCTTCTTCGGTCTTGAAATGAAGAAGCTTCTTGCATGAGAAGCAAAATGTTTTTCAAGGGGAAAAAAACCCAAGAAAGTCCAATTGCCTTTTGGAAAAAGCACCTTTGGGGAAAACCATGAACTGGATGATTGAGAATCTCCATAGATAACTCTCTTACACAGTGATTTAGTAAGAGAGGATGTGTTTTTGGGAAAACGTGCAAGTTTGTATGGCCATTTATCAAATACTTTCAAAGTAGTTTTAGTCCTTCTGGTGCTTCTGTTGATATTGTGGGGAACAGATTTGCAACTGGCTCTTCCCCCATCCTCTGTTGTGGTCCGCCGGCAGCCTGTGGAGCTAGCAGCAGAGTCATACAGTGAGGAGGCTGGGGGGGAACATGGACCAGTCCTGGAGTCTGGTGAAGGCTCGGACGAGGGCTCTGTCTCAGAGGCAGAGAAAGGGCCATCTGGGAGGTAAGTGCTGCCTCCGGAGCCTCCAGAGTCGGACCTCAGTGAGGCAGAGGAACAGGGGGAGCCTGTTCCCAGTGCACGCATGCACAGAGCTGGCAGAAGGCAAAAACAGTTCAAACAAAAGGGATGACGGGAGTAGGGCTGGGAGATGATTGGCCCTTCCCATAAGACTTAAAAGAGGAGCAAAGGCATGTGGGCCTTTGCAGGAAGCAACATTATTCATTCTGTTCGGTTTAAAGTCTGAAGCTCTGTTTGATTCTGGACTCCATGTGGTTTTGCCAATTAGGTCTTTGGCAGCGTGTCAAGGGAGCTAAAGGTGGGTGATTATCCGCCTTATCCCGAAGGAGTCTTTACAATTATTTGGGACTCATCTGTGAATGAACAGAATTCACAGCCGTTGAAATTAAAGAGGTTTTTGGGACTACTCGTGTGTTTTACTGACTCAGGAAGCCTAGGTGAGAACATTCTCCTCTGATGCCACCAACAGAAGACTGGTATTTTTCTGAATGGTAGACAGAAATCTGTTGCAACCCTTTCCAGTTCAGATGTTTCATTACCCAACTAGATACTGTAACATCATCAGTGCAAGTCTTACCACTTTAGCTCATAAGCTGATATTGTACTACACTGAGCAGCTACGTCCAAAGGGTGGTTTCCCACTAACTGGGATTACAACTGCTGTGGAAATCAAAACTAAGATCCAACCACAGAAAACTAAAGAGCCCTCTACAGTTCTTATTGAGATGGTTGCTCTCCGTGACCGTCAAAAAATACAGTGGAAAGCTACTTGTAGCATAAAGAACCCTCTATAACAGGGGTCTCCAACCTTGGCAATTTTAAGCCTGGCAGACTTCAACTCCCAGAATTCTGGGAGTTGGAAGTCCTCCAGGCTTAAAGTTGCCAAGGTTGGAGACCCCTGCTCTATAAAGCAGTAGAACAATTTCTCCCCAAAGATACCCAGATATATAAGGCACAGCGATCTCACTGATCCTAAACATGAATACTCTGAAATTGGTTTCAGGATTGCAGCCTCTAAGGTTTCACCTTAATCATACCTGTTCAAACAACATGATTTTCTATAAATCTTTAAAAAAAAAAAAGACAGTGGAAGGGCAATATTTATCTTATTTAGGGTATAATCTTGGTGCCAGAATTATATATATGTAAAAAAAGCAAGTCCTGTACCCACTTTTTACTAGACAAAACCGGCTGTTGAGTATTAATAATAAAGCAGCTAATGTATGCAAAGCCCTTTGTGATTCTGCGAGTCTCTGCATGCTTTTGAAACTGCAAAACCAAGAGAGAGGTACTCACAATAGCCGAGGCACCTGCACCAGCCAGCGTACATTGTTGGAATGCACTCGGTGGGTAACAGCCCACTTGGCTAACTTATCCCACTCATCCCGTGCTCGGCCGTAGATAGACAGTCGCAGTTCTGCATTCTGATATTTGCTCTCTTCTAGGTCATACATTACTTCCTACCAGGAGAGAATGAGCTTGTTAGCAATTTAAGAATAGGAGCTCTTTCTTTAAAAAAAAAACAACAATAAAAATACATGTTCTTTTATCCTGTCTTTTGTCTGGGAGGTCTGGGTGACTTAGATGGGGATCTCCCCTCATTTTCTTCCCAAACAACAATCCTATGAGCCAGGTTGAGTGACAAAGAGGTTGGTTGAAATTCATTCAACAAATTATGCAGTTAAATAGAGACACTGATTGCAGATTGTCCGATCCACTTTTGTTATTTTAGCCATAAGGTTTCTTAGGTTCATAAAACACACCAGGCCGCAGAGCCTCCTTCATGCATAATGCTAAACCCAATATTAGCCCATAGAATACGCTAAGCATACCGTAGTTTCCAACTACAATGGCTAGGTAAGTATTGTAGCATGGTGTGACACGAATATATTGGCTTCAACTTCTGATGATTGAGGGACAAATGTATAAACATTTAAGAGTAGGCTTCTAATGTTCAGAAGTGAGTTATGGCCATTACTGGGCCTGCAGTAATCAAGAAATAACCTTTATACACCCACCACCCCTTTCTGCTCCCCCCGTGTGACTTTATTACTTATAGCAGGGCTGTCCAACTCACTGCTTGCGGGTTGGATGCATCATGTGCTGGCCACGCCCAGACCCGATTTAGTGAAGGGGGGGAAAGTCACAATATGTCATGTGATGCTGCCGTGACAACGCGAGTTTGACACAGGGGTGGGTTCTAAAATTTTTTACTACCGGTTCTTTGGCCGTGGCTTATTTTGTGGGCATAGCTTGGTGGGGGTGTAATGTGACTGGGTGGGCGTAGCCAACTTTTTTTTTTTTTTAAAGCATTTTTTCTACAACCTTAAGAGGTTGCAGAAAAAATGCTTTTAGGAGCCTCTGACGATCCCAGCTGAGCCGCACAATCATCAGAGGCTTTTTTTTTTTAACTTTTAAAAGCATTTTTTCGGCTGAAGGGATTGTAGAAAAAATGCTTTTAAAAGAAAAAAAAAAGCCTCTGATGAGGTGGGCGGGGTAAGCGAGCGGCAACCAGGCTGGGGACCGGTTCGGGGGTGTGGCCAGCCAATGTTATTACCGATTCTCCAAACTACAAATTTTTACTACCGGTTCTTGTGAACTGGTGCAAACCGGGAGCAACCCACCACTGGTTTGACACCCCTAACTTACTGTAACACTTCTATTACTTCTCCAAAACCAACCTGCTTGATTCTCCCAAGCTTCAAAGCCCCAAAAGATAGCTATATTTAAGTCTGCATAACTTGTTCAGCCCCACTGGCTTTAAGAAAGTATGTACAAATGAGGCCAACTTGCAAGGTAATCCAGATGTGAAGCACAACTAGATGGATTGATCCTACTTTATTATAAGGTTACATTTACGAATCTTGCAAGTCTGAAAATCCATTTCTCCCCCACTGCCTTTGCAGCCTAAAAAACTAGGGAGGGTCCCTTCTGAGGCATCTGCCATGCCTACATTCCTTCTGCAGGCCGTCTCTTGTCCAACTGTTCCCCTGGCTGTGGCAATTCCCTGTCTCTCAAGGACATTCCCACATACCATTATAGCAGGCCTCACCTTGATGATATGAGCAAAGTATTTTCCAGAGACTTGGTTGTCTGTTTTAATGAAAATCTCCCGCAGAACAGACTCTCCTATGGGGTTGTATTTGGCATTGAACTTATCAAATCGATGAAAGGTGTTACGATCCTATTAACAGAGAGAATGCCAAGATAAATCATGATAAGCCAGAGTGCAACTGCCTTCTCTTCCTGATTTAGCCCTACTCATAAAGATATATTTCTTTAATCAGAATTCCCTCCATCATCCCCCTTTGATTGGAAGTGCCTTCCAAGATCAGAAGCTGCTACATATTTCTTTAATGAGCACTTTCTTCTCTTTGATAAATACTACCAAATTACTTGTTGGAGTTAATTAAGATCAGATTCTCTATTGCTTATAATTGAGGCAACTTTAGAGCTGTGTTCCCACAGACCTGAAAAAGTCAGAAACTACCATTCTGCATGTGAGACCATTCTACTGGAAAGAATAAGAAACTTTTATCCAGCCCAGTGTCCAAAGTTAAGATTGCTATTTAGTCCAGTAGGAAAATCAGTTTCTAATTCTCTTTATAAGTCAGAGAAAAGCTACCCTCTTCGATGAATGCATCTGACATACCGCATGGACATCGAGGGTGTCCACACTCAGATCGTATGCGGTGAGATTCATGGTCTCAAAGACCTCTTTAAGGGTTTGCTCCTTGCCCTTTTCCACATGAACGATTTCCTGCAGGTGTTTCTTCATAGCCCGTTTGATGAAGCGTAGCAGATGCTTCTGATTCATGCAGGATGAGGCGTGGATGTGTGTGTCCACCTGATCAAAGGATTAGTGGATAACTATACAAGCTAGGAAGATGCAAGCTCAAATGTTATCTTAGACACCAGTTCATTAGCTGACTTTAAAAAAAAACTGTTGTTCTCAAACTCAGCTCTATTTTTCAATCTGTAATACAGAAGTAATGCTGACTTTCTTCCAAGATTGTTATACAGTAAGCATTAACATAATTGTTTGGATTTTGTTTTTATAAAAGACAATCCCTATATACCAATCCAAAATGGGCCAAGAGGTGCAAATCTGAGTGCAAAACTCAGCATTTCTGTTGAAAGTGTTTTGCTACCAACTTAAAAGCAGTAGGATCTGCTAGTGTTCTCTTACCAGTACAAAGAGGTAAAGGGCTGTACTGGTGAAGCGTTCTATAAGAAGGCTGTGAAAATATTTGAAGACCCCTCGCATCCTGGACATAAACTGTTTCAACTCTACCCTTAAAACGACGCTATAGAGCACTGCACACCAGAACAACTAGACACAAGAAAAAATTTTTCCCAAACACCATCACTGCTAAACAAATAATTCCCTCAACACTGTCAAACTATTTACTAAGACTGCATTACTATTTATCTTCTCATTGTTCCTATCACCCATCTCCTCCCGCTTATGACTATATGACTGTAACCTTGTTGCTGGTATCCTTAAGGTTTATATTGATTGTTCCTAATATGATTTGATTGCTTATTTGTTCCTTATGACTATCATTAAGAGTTGTACCTTATGATTCTTGACAAATGTATCTTTTCTTTTATCGATACTGAGAGCATATGCACCAAAACAAATTCCTTGTGTGTCCAATCACACTTGGCCAATAAAGAATTCAATTCTATTATTCTATTCTATTCTATTCTATTCTATTCTATTCTATTCTATTCTATTCTATTCTATTCTATTCTATTCTATTCTATTCTATTCTATTCTATTCCTATTGAACTTTCTAGTCTCAACAATCTGTGGCACTGAGATAGTCTGTAGCCCTAACTACCAGCACATATTCTCAAATTATACAGTGCTTCTACCTTTCGAATGTTGTAGAAGTCACGATGTGGCACCTTTTTCTGAGCTGCCAGCTCTTTCATCTCATTGAGCAGGACATGCATCTGGAACTTTGAACTTAAGTATTGAAGTCTTCTATAGCAGAAGGATTTTCTGTCCAAAGGTGAAAAGAAAACAATTTAAGATTTGCACACCTTAATTAGAACATTTTCCATTTGAGATCTAATTTCATTATTATTATCCCATAAGCTATCTCAGTACAATAAATTGATAACTCAGAAAGTTTTACACGGGTGGGGAAGCTAGATCCTTCTTTCCAGAAACAGAATATGGGAATTACTAAAGATCCCATACAATCAAGCCTATGCCAAGTCGGCCTAATGGTGAGTCTACAATAGCTACTGTAGCTATTTTAAGTAGCTACTTGTCTACTTATGTCTATGCAGATTCGCCATCATCCAAGCCATAGTTATCCCAAACTTTTCAAGAGGCAGAGCTGAAGAAGCTTCTTGGATGAGAAGTGAAACGTCTTCAAAGAAAAACCAGAAAGTCCAGATGTTTCTTGAAAAAACACCTTTGGGACTACTGTTTCCTTACAAAAATGCTAAGAAATTGAAAAGCAAAGCATCTGCTTTTGGCTCCTGGTATTCAAAGTTGTATTGAAGCATTCTCTGGACACGGTTTCTTTCAAAAAAAGTCCAATAAATTTTTTTTCAACCTGAAGAATACGCTTTGATTATCCAGGAAAATAATCATATGATTATTTTGAACTATGAACTATGTTAAATTGACCAAAAAAAAAAAAGATAAATGTGTCTCCCATGTAATCTTATGATGACAATGTGTTTTACATAACAGATTCTAGGATCATAATATATGTAAGCCACCCTTGTAGAATGGCTATTTGGAAAGGAGTTTGGCACCTGGATTTTGCATGCACAGATCAAAAAGGTAGAAAACTTACATGGGGCCATTGATGATCAGAGCCATCAGAACATTCATGTCAGCCACAAACTCCTGCAGGTCAGGATAAGGCAAGTCCAGTTCAGTGGTCCTTTTCAAAATGCAATAGAGAACAGATCGCCAAAGTTATGAGCAAAGTTGCATCATTGAAAGAAAGCAAGGAAAGAACCACCACCACCACTACCTGGGTCTGCGTAGAGAATAGTTTTTTGAGTAACCCAATAGATATAAACCTGTCAAACCAAGAACAGCCTCGCCAATATTCCAGGAAAAAAACCCTATATCATTGTCACTAGTACTTTGAAAAATTGTAAGAAGTATTTTACTAGAAAAAATAGAGAAACAAGATGCTCTGAATGATTTGCCAGCCTTGAAGTAGACTAAATCATTGTTTTAAAATTTGGAATTGGCAAAATCCTGGGTTTTACATTTGCTCTAGGATAAGTATAGAATAACAACTGCTTTTCTATATTAGACAGAGAGGAAATGAGCAATGCAAAATATATGTAGCTGCTGTAACAGATGGTTTAGAGCAACGGTCCCCAATTTTTCCAGCTTTGTAGACCAGTGGTGGTGGCAGTGGCAGTGAGGGGGAAGAGTGGATGGTTCCAGGTCATGCAAGTGGTGGGGCCACATATGCGGGCAGCTCCACTTGCGCGAGCAGCGGGGGCACACACTGACGCATCTAGCTCCATTTGGAGCTATGTGCGTGAGGGCCCACTGCTTGTGCGGCCTGATTCTGACTGAGGCCACAGCCCAGTACTAAGCTGCGGCCCAGGGGTTGGAGACTCCTGATACATGTCATCAATGTCTTCCTGACATTGGCCTCAAAGTTTCTTTTATATCAGATCAAGGAGTTGCAGTACAACTGGAGCCCAATATCTGGAGCCCTTAACTTGGTTATGAGCTAAAGCAGGGGTATCAAACTTGCGGCCCACAGGCCGGATGTGTCACATGCTGGCCACCCCCACCCCCAGTTTAGCGAAAGGGAGAAAAGTTGCGAGACGTCACGTGATGACAACGTGTCATCGCAAGTTTGATACCCCTGAGCTAAAGGGTAATATGTCAGATGGCTGGATCCATATCAGATCGAAGTGAGAGCAGCTGAAGATGCTGAGCAGCAGTATCCTGCTTTTCCTTCCTTGCTGCTTCATTCTCAGTCCAGAAGTGTATTTTACTAGCTGCAATTGATACAAACACTAGTATCAGCCTGGATCAATGTTTCTCAACTTTGACAGGTTTAAGATGTGTGGACTTCAACAATGCTGACTGGGGAATTCTGGGAGTTGAAGTCCACACATCTGAAGCTTCTAGTCTGGACTGTAGTAGCCTGCTTTAGAATCAGTGTGGCTTCAAGCCTTCAGTGATGCTGAAGTCCGAGTTGATTATTCAGTTAGCACAAGCTACCAGATATGTTACATTTAGTAATTGGTTTCAGAGAACAGTGAAGGCCTAAATAGCCAGACTCCTATGTAGCTGAAGGTGTTTTCCATTTTCAGTTCCTGCATTTTTAGCCTAGGCTGATGGGAACTGAAGAGAAATGGTTGGTAATCATAGCAAACTTGTGTGAGTTTGTTAGCAGTCTTTCCAATTGCACCATTGTGTTCCTTCCATCACTTGCAATGTACTTTTAAAAGGCTTTTTGTTTAACATGACTTTCCTGGGATGTTGTGAAGCTGTTATATGGTTTGTAATTAAAGGGTGAGGGTTTACATATTTTTTTTAAATAACTTTTTTTTAATTATACTTTGCTTTGAATGTGAAACTAAAAATAAAAGTACAGTGCATATTTTTATTTATTTATTTGCTTTAGCTTATTCTGTTCTATTACTTTTTAGTGCAAGTAATGAGCTTTCCTAACTGAAATTTGTCTCTCAGTACGGCTGATTGGCAACCACAGCCCCCTCACTATTTAATAAGTATTACTTTCCTGAGGGCAGATGGATAAGAGAAAAAAAAAAGTGCTTTCTCGTTATTGTGGCAATACTAATCACTGTACATTGTATGCACATAAATAATGATTAGCAAAAAAGGAGCAGATAATTTTGTGTATACCACAAAATGTTGCTCAAGAATGAACCTTCCTAAAATAAATTCTGTTTGGGATAATTATAGATAAATTTTTACTTTCAAATCTGTTTCCTTTGCAGTTTGTTAAGTCAGAAGCATTAATGATTCCTAGCTGCAGAGAAAAATGGAGAGGATCAGAAATCTTGCTCAGCTAAGACATGAATCATAGATAACATCACTGCCCCAGATGTTATTTCTCTTCCAGATTTTTCCTAATAACCAGGTTATTCTCAGGCCTTCAGCCACCTACTTACTTGTCAGTGATATCCTGCTTGGTGTACACATGAACTACTCCATTGACCATCCTGAGACCAAAGCCAAGATCTCCAGGCATTGATTGAGGATCACATTTCTCATAAGGATGCTGGTGTGCAAATGGAGGGTGCACTGGAGCATCTGTAACAGAGGAAAATGCTTATGAGAAACCACCCATCTGCCCAGTGATCTTGACTATTGTAGTTAAGAGTTTAATGGAATGTTAAAAGAGAAATCAAATGCTAATTTACCTCTGGCCCATACCATAATCCCCCTCCCATTTCAGGGGTTGTGCATTCCCATTCTCTTCCACTAAGAAAGCATGAGCACAAACCAAGCAAATCAGTTAAGCAAAGGCTGAACAGGTACAGTTAGTCCTAGGATGGCAATTAAGATTGGAATTTCCACTGTTAAGTGACGTGGTTACAAAGTGTGACTGCATCACTTAGGGATAACAATCTCTGCAGTCCCAGCCATTGTTGTTAATCAAATCCCATGGTGGTTAAGCAAGGCAACGTCCTGCCAGTATCTACAATCAAAGTCAGTGGGGAAGCCGGCAGGAAATTTCAGGCTGTCAGGGAGGTTAGTGGCTGTTGCTGGGCAAGCTGGATAAGGAAGGTTGCAAATGGTTAGCATGTAATCACGGGGTATTGCAACCAGTCGTTAAGTGCAAACCAGTCATAAGTGCTAAGCACCTCTATCACGACTGTGGGATTGGGTGGTGCTGGAATATCCAGAACTCCAAGGACCAGTTGTAACCATCATCCTCTACCACCGCTGTAACTTTGAGCGGTCGCTGAATGAATGGTCAGAGCTGAGGACTACCAGTAAGTTTAAGGTTAAGTTTATATTGCGTATAGAATGTGATGGTACCACTGCAAAAAAATTGTATCCAGTGTTCCCCAAATTTGATAGGGAATCTCCGCATACCGTATATTGGACATCTCCGCCCATCACTCACTTGGCAGCTTTCCATGATATCTGAGGATAAGGAGATTGGTAATCCAAAGCGTCAAGAGTGCATAATGTTACGGAAGCCTAATTATATTACTCCTTCCCATTTACCTCAGAATCTGTTTAGATTGCATGTTTCTATGGAAACACAGAGAACGTGCAGCTTTGGATGTAATAGAAAATTTAGTCTACATGTAAAATTCCTTTGTTATTCCTGAGAAATATGCCTTTTTCTTTTTCTCTTTTAATTTTAGAAGTAAATTTCTAGTTGGCTTTAGACATAGCTTGTTCACTTCTTTGCCTTCTCCTTTATTAGAAAAATCCAAATAGAAAATACAGAACACAGTATATACCAAATAGGTGAATACAAGATTCAGCTTCTTTCAGCATAGAACTGGAATTTCCTTCATGCTTTTTAAAATCTCTCTCTTGGACCCCAATAAAAGAAACCTTGCAGAATGCGTAAGCATGGAGAGATAACTGTGGAGTTCCTGCACCTATCCAGTCTAGTCTACCCCAGTAGCAGATAATACAGGATTTGTTATTGCAACTGTCACTGATTGTGAAAGAAGTTGTGCCTCAAGGTCTTCTCCTTCCAGACTATTTGCCAGGCTTCAAATAGTTTAAACAATCAGTCTAAAATCCTATTAAAGTATCTTTTTCTAACTATCATCTTAGCCATCCCTGTCACTAGAATTAGGGAAATGCTTTTTTTCAATCCATGCCCAGTTCTGATCCTTACCTGCAGCCACAGGAGTCTCAGGGATCTCTTCATACATCCTGGGGGCTAAGGGTTTTTCTGAAAGATCCTGCAGGAATCGTGCTGTGGTTTTACAGAAGCTTTGCAGAGAAAACCCCATGTACTTCTCCCGAATGAATAATGCCTTGACCACACTTTTAGCAGCGTCCAACAGGTCTGTGAAGGGCACCTGTATAGGGCAAAAGAAAAGCAGTTTATTCAACTGAGGGGGTTGTCAGAGCCTCATTGTGGAAAGTTTCACACGCTATAAAACAGAAGTCATCAGAGAAAGCATTTTGAATACTTGAAGATAGAAAGAAAAGGTTTTGCATTCTACCAAAAAACCCACCGTTAAGGAACATTGCCAAAATGCTTTCCAATATTTTCTCTGTGATCTATTTTTTTCTTTACAGGAAGCAGCATTTGGAGATCACAGGATGCTTAATCCATGTTTTATCTCATATGCGTACTAGTTCAGTCAATTGAAGCTATTACAACATCTTAATAGTTTACAGACGAAGTTATGATGCAGCCAACCTTACATCTGGCAGGACTGCAAAAAGCCAAGTCAAGTTGGTTATTCAGCCAAACCCTCATTCACACATACATATTTCAACAGGGATTTACGGCAAGTTGACTTGAGTCTCCGAAGGGAGGGTTTAGGAATCTTTCTGTTCACCATTTTAGTGTTTAGTATGCTTTAATCACACTAGCACTGATGACGTTAACTAGTTTTGGTGATGAAATGTCTACAAGAAAATAAGCAAGCTCAGAGAGAGCACCAAGGACCCTTCATGGTTTAATAAGTTGTTGTTTTATATTAAGGAATAAGAGTTTTCTTTTTTGTCTTGTATGTCACCCAGACTCACATAGCTTGAGTTGGGCAGCTGAATGAATGGTCAACAGCTAATAGTTCCAATTCAGCCTTTACAAAGACTTACAAAGCCCTACTAAGCAGGTATATACAAAAGTGTGAAGGCTATTGTTTAACGCATTGTAAGCCACCCTGAGTCTCCGGAGAAGGGCGGCATATAAATCGAACCAATAAATAAATAAAATAAATAAATATAACTCATTATGCAAGTAGCAGTGAACAACCCCATCCTCTTCCTTGTTGCATTGGTGTGGTAAGAGAAAAACTGATCTCCCTGCTCACAACATGGTTGCCTGTGGCAGGACCACCAAGATTCACCAAGATTCTGGCTCATATAGAAGTGGAGAGAAAAATTAGGCTCTGGACTACCAATAAATATTCTCTAGGTGTGGACACCAGTGTAACTATGCTCCAGTGAGAGGGAAGGATATGCTTACTGCTCACCTTCTCAGCAAAGGAAATTACAACAACATTTGTGGCTGGCTCCAGGGTTGAGGTTTCTCTCATTCACTAGATTCACTGGCTTCCCTCTCTTTTGCTTTACTTATTTATGTATTTGTTTGTTAATTTAAATTTCTCTCCTGTCTTTTCATCAACAAAACAATCCAAACTGGAGCACATTCATGAAAAATAAGGAACAATGAGTTAAAAAAAAAAATAATGGTCCAAAATGACAATTCTGTCAAACTTTTATTCCACACCACACACCCTGAGCTCTGAAATGTTGGGCAACAATGCCAGAGCAGCACAGAGGAACCAGTTTAGCCCAAGCATAGATAAACAGCTACATCTTAAACTGATCCCCGGAAACTTCAAAGGTCTGGCCCCAGCCACAGCTCAACGGGGGGGGGGGGGGGGACTTGCCCAGCTGGAGTCCTGAGAATGCCCCCACTTGGCTCACTGCATCCCAGATCTCTGGCTGATGTAGCACCTCCGAGTACACATCCTGACTTGAACTTGGCTGAAGGGCAGCTCAGCTGGCGGAATGGCTCTCTCAAGGCTCCTGGGGAACTTACTTCCCAGAACCCTGCAAGGCCTTGAGTTTTTGTAAAAACAAACAACATTCCTGTTCTCAGCAACAGCAGTTTTCCTCCGCTTTGCCCTGGAAGTCAACCTAAATCAGCATGGAAGAGTATGCAAAACAAAAACCACATGCTTTTGCGGCAGAAGCAGTATGGGGTTTCTTTTCTTTCTTTCTTTCTTCAAATTCATCCCTCAGCTTCTGAGACACCACTAGGAAAAACAATTAAAGAGCCAGTAGAATGTTCTTTTAAAACAAGGGTGAACAAGCACTTTGAAGGGATTCCACCCCCTTTAAAATGGTTTTTTTTTAAATCATCAAGGTCTCTAAAATGAGAAAATTTGCAGCCCTTTGCTGAAATGGAGGAGCAGAACATACAATAGTTTTAAAAAAATGTACTCAAAAATAACAGAGCTTAACTTTTCTATTTTACTGTCTGTCCCAAAGTTCCAGTTGTCTCCAAAAGACAACTGGATTTTCTTGGGTTTTTTTCCTTGAAAATGTTTTGCTTCACATCCAAGAAGCTTCTTCAGTTCTGAAGAAATTCAGACCTGTCACTGTTTGTCAATTTCTGACAATCAGAAATCCAGTGACAAAGAAAGTCCAGTTGCCTTTTGGAAAAGTACCTTTGGCATAACCATGACATGGATGATTGAGAATCACTATAGATATTTTACTGCTTGTTTTCTTTTTTAAAAGCAGAAAATCATACTGAGGGGTAAGGTTTATCAGATTTCAGCAGGGCAGAGAGGCTGTTAAACAAAACCCAATCACATGCAGCCCACTGGCTACTCCACAACCCACATTTTAAAAACACCTCACAAAAAATTGGCTCCAAGCAGATGCCGTAGTTAGTAGGATCTCTGCCTGGGGCATTCAAGTAGTCCTAGCAACTGTCAAGGAAACTAAGTTGTAGGACTGAACTCAGTATCATCACACAGTAGTTAGCTAATGTGAAACTCTTTGGATTCTGTGATTTTCAAGGAACGTATATAATATTTTGGGAATGTAGAAAGCTTTCTGCAATGTGATTAGCGCATCTGTCCAACTAAATTACTATCTTACCCTGTTAAACTCTCCATTATAGGAAACTTTAACCAAAGAAATCTGTTGCTTGCAATCCACATACTTTATCTCTAACCTATGTTTTCTCCCTAACTCAGAGCAAGGACAGTAGTTCAGCTTTCCCCAATTTAGCATCCTCCAGATATTCTGGATTTTAACTCCCATATACCTTGACCAAAGTGGCTTAAGATAATGGGAGCTGTCATTAATGCAACAGGCATCAAGTTGTAGATGGGTGTCAGAGGCTAGTCATTCCCAGGGTAGCAATAACAACAGCACTTAAGACTTATATACCGCTTCACAGTGCTTTACAGCCCTCTATAAGTGGTTTACAGAGTCAGCATATTGCCGTCAACCATCTGGGTCCTCATTTTATCAACTCTTGGAAGGATGGAAGGCTGAGTCAACCTTGACCCGATCAGGATCGAACTGCCGCACTGCTGGCAGCCAACAGCAGATGTAAACTGCAGTACTGCATTCTAACCACTGCGCCACTGCCATATTTCCAAATACAGCAGGCATTATGTTCTGTAGCAGAAATAGGCAGCTAAGTATCTTTCAGATGTTTTCATTCACAACGATCAAATTATTGATTATGGTGACCAGAGCTTTGGGGCGCTTGTAGTCAAAGTTAGGTGGAGGATGTCAACTTGCCCATTTTTGTGTGTGAGGGTCTCTGAAAGAGAATCAATGTTTATGGGTTGGGGGAAATGAGAACAACCGAAATCAAACAGACTTACCCCACATGTCTCTTCTCCAGAGATGGTGACCCTCTGGAACTCTCTGTCCAAAAATATATCTCGATCTTTTGGAAGGTAATCTACTAGGTCTTCACCCTGTTCTTTAAATAATCTGGGAGGAGAAGAAAGGGGAAAAGAGAGGGAATGAAGGAGCCACCATGAGGAATAGTCTCTGATAAATTCTGTCAGTCTACAGGAGTCCCCTTTTCCAGCAGGTGTGTGAAAACACAAAATCGAACACACAAACACGGGCAACACAGGGACTTTCAGGTGTATCCTCCAATGGCAGCACTCTGAACTATGGAAAGGGGTGAGGAATAGCAGTGGGCAACAATACATACAGCAGAACTAGTAGGAAAATGTTCCTGAGCCCCAAATTTACCAGATGGTTGACTGCTCATTTCTATACTGAACGATCAAACATTTGGGTTAAACAGGGATTTTCAAACTTTTTCTGGCTACAAAAATTCGTAGATTAAAAGAAAAATCCTGGAACCCACAATCAGAAGGCAAACCTCTAGTGATAAAAAATTGACTGTGCTTGAATAATTCTTTCTTTCTTTCTTTCTTTCTTTTTCTTTCTTTTCCTTCCTTTTCTTTTTCTTTTCCATGATTCCACCAAACACAGTTTGAAAAAAACCTGTTGTAGAGTATCAGAATAGATTTCTTGTCGTGGCAAAACTGAAGGAGCTGCTCATCTGCCTAAAACAGTGAGAAACATCCTACTTGGCTGAGCTTCTGGGTTCACTAGGATCCAAGCTGCTCAGTCAACAAATGCACAATGAAAGAGGGAAGGGGAAAAGGCAAATATAAAACAGAGACAAACAGCTCTATCCACTATGCCTGCCTTGAAAATAGTTGCTTTAAGAAGGACAGGAGGGAAACAGAGCTCAGAAAAGGAACAAGGGAAAGCAACCAATAGTATGATGTGTGGAATCCCCCACTCACCGATGTTGAGATTTTTGGGACTGGAAGATGCAAAAAATAAAACGAGGTTTGGTTTAGTCCAATAATATTTGGTCTGGTCCAAAATAAAATGGCTCCCCTAATTTTTCAACTTTAGATAAGCTTTTTTCTCAGAAGAGTTTGCTTAAGTGACACACACAGATAAGGCAGCTGACTTTAGCCTTTCCTTTCCAGAGGTACCTTTGTTCTAACATACCAAACTTTTCTCACTTCTGGGAGTAACTCCACTTCCATTCTGAACTCTGGTTCTATCTGACCATTTAGAATCCTCCCAATGTTGTTACTCAGTCTTTCCCCAGCCTGGTTCCCGTTAGGTATTCCATCATCAACCCAAAACAACAGGAGAGTAACATGTTGGGGAAAAGTGCCTTAATTTAACGTGGATTAAGGTTTTCTTCGCAGTCTGTGGAATTCATTTTAATGGCAACACCCCCAGCGGTGGTACAATTGCATGTGGGATACAATGTATGGAGGGGGACAGAACTTTGCAAAAGAGAAGGTCACTCACTCTGGATCAGTCAAGGTGGGAATAGGGAGAAGAGTCAGCCTGCGGGAAAGTCCCGCGCCCACCCCTGAGTCAAGGGCAGAGAGAATTAAGGCCAGGCACTCACTGTAGGTCGGCAGCACTGTCAATTTTCAGGAAGTCCTGTTTGGCTCTGAGTAAAATGTCAGGTTCTAGTCTGAGGACAAATGGGAAGTGGAGGCCAAGGCCAAGAAAAGGACAAACAGTCAGAGAGGGGAGAAAGAAAGAGGAAGAGGAAATGGTAAAGAAGATGAGGAGAAAAAGAAAAACACTAGCATTAATGCAGAAACCGATATCAGAAATGGCAGACACTATACAGCAATATACTAGCAATGGGATCCAAAAAAAGAATGAATGTAAGAGGTCTTTGTAAGATACCATGACTAAGCTATGGTTTGGCTATTATTGGAAAAGCACTGCTGGTTCCCACATCATATTTTCCCTTTATTTGAATTTCCTTCCTTACCTCCTTCCCACCTGCTTGACTACCAGCAGCCAGTTTGTTTTCCAAACCACTCCTAAACCCCCTACCCAAACCCCTTTCACAGGCTCTGCCTTAAAGAGATATAGACAGATAAATAGCTCAACTACTTTCTCTTCAATGAAATCAATCTCATTAGACACGCAGGACCAATATAATGCCTCTTTACAACTGAAGATCAAAGACTTTTGGGGCTGTGGGAATATTTTCACTGGAAGAGAAGGAAATCTGTTATCTCCAATATTGCTCTGATAAAAGGAAGTCCTATACTCTCCTTCAGAAGTTATTTTCCTGGATCTCTTTTTGTGCTTCTCCTCTAAAATCCTACTTTTCCTAGATTGCCACAACATTCCAAGGGGAACTTTTGGGAGTTGAAAAACTGGGCGTCTAATCAGGGTAGAAATGAAGATCCCCCTCCCCCATTGAGTAGACTTGCCTCCTATCTAACAGAACTCCATGCATGGATCTCTACAGCAAACCATGTTCTGCCTATTGTATTCCTTCTCCCTAAGTTTTTCATTCCAATGGATCTTTCCTTCCGTCTCACTTCTGCCATCCCCTCTTCCTTCTTCAGAGCAGCACAAGTGCACCACTGGTTGCCAGGCATCAGGCAGGTAAATAGGCAACTGGTAGCTTCCATTTCTTCTGCCTAAGCACTGTCCTCCCCTCATACTGATGCCCTGGCTTGAACCACTGAAGAAATAACTCTGAGACTTTGCAGCCCTTCCCAAGTGAGGTTTCTGGTTAGAAGTAAACATTTGCAGAATCCTAATGGCCAAATGTGCCATTATTCCACCATGCTGTTTCCTCTCCCTGTTCTGGTCTCTAAAGGACTATAGAGAAGAACAGCAAGGTGGGGATAGATAAAACCCAGATATTTTCTACCTGATGTGATTGCTAAGGAATCATGCCAGTGACAATCTAACAGTAAGAAAACTGTGTGCAGGACAAGCAAAGTGTAAAAATATCAGCCACACACATTTATGCACATAGACACGCAGTCATGCCACTGACAGATGACTGTATGAATGCTTCTCTTGACATGATGGTTACTATCACTGCAGAAGTTGAAGCAATGAAATGACATTCCTGGATATTTCCAAAGTCTCTATCACACTTTTTCTAGATTGTAAATAAAAGTTACCTCCATTTGATTTCTTCCCATCTTTCCCAGTTTCAAATACTCTTACTCATCCTGTTTTCTTTTTCCCCCAAGGCTCCAAGTGAAATGTTCCATCCTGCTCTTGAAATATCGAAGGGAAACTAGGAAAAGTCCAAAAAGCATTGGCAACTTACTTCACATCCTGGCTTATCTGCCGCTCCAACCGTTGGCGCCTCTCTTCTAACTGTTCGATGGGGCTGTCTTCTGGGAATTCGTAGGGAGCACTGCGCATTTCACTCTCGGCCAATGAGTGACAAAACAACTCCTGCAAGCATAACAGCACAGTGCTACTGGAATATCCATACAAGCGTGCATGTAGTTTCAATGAAGGTCTTCATCATTGTATGAGGTTAGATAGGACGGGCATGCTCCCAGTCCCTTCCCTTAAACATTGCCACCTTACGGGAACCAAAAAGCGTGCCTTTTTTGTGGCAGCTCCTGGCCTATGAAACACTCCTCTCCCCCACCAAAGTTCAGCAGGCCTCTATCCTCTTAGCCTTCCAAAGAGCACTGAAGTCCTGACTTTCCACCCCATGTGCTGGGATAGGATGGGGTGATGGCAAGTTAGAAGCTTGACTTGGCACCAGGTGTTTTTTTTTTTTTAATATTTATGATTTTAATATGGTTTTTTATGTGGTTTTAATTCTTGATTTGGAGCTACTCAGAGTTTGGTATGAGACGGACAGCCACAGGTAGTCCTTGAGTTATGACCATAATGGAACCTGTTCATTACAGTTGTTACGTCGGGATGGTCATAGATCAGGTCACCCATGTGACTGACCTGATTTTATGATCTTTTTTGTGGTATTTGTTAAGCAAATGCTGTGGTTGTTAAATGAGGCAATGGTTTGCTATAGACCAGTTTACTTCCAAAACCAGAAGTAAATGCTGGTTTTTGGCAAAACAGTTGTAAAATGCAGTCACGTGACTATGGGAAGTTTAAACCATTTGCTGAGTGCCCAAAACGCAGTCACATGACTAAAGAGGGTGGTTGGAATTTCAAATTTGGGTCCTAAGTAACTTTGTTGTAACTTCAAACAGTCATTAAGCAACCAGTCATAGGTCAAGGAGTACCTGTATATAAATGTTTTAAATGAATAAGAGAAACAAATCTCTGTTATCCATAAGAAACAACAACCCGAGGAGTCCGTTAAAAGCTGTTCTGGGACAATCTGCCAGGACTACAATCTCATGCCAGCATCAGTGAAAGTACCGCTGCTCAGTGGATTAGAAAACTATAACATGATGTACTCTTGATTAGGACAGTAATTTGCATTGAGGTCATAACTGCGGTAATTTAAAACTGTTCCAGTGATGGCTGTTGAATGAATCTTATAACTGCTACTTCTCATTGTCCAGGTCATCAAAGAACACATCAATGATTAATAAACCCAAGGCCACACCCAGGAGCATGCCTTCTCCAGTGTGCTTTATACACACTGATCTGTCAACATTAAGGATCTGTCATTGCCAAGTAAGCAAGCTCTTACTTGCTTCCTATGAAAATAAGACAGAAACATATCCTAACACAGTGTTTCTCAGTCTTCACAATTTAAAAGATACGTAGATTTCAACTTCAAGAATTCCCCAGCCAGCATATGCTAACATTTCCCTTTCTCCAACAAGTTGTGAAGCGCTGAGAAACACTACATTACAGTGTAGTGTATGATGCCTATACAACTTGTCAAAAAAACCCACATGACCAGACTGCTTAGTGATGGGCAGTTCTGGCAGTCCCAGTTGCTGTCTGTCCTAAGCGATGATGGCATGGCTCACTGAATGAGGCCATCATGTGACTTGCAACTTCTTGCCAGCTTTCCTTTGCCAGAAGCCAGCAGGGAAGTTCACAAATTGCAATCATGTGACTGTGGGATGCTGAGATTTTATAACTGTGAGCCAGGTTCGGCTGAGTGTGTTAGAGATGGGAGGTTTCCTTTCAGCGATCTCTGGTTTTCCTGTTTTCTTGTGGTGGTGGGGCTTGGTTCTAAAGTGATGGTGGTGGACAGCCATCTGTCAGAAATGGTGTAGGGTCTCCTGCTTGGGTGGGTGGTTGGACTAGATGACCTACAAGCAGTGGTGAAATCTAAAATTTGTTACTACCGGTTCTGTGGGCATGGCTTAGTGGGGGGTGGGTGACTTAGTGACTGGGTGGGCATGGCCAATTTTTTAAAAAACTTTTAAAACCATTTTTTCTACAACCTCTTCGCCGAAGAGGTTGAAAAAAAATGCTTTCAAAAGGCTCTGACGATCCCAGCTGAGTTGCCTGATCGGCAGAGACTTTTTTTCTTTTAAATGCCTCTGCCGATCAGGCAACTCAGCTTGGATTGTCAGAGGCATTTAAAAGAAAAAAAGTTTCTGCCGATCAGGCAACTCAGCTGGGATCATCAGAGATATTTAAAAGAAAAAAAGGTTTTTTTTCTTTTAAAAGCCTTTGACGATCCCAGCTGAGCTGCACGATCATCAGAGGCTTTTTTTTTTTACTTTTAAAAGCATTTTTTCGGCCGAAGAGGTTGTAGAAAAAATGCTTTTAAAAGTAAAAAAAGCCTCTGATGATTGTGCGGCTCAGCTGGGCATGAGGGGGCGGCAGGGATTTTTGCTACCGGTTCTCCAAACGACCCACCTCCATTGCTACCGGATCGGGCAATCCGGTCCGAACCAGGAGCATTTCACCCCTGCCTACAAGGTCCCTTCCATAACTACAAGGACCAGTCTTAATTACCATTCATTCAGCACCATTGTAAATTCATTGAATGAGTGGTTATTAAATGAGGACCACCTGTTTTAGATTATAATCCTACCACCTCCGATGGCTGGCGACCAGTGCATACTTTGGAGAGTTCAGAGTAAAAGGTGAACGGGCAAAAATAACTGTTCTGCTTTTATTTCTGGAATCCAAAAATAAGTTGCTTCAAGAGCAATTCTTTACTAAGAAACTTTAAATCTATTTTCTCCAGTCAACCCTTCTCTCCTAGAAATGCTAGAGAATCACATGGATTCAAAACAATTTTCTCAAAATAGAATTTACAAATGGTCTTTTTTTTAACATTAAGAAGAACAACCCAAGAAAAATTGCATGATTTTTACATGTTCATTTCACAGCCTTCATTCTACAATGAACAGTGCAGACACATACAAACAACTAGTGAGGGAATATGCAGATCTACCTCAGCAAGCTCTTTGTACTTGCCATCCATGGAGGTCCGTAGATCAACAGGAAAATGCTTCAGGCAGTGGGAAGGCCCTGGGAGAGAACGTGCAGGCTGCAACTGCCGGGACCTCGGCCCTCCGTGAATCTCTGTGGATGCAAGGAAGACAGCAATCAGGCAGACAGGAAAAGCTACTAGGTCTGAGAAGCAGGAGGAACGAGAGAGATATTAATAACATCCTCTTTCTCTTTAGATCATACATAAATTTGCAGTACTAGACCTCAGTTTACTCAGACTCATCTGCAGATCTTGGAAGTCAGCAATTTTTCACTGAATTAATGTTACTGCAAGACAATTAGCTTTTTAATAATACCGCCCCAGTCCAGCTGGCATATTTAATGGAAAGTGACTTTAGCTTACAGAAGTTGTATTACACATACCCCTCTGTTCACCAATTCAGTGTCTTCCCATATTAGCCTTAGAAATCAGTTCAGAACTGCTAACTATGTCAACCAGGGTGTGAGAGCATTCCATAATGTATGTCAGAAATGTCCAACATTAGTTCCTTCAACTCCTCCTCCTTAAAAGAGAAACAGGCTTGTTATTTGTGAATAGTTTCCAAAAACTATTTCTATCTTCATATTTTGAAAAATATGCTGTTAGGACTCATGTCCCAGGTCTGATAGAGGTCTGATACTAAAGACAAGTTTAGTATTCAAAATGGTTAGGAGGTATCTGTGTCTAGTAACAAATAGATATTAAAATAAATATGAACATCTGTGTGAAGCATGCTTGGTTTTATTTTCATTTCTGGCTTCATATTGCTCAATGCAGGAACCCATGCCAAATTTTCTTGTTACAGATTGAGTCCACATTAAAAGTAAGAAATAGCTTCCTAAAAAAAGTAGAGTTCTTGATGTTCTCTGAGCTTAATTGTTTGCTTGCAAATGTTTCATCACATGACTAAAGAACATCATCAGTGCTACTCAGTGTGGAGTTTGCTCTCTGTTTATATAGATTAGTTTGCCCAGCCAGTGTTGGTAGGGGTATGGTTGTCTGTTTGGAAGTTCCTTGATTTGGGAATTGTTTTCTACTTGATCATCTGATGTTAATCCTTGCTTATCTGGGCATATGCTTCTGGAGAGGATGTGTTCTGTTCTTTTTGTTTGCTTTTTATATTCTGATTGGCTGTGTCTATTGATGGTTGATTTATCTGAATGCCAAGCTTCCAGGAATTCCTTAACATTTTGGATTTAGCTTGGTCTAGGATGCTCATAATTTCCCAGTTGAAACTATGGTTGAGTTTGTCCATGTGTTGTATGATCATGTAGTTTTCATTGTAACTTCTGATTGTGAGTTCTTACTCTGCATGTTGTAGATGACTTCTGTTTTTTTCTTCTTGGGGTCTTTTGGTTTACTTAACTTGTTTTGGAGGGCTTTTATTGGTTTGTGTACTCTGGTAATGATGCCATGTGTTATAATAATCTGTTGGTTGTTTCTGAGATGCTTTTGATACATGGTAATGTTGTCATTTACACAGCCTGTGTGTTGGTGCTTTAGTGAGTTAAGTGATCAGGCACTTTTTGATAAAGTTGGCAGTCTGTTTTCTTTTTCTGGCATTCTGGGTTGCCATGATGCATTTACAGTATATTCATTTTTTTAAAAAGGTTCTTACAGCTTCTCTTGTGAAGGATTGAGTTGTTACTTTGGTAAGGAAACACTTGGTTCATGTGGGTTGTTTTCCAATAGATTTTTTTTCTAATTTGCTGTCATTTTTTCTGATGATTAGGATATCCCAGAAAGGTAGTGTGTTATTAGTTTTTTCTTCTCTTGTGAAGAAAAGAAAAATAGCACTTCTTTTAGGACCAATTTAGGACTTATTCCTTTGAAGATACTGTTGATTGTTTTCATGTGTCTTCTTTAATTGTTCCATCTTTATCATGATGTTAAACAGTCGTCTACATTCAGGATTTATACTTTTGGTTTTATGAATGGCAGTGCTATAGTTTCTAGATGCTGCATTATACTCTTTGCTATGAGTCATGAGAACCCACAGGTGTTCTTCTAATTTGTTGATATATTTGTCCATCAAACCGAAAGCACTGAGGCAGAGGTTGATAGAACCATGATTTTTGGTATTTGATGTATTTGATGTATTTTGGTGTATTGGCTAGGTTGAGTATGGTGTGTAGTACTGTTGCTATGGATTCTTTCACTAGTTTTGGACTAGTGTGCTGTGGACACAAAGAGTGCTGTGACTTCGAATGAGACCATAATTTCATCATCATCAATGGTTAGGTCTTTTTTTTCCTGGATGCACTATATTTTCTGAAGGCACTTTGGGTTTTTTGAAGGCACAAAAATAAACAACCAAGTTCAGAGAGCACAAGGACTCCACAGTTCAACCCCGAGCTACTTATATTCTCTTCTATTGGTCCTAAAAGAAGTGCTATCTGTTTCCAGATCAGATCTGTCCATCTGTCCCTAACGACCCATTATTAGAAATAAAATGAGCTCCAGAATCAAATGACAGCAGTCAATTAGTATATATATGTCTTTCTCCACAAGCCTATCAACATTTGAAAACCATCTTAATAACCAACTTCCCCTGTTGGCTGCAGCAGCGCTCAGATACCAGAGAGAAAGCCCCGGATTTCTAACTTTTACATTTTATATAAGCTGGAAATTCCCCTGTTAATAATGAAAAAAGCCTTCTGCATAGTTCTTCCATGTGAAAGAACCTCATTTCTTTCACCATGTGATCATGCATTATTTTTGTAGATAGCATAAAATGCATAAGGCTCACCTGTTCAATAGAGCCCCTTTGAGTGTGAGGCAAATCATCACTATTCCTCCTCCCCAGATAGGAAACTAAAAGAAATGGACGAGCCTCAGATAATAGTGACTGATCAAAGCCAAAAAAGGGATTTCACAGTCTTCTCCCCAATGGAAACCCAGGCCATAGTTGTTTTGTTGCCATCTTATCCCAAATATAGGGTTACCAATACCAAGGCTTACTTCAAATGCAGAAAAAAAAATCATTAAATGTGTTTTAGTGTTTACTGAAACACATACACTGAAGTGGCACTTTGTATCTGAATTTCCCTTGGGTATGTGCTTGGGAAATGCCAACAGTGAAATAAAAAAAGATCTGCAACCAGATAGGGCAAGGGACTTTTCATAGGATTTGGCCATCCAAATTTTAATGGGGAAAACCATTACTGCTTCTCTCAAAGTAGAAAGTTCTAATTTCTGCCATGCTCGATTAAGACATCAGCTTGGTATTTCTCAAACTTCAGAAACTTTTAAGTTGTCTGGACATCAACGCTCAGAATTTCCCAGTCAAGTCATTTTGAGAGTCCACGTATCCTAAAGTTGCTTAGGATATGTGGCACACTGGGTTAGTAGTAGAATTTCCTATCGGTCTTCTGGCAGCGATAAGGACAAGAGAATACTACTGAAGGTGACAGGCAAGGGAAACAAGCATTTTTAAAAATTACTTTTCATCACTCATCATCATATAGTACATCATATAGTACACAACCGCCTCTTTTCAGCCAGGGGAAAGCCTTCACAATCAAGATCAAAAAGCCAAAGTCCTACTTTACCAGGTTTCACTAATACAGAACTAACACTAGTCAGTTTGAAAATCAGTATCTTAGCTGTCTTCCAGAGACACTGAAAGAACAAACATCTTTTGTCCTGTTAAAAAGAACTTGGCAAAACCACCCTCCTTCCTATATAGACTGCAGAGGCCAAGAGCAAACCCTCAGGAGAAATCAACCAGCCCCTATCCTGGGCTTCAGGGACAACATCGCAAGAAAGAACTGCTCCCGATATCCATTTTGTTGTGCTTTCAAACCTCAGGCCTTCTTCGTTCTTGAATGAGAGCCGCTGCCTGCAGATCAGACCTTTCCTCTCTACTGCTGCAACAGAACAGCCATTCCTAGCTCGAGGCACAGGCAGGGGATGTGGGGGTGCTGGAGAAATCTACTGAGAGATGGCCAACTCAGAACACATAAGAAACAAATTATGAGTCCCAATCACAACACTATGGGTCAAACACCACAATAATCGCACCCATGTGGAGATGTGTATTTCTCTCTTTCTTTTTTTTTATTATAAAAGTTTTTTTTATTTTTGAACAAAAACAACATAAAAAACATCATCTTTCCATATACTTCCAGACAGTGATTCGATCGGTTAAAATCATTTCGTGCTCTCAATATTTTCAAAATTTCAATTGTGAAAAATGTTCTTTAGGTTTTAGGTTTAGGTTTTATTTGATTTATATACCGCCCTACTCCCGAAGGACTCAGGGCGGTGAACAGCCACAAGATAAAACACATAAATACAAAATTTAAAAGCAAAATAAAACCGAATTAAACAATTTGGCCCAAGACAGATTTAAAACACCCCGATAATTAAGAACAGATTAAAATTTACATTTTAAAAGGGAAAAAGGGAAAGTTAGGCCAGGCCAGCCTGATGGAATAAAAAGGTCTTGAGAGCACGGTGGAAGGTGCACAGATCCGGGATCCTCCGTATCTCTGGGGGGAGCTCATTCCAGATAGTAGGTGCCTCCACAGAGAAGGCTCTCCCCCTGGGGGCCGCCAGTCAACATTGTTTGGTCGACGGCACCCGGAGGAGGCCCTCTCTATGAGAGCTGGTGGGAGGCTACTGGTGACAGCAGGCGATCCCGTAAATAACCAGGTTCTAAGCCATGGAGCGCTCTAAAGATGGTAACCAGGACCTTGAAGCGCACACAGAAGACCACCGGGAGCCAGTGCAGCTCACATAGGAGAGGTGTTACATGGGAACGCCATGTTGCTCCCATAACCACCCGCGCGGCCGCACTCTGTGCCAGTTGGAGCCTCCGGGTGCTCCTCAAGGGGAGCCCCATGTAGAGAGTGTTACAGTAGTCCAGGCAGGAAGTGACGAGGGCATGAGTGACCATGTGTAAGGAGTCCCGATCCAGAAAGGGATGCAACTGGCGAATCAGGCGAACCTGATGAAAAATCCTCCCGGTCACAGCCGTCAAAGTCTTCTAAAGACAGCCGCGAATCCAGGAGGACGCCCAGGTTGCAAACCCTCTCCGTGGGGGCCAGCGATTTGCCCCCAATAGTCAGTGATGGCACCAACTGACTATATCAGGACGTCGGAAACCACAGCCACTCGGTCTTGGATGGGTTGAGCCTGAGCCTGTTCCTCCCCATCCAGATCCGCACGGCCTCCAGGCACCGGGACATCACTTCAAGGGCATCGTTGGGATGGTCCGGGGTGGAGATGTACAGCTGAGTGTCGTCAGCGTACTGATGGTACTCCACCCCGAAACCATGGATGATCTCGCCCAGCGGCTTTACATAAATGTTGAACAGAAGGGGCGAGAGGACCGACCCTTGTGGCACCCCACATATGAGGCGCCTCGGGGTCAACCTCTGCCCCCCTGCCAACACAAACTGCAACCGGTCAGAGAGAAAGGAGGAGAACCCCGCAACACAGTGCCCCCCACCCCTAACTCTTCCAACCGGTACAGCATGATACCATGGTCGATGATATCCGATTTATTCGATTTATTTCCTCTGCGCATGTCCAAGATGGCCGCTCCCAGCTGAGCGGCGGCGATACTCGGGGGATATCCCCCGGGTTTTGGGGGTTCCGGGGGTTCGACCAGCTAATTGACCCCCATGTCTGGTGAGGGGAGCTTCTCACCAGTCTGTGTCATCTTCTTGAGAGCTGGCAGCTCTCCAGGACACGATGGCCACGAACGAGACGGAGACGGCTGCGCTGCGGCTCTATGAGCGGGGAGAGCGCCCTCAGCGCCCTCGGCATCTCCCCGCAGCTGCCGAGCTAGTGGAACGGGCGGTGGCGGCGTCGGCGATGCAGCCCCTCCCTGGAGCTTCAGGGACTCCGAGGGGATGACAGGGGCTTCCTGTTAGACCCAACGGTGGACGGGGATGTTTTAAGAGCTGGCATCGTCGGGATTGGCACTCGCTTTAACACTGGGACGAACGGCTGGGAGAGATAACATCAGAGAGGCCGGAAAGGGACAGGAGCCTGAATAGGGAGAGCGAGGGGCATCCTGACCATGATTTGAATCAGACCATCAATGTTTGTTTCTTGGAACTGCCGGTTACAGCTATGGATGGGAGGCCCACTTGGAGGGGGCCCACTCCTGGTCCTTCCAGAGGCTCCCCCCCTCCCTCATTTGGATGGGGGTGAGCTAGAAACATTGCTGTTTGATGGTCACAAAAGACCTTGGGCCAGGCTTTTATGCCTTACGTGGTCTATCAGCCTCCAGGAGGCCACTTATCATCTGGAGATGCCTCTGAATAATATGATACGATACTTGTTATGATACCTGCCTCCCATGGACATGGACATCTATAGCCTCCCGATTCGCCTCCCTACTCGCCTAAGGTGCAGCCGCTAGAGTTATCGGAGTCTTCTCTGGGCCCGTGAACCTGTAGATTGGTGGTTTGTTATCAATGCCCCCAATTGTAAGAGGGAAATATTCGGATTTCAAGTCTTTCATGGTGCCGGTCGACGACTGCGGTTTCTGGCCCTTCCCAGCTTTCGTGAGAGGGCAGCTGGTGTTAACATCTGGCCTCGAAGCGGCCTAAGACTCCATCCACTGCTGTGAGAGAGCAGTGGAGTTTATTGACTTGGAATTGATTGAATATCCCTTTCCAGACTTTGGACTATCTTGATTACCCCCAGGCCGTTGATTTTCCCCCGATTGATTGATTAATTAATTGATTGATTAGATGTATTCGCCAACAGAACTTCTTATTCTGCGAGACTCCCCCCTCTCGCAGGTGTGGCCCTCCACTTTATCAAGGGCCTACCTTTATGACGGGCTTTGGCACCCCGAGAGGTGGCATGCTGCAAAAAGGGGATTAAGGGGTTTTTTAGGGAAACTTTTTGATAGATTTTTAAGGGATTTTAAGGGGCGGGAGGGTTGTGTGGGTTTGGGGGTTAACCCACGGGGGGAGGGGTCCGGCCCAGCTGTTAGTGGGGCCACGGAGGGTGTAGATTCTGGGGGTAAGGGGGACATCAGAGTCCATTCTGTCGAGGGCTTTTCTATCAATGTGTTGAGTGGGAGGGGCAGATATGGTGGGAGCAGGGGGCCGCATCATGTAGTGGGGGCGCGCACTCGCTATCTTCGAGCGGTGGCACGCCCCGGTCCCCATAGCCCTTCTCGTATCCCAGGCTGTTCAGACTCTCAGGGCCCGAGCCTTCGGCTGCTGTCGTGCAATGCCAGGTCCGTGGTAAATAAAGCCCCCCTCATTTGCGATCTTATTCAGGAGGGGGGAGCGGACCTGGCAGGTATTACGGAGACCTGGTTGGGCCATGAGGGGGGGGTTCCCCTCGTGGATATGTGCCCACCAGGTTTCCGAGCATTCCATCAGCCGAGAGCTCAGGGCAGGGGCGGGGGGGTGGCGGTTATTATAAAGGAAAGTCTTGATCCGAGGGAGACCACTGTTCCACAGATAGCCGGATGTGAGTCCCTTTTTGTGAGGTGGGGTCGTGGAGTACAGATGGGCTTGTTGATCACGTACCTGGCTCCCTGCCGCGTGGCAACGGCCCTGCTCGAGCTGCTCAACGTCATAGCTGAGGTGGCGGTTGGTACCCCCAGACTTCTAGTCATGGGGGATTTCAACTTGCCATCTGTCGGCGAAACGTCTGAGGTGGCTCGAGAGTTCATGGCTTCCATGACGGCCATGGACCTTACTCAGTTAATTCATGACCCCACTCACACGGGTGGACACACTCTGGACTTAGTTTTTGTCTCTGGTCAGTGGTTGAGTGGCCTTGATACAGGGGATATAGTCATCGAACCCTTGTCATGGTCTGACCACTCGCTCCTTCGACTGGACTTTCTAACCGCCGCACCCCGCCGCAGGGAGGCGGGACCGACCAGGTGGTTCCGCCCCAGGCGCCTGATGGACCCTGATAGGTTCCAGATGGAGCTTGGGCCATTTCCTGAGACTCTGGCTCACGACTCGACTGAGGACCTGGTGGCCGCCTGGGATAGTGCGGCTGCCGGGGCCTTGGACCGTGTCGTGCCTTTGCGGCCTCTGACCCGGCACCGAACTCACCTAGCTCCTTGGTTCTCCGAGGAGCTCAGGGAGATGAAGCGCCGGAAAAGACGCCTGGAGAGTAGTTGGAGGACCAGTCGCTCCGAATCCGACCGAACACTGGCGAGGTCTCATATTAAGACCTACCTAGTGGCGATAAAAGCGGCGAAATCTAGTTATTTTGCCGCTCTTATCGCGTCATCAGATAATCGCCCGGCCGCCCTGTTTAGGGTGACCCGCTCCCTCCTCCATCTGGAAGCGCGGGATGACCCCTTGCAGGGCCGAGCCGAGGACTTTGTGCAGTATCTGTATGACAAAATCGCTCAGATTCGGGAAGGACTGGCCTCTGACTGGGTATGTCCGGACGGGATGACTGAGGCAGGTCTTGAGAGTGTTATCTGGGGGGAGTTCGATCCTGTGGCTCCCGAGGACATGGACAGGGTCCTGGGACGGCTGAACGCGACCACATGTTTATTGGACCCGTGTCCCTCCTGGTTGGTACTGGCTTCCCGGGAGGTGACACGAGGCTGGCTCCAGAAGATTGTTAACGCTTCTTTGAGTGAGGGGGTCCTGCCGGCCGCTTTGAAAGAAGCGGTTGTGAGGCCCCTCCTCAAGAAGCCCTCTCTGGATCCGGCTGTTTTGGCTAACTATCGTCCAGTCTCCAACCTTCGCTTTGTTGCGAAGGTTGTTGAGAGTGTGGTGGCGCAACAGCTTCCCCGGTACCTGGATGAAGCTGTCTATCTAGACCCGCTCCAGTCCGGCTTCCGGCCTGGGTACAGCACGGAAACGGCATTGGTCGCGTTGGTGGATGATCTCTGGAGGGCTCGGGATAGGGGTTGCTCCTCTGTCCTGGTCCTGTTAGACCTCTCAGCGGCTTTTGATACCATCGACCATGGTATCATGTTGCACCGGTTGGCGGGGTTGGGGGTGGGGGGCACCGTTCTGCGGTGGTTCTCCTCCTACCTCTCTGACCGGTCGCAATCTGTGTTGACGGGGGGGCAGCGGTCGACCCCGAGGCACCTTGCTTGTGGGGTGCCACAAGGGTCGGTCCTCTCGCCCCTTCTGTTCAACATTTATGTAAAGCCGCTGGGTGAGATCATCCGTGGCTTTGGGGTGGAGTTCCATCAGTACGCTGATGACACCCAGCTGTACATCTCCACCCCAGGCCACCCCAACGATGCCCTTGAAGTGATGTCCCAGTGTCTGGAGGCCGTGCGGGCCTGGATGGGGAGAAACAGGCTCCGACTCAACCCCTCCAAGACCGAGTGGCTGTGGCTTCCAGCGTCCCGATATAGCCAGCTGACGCCATCGCTGGCTATTGGGGGCGAATCACTCGCCCCCACGGAGAGGGCTCGCAACTTGGGCGTCCTCCTGGACGCACGGCTGTCTTTAGAAGATCATTTGACGGCCGTGGCCAGGGGGGCTTTTTATCAGGTTCGCCTGATACGCCAGCTGCGCCCCTTTCTAGATCGGGACTCTCTACGCACAGTCACTCAGGCACTAGTCATTTCCCGCCTGGACTACTGCAACGCTCTCTACATGGGGCTCCCCCTGGGGTGCACCCGGAGGCTCCAGCTGGTCCAGAACGCGGCCGCGCGGGGGATTATGGGGGCGACGAGGCGCTCCCATGTGACACCTCTCCTGCGCGAGCTGCACTGGCTCCCAGTGGTCTTCCGGGTGCGCTTCAAGGTGTTGGTGACCACCTTTAAAGCGCTCCATGGCTTAGGGCCGGGGTATTTACGAGACCACCTTCTGCCACCAATAGCCTCCCACCGGCCAGTACGCTCGCACAGAGTGGGCCTCCTCAGGGTGCCGTCCGCCAGACAATGTCGGCTGGCGACCCCCAGGGGGAGAGCCTTCTCTGTGACGGCGCCCACCCTCTGGAACAACCTTCCCCCAGAGTTACGTATAATAACAGACCTCCGGATTTTTCGTCGGGCCCTGAAAACCTATTTATTTCAACAAGCTGGGCTGGCCTGAGTTAAATTTTAAATTGATTTTAAATTGGGTTATCTTAATTTCGGCCAAAATATTTAATTATTTTAATACTGTTCTTAAATTTTGTATGCTTTGTTTTTATCTTGGCTGTGCACCGCCCTGAGTCCTATTGGAGAAGGGCGGTATAGAAATTTAATTAATAAATAAATAAATAAATAAATAATAAATATCAAAAGCCGCTAAGAGATCTAATAGGACCAGGACAGAGGAGCAACCTCTGTCCCGAGCCCTCCAGAGATCATCAATCAATGCGACCAATGCCATTTCCGTGCTGTACCCAGGCCTGAAGCCCGACTGGAACGAATCCAAATACACCATTTCATCCAGGTGCTTTCATCTAACTAAAAACAAATGTTTACACATTTTATCCAAATTTCATTTCATTTGTAATATTTCATCTCCATTCTTTATTATCTACCCATTGATAAAACAGCTCCCATATCAAATAATATTGTTTATCTTCCTGTTCTCTTATGTGGAGATGTGTATTTCTCTCTTTCAACAGCTTCCCCAGCACCATTTTTTCCCAAGCTACCAAAATATCCCAGCTGATGTTATCTACAGTCCTTCAAAGGAAAATAACTCTCTCCAACTGGAGCTCAGAATTGAATGTATCAACCTCAGCTCCACAAATTCTCAGAATTCGTTAAGGCATTATTAAGGCACCCATTAGAAAAAAAGGGGATACTTCTAAACATAGGCTAGATATCTTAAATCTCTGATGTTAATACTGAGCAGGAACAAAAGCACAGGAATTATTGCCATTCACCAGCTGCATGCAGGGTCCATTTAAATGTGTTCCTTGAAGGAAGCTGAAAATCCACGAGGTTAATGCTACTATTCAGTTCCTTTTGTAAGTCTCTGCGTTTAAAAAAACTGCCTGTAGTTGCATTGTTCTTTCTAAAATGCTCTAAACCAGGGGTCCCTAATCCTCTGGCTGCAGCCCACTACCCGGCTGCGGCCTGTTGGGAACTGGGTTGCAGAAGTGGTGGGTGAATGTGCCTGCGTGCACACACAGCTCCACTTGGACAAGCAGCAGGCAAGCGCGCGTGCCTGCAAAGCTCCAATTGTGCAAGCAGCAGGCACACATGCTTGCCACTTGCACAAACGGAGCTGCACAGGCGCACTTGCCTGCAGCTCACGTGGAACCATTCCTCCCCTACCCGCCAGTCTGCAAAGCTAGAAAGGTTGGGGACCGCTGCTCTAAACAGTCCAGAAAATATTTTTGGTTCATGCTAAAAAAAGGTACCCCAGCAGCATATACTGTAATTGAATTGTTATTTTTTGTTGAAAGCAGCGTACATAGTGCTCCCTTTTCCTATCTGTTCTCATAATAGCAACGCTGTGAGGGAGTCGGGCTGAGAGAAAGTGACTGGCCCAAAGTCATCCGTAACCTTTGGTGGTTGAAAGTAGGTTAGAAACTGGGTCTTTTTATCATTTGACTAACTCTTTAACTACCATGCCACACTTTCTTCACATATGTTCCCTTTACATATTAAAATGTTTACCATGGATAAACAGAGTGTACAGTGGCAGCTCACAGTTCCATAGGAGTCAAGTGTTGATATATTATTTCCCTCTGTCTATTTTGTCTGTATCTTTGTGAATGTGTGTGTCGGGGGGGTAATGTTAACTGTGATACAGAGCTGAAAGTTACTATGGTTTTCAGATAACTTCTAGCCTGGGTTCTAAAACCAACTCCAGTTAATTTTGTCATGGATGCAAAGACTGCTTTACAGGTAAATCTAAGAGGCAGTAATTGCTGAAGAGGAAGAAAATGGACAGGCTCCACAAGACAGCAATTAGGACTCTAACCAGATCATGCTGGGGGAGAGTGAATATTCCAGCTCCATTAGCCTTACAGGCAAAGCAGTCCCAGAAAGACTGTTTGGATGAATTGAAGTATTGGAGTTGGAAGTGACAACCTGAAGTTGTAAAAGATAATAGCAAGAAGGGAAAAGGTGGGAGAAAAGATTCAAAGACAGAGAAAATATATACATACTTGTGGAACTGGGTAACTTCTGCCTGCTTCTTCACATGGCACTGAAACCCGCTGTCAAGAGGTAGGTAGTTTAAAGTTTTGTAACTAATCATAGTAGCCACATTTCTGAATCCCAATGAGCAACATTTTATTCAGATTCATTCATGCATTCATTCTTTTTTCTTTCTTTCTTTGATTTTTTAAATTTTCTTTCTTTCTTTCGCTTTCTTTTCTTATTTCATTTCATTTCATTTACCAGTTTCTATAGCTGCCCATCCCACAAACCAGGGCAGCACACAACAGAGTCAGCCATTGTCAAGTAGTCACCTCATAAAAAGATTGCAATCTACCTTAAGGTTTTGTCCCCTTTGCCAAGCTATACATCTCGGCCTTTTCAGAGGCTATCGTAAGTGCAGGCATTCAAGAAACATTCAATTTGTGATAAATATATACTGCCCATTCTGGCGCTCCTTGGTTGACTTCTGCCATCATCCACTTGCTCATGTGCTATACTTGTTACCTTCTCCCAAGCAATTACTCTCTGTAGTGCTGGTCATGACCCACCTGAGCCAGGTATTCTCCAAATGTTCATTTCCTCTTCACGCCCTTTTTGGTCATCACTCAAATATATTATTCTAAACATGTATTAGTAATTAGTAATAATTGCATATGTAAAACATTCAAGGAAGTTCATTAGTGACCTGAAAGGTTGGAAATTGCATCAAGTAGTTATGGTAGAAGGAGAAGTAAGGTTAAGGTCAAAAAAGAAGGGTGGGTACATGATTGTTGTAGTACAGGAACAATTTATCTCTTTAAATTATCCCTATAAATCTCTCAAAAATCAATACCAAATGCAGTTTACATAAACCACAGCGAAGCATTAATTAATGTACATAGAAATGAAGCTTTTAGTCAAAAGTAGCTTGACAGAAGTTACCTTCAACCTAATTTACTACTGGCTTACTACTACCTATACTTAACATGAATGACCAGCCATGCCAGAGTTGTATGTGCCCCCTCTCCCCAAAGCCTTGGCTATAATTCCAAATCCCCATCAAATGTTATGGTCAATTGTTATTTTTAATGTAGCAGAAAGGAAAATTATTAAGCACATGTGTAGTGATTATATTCAAAGAACTTTACTGAAGTAATTTTAATAACATTTTTCAATACATTCAATTATGTTTTTGTCCTAGCCCTGACACTTTTGGGAAAAGAATAATGTAAAAAATGTAATGCCTACCCACAACCTGAAATGAATGTCCATCCAGAATGTCTGTGCTCCAGGGACTTAGAACAAAGGCCTTTTCCCAGTTCTACCTGGAGATGCCAGATATTGGACCTGAGGGTTTGGAGGCTCTCCCCTTTTTTCAAAAGACTCCATATCCCAACCCAGAGATCCTGCCTTTTTCTTCTTAGACATTCCAAGACATCAGGAAAAGCAAGCAGTCTCTGGAGTTTCCTCTGTTTGACTCTGCCCCTGTCTTAGGTAGGTAGCGATGGCAATGCAAGGTTTGGTAATGATGGTCAAGAGGAAACAGACCAGGAATGCATTTTGTTGCAACCTCAAGAGTATTTAAAACTAGAGGAAGAATCTCTTAGATTGTCAATGCCTGTTTGTGTATAATATTCCTAGAAACACTATTTTTGGAATGAGATACAGTTAGTCACTTTTTGGCAATCGTAGCTGCGCTAACTAGAATTCTTACCTTGGTGTCTCAGCCGGCTGCGAAATAATAGCTTGCCCTTTTCTTTCCCTCCTCTCCCCCCCCCAGGGCAAATGAGGTCAGCTCCATCCCTCTCTACATTTCATATGTCCCTCAAGACCTGGTTCTCTTAGCTCTCTTAGTTGCTGGGGGCCCCAGCGGACAAGGGAGATTTTGCAATGGCTCTCTTACTGTGGTTAATAACATCTTCTCTTGTTTGTGTGTCTTTTTATAATTATGTTTTCATTGTGACTATTCTTATGTATTGATTTCCTTTTTGATAAAGTGTTGTACATCACCCAGTCACTTTAGGTGGCTATACAAATATGACAGAATAAACAAACAAATAAATAAATAGGACTAGGAGGTTTTGATTGCACCCTGGAAACAGCTGCAGAACGGTGGCTGATGAGGAAATTTTTGAGCGGGCAGATTTTCCATGCTTTCTGTGTGAAAATGCTGTAAACCCTACTGCTATTAGTAACCTATTCCTCAGAGCTTCAAGTAACCCCATTCCTACTCTCTTACAAACCACAGAACAGGTTTTGCCAGCACCACACTCAACCAAAACAGTGGGGCAATGCAGGAACAACTAGTTTGGCCTCTGAGCTCATTCATCTCCGAGTCCACTAAAGACACAGGAGAATTCGATGAGCCCGCACAAGCCTAACAACAGGCTAGGTGATCACAGGACAGCATCAGTCCAGGCAGCCATGAACATATCTGTCAAATTTCGTTTATAGCCCTTGCATTCTTCCAGGTTCCTAAGTCCAGCTTAAGCAGTAAGGTATATGATAGTAGGTATATGGCAGACAGGAAGAAATGTTTGCAGGAGCCAACTCTCCTCTCTCTAACTCTTGATCCAAGCACAAGCTAAGTTGAGATAAACTCCATCATGCTTTATTAATGACCATCACATGTCTCTCTAATGTGATCTCTGTGTACACTGCAAACAGCCAATTCATTAAGAGAAACCAGCAGGGCTGAGGAAGGGCTGTGCCAATTATCAGGATAAAGCTTGGCAGCTCTATCAAAGCCAGCATCTGTCTTGATCTCATGAGGGGCCCAGTCAAGTACAGCTGGTCCTGTGAGCTTCAAGGACAGCCTCAGCAACACAGATTTCCCACCACTCCCATTCTGCCCCCGTTCACAGCAGCTTCAGGATGGGGCTTCACATTGACCGAGCAGTCTCTCAATTGAAAAGCATTGATTCTAAGCCCAGTCTGCCAACAGAGCTACACCCTTGTAATTTTGAAGCAAAAATGGGGGGGGGGGTGTTGGTTGGTTTAAACCTTGCTCTACATACTTGCCCTCAAACAGCTTAGAGAAATGAAGACAAAGCATTCTTATTTTATTTCCTGCCCTATCCGCAGCATGATTAATTCCAGCCTTCCTCTCCCTGGTGCCCTCTAGACCAGTATTTCTCAACCTTGGCAACTTTTAGATGGATAGACTTCAACTTCCAGGATTTCTGGAATTCTACCCATTTCTATCCATTTTAAAGTTGCCAAGGTTAAGCAACACTGCTCTAGACAATTATGCTGACTGGGAATTCCGGAAGCTGCAGCCCCAATACATGTAGAAGACACCAGTTTGGGAAAGAACCATCTCTTCTTAAATTCACATTAGCTAAAAATTCTGGGAGCTGTAGTCCAGGGGTGGGTTCTACCTATCTTTACTACAGGGCCGCACGCACATGCTTCACTCACGCAGAAGTGTTCTGATGACATCGGGGTCGGTGGGTGGAGCCTCCCGCTGGTTTTTACTACCGGTTCTATAGAACCAGTCTGAACCGGGGGCAACCCACCACTGCTGTAGTCCTAATACAGGGTATCAAACTCTGGCCCACAGCCCAGATGCATCATATGCTGGCTACCCCCACTCCCGGTTTAGTGAAGGGGGAAAAAAATTGTGATACATCACATGACAACTTGTCGTCACGAGTTTGACATCCCTGTCCTAATATATGTGGAAGGCACTAAACTGGAGAAGGCTGACCAAATTGTACCATGTCAACTTTCTGTTTTATGAAGAAATGCCTTTACCAAGTTTTAAACTACAGATACTAGGTCAATATTATATTAATCTTGCATTGCTTTTCATGGCACTCCTTTGAAAATCCTGGTAGCATGCCTGGTAGCATACATGCCAAATGTGAGGTTTCTCAACAGGTGTATTATGAAATTATTGTGACACCTTTTTGGCAACTGTCAGAAAGATACTACATCTGATTTAAGTGTTATCATACATTCTTCTTGTTCTTATGCAAGTTAACCATGCTGTCCCCATTCATACACATCCTCCACACACACATCAGAGGAGTTGTGTTTCCTAAAAAATTTAAAAAAGCTTTTTTGTAAAGTCAAAAAGCATGATATTCTCCCACTCTTCTGCTATAGAACACTATGTTGGCCTCTCGGTGAAAAAAGGGACAGTATCAGTTTAGAGAGCTATAATTTCTTTATCAAGAACTACCAGGTAAAAAGGTTTTCAGATTAATATTTTGATCTTACTTGAAAAAGTCAGATTTTCTTAAAGACAATTCTGAAAAAAATTAAAGTATTCTGCTATTTTAAAATTGTGTGCCTTAAATATACAAATAAATGTGGATTTAAATGTGGTTGACAATTATTTCTGAACGCATATAAAATCAAGGGAGTGTTCTGGTGGTGGTTATTTTTACATTTTTTCTTCTATTTAGAAACTGAACATGCTTTCTGTTAAACAGGAAGGAGCATCTCATTCATTATGAACTTTCGTTTCTCTCCAGGACCAGAAATCATTCTTGTAACCCAACTGATAATAAGTTAAGAAACGGGGTTGTTTCCAGATAAACCTTTCTTGACAGCTATGCTGTCTCATTCACAGAACACAAAATACTCAAATACCTTTTGCAGACCACTGCTTTATGGTAGATTAAGTTTTCCTACTATTGTAACTTTTTCATTTCACTGAAAAATAATCCACTAAGAAGTGCAAGATAGCAATTTTTCCACTGGTATAAAAATGCTGAAAATACAAAATGATGTACCTGTTTGGAAGCTTCTTTTTCTGTGAGTTGACATTTATTTCAGGTTGAGATGCTATTCTGTGCTGTGTAGAGCAAGTCCATTCTCTAACTCAACTTGAGTTAAAAAGGTAGCATTCCTACTGAACATACCTATTTCCATTTCTGTGTAAGCAAATGTTATGTCTGGCTATAAGCCACAATTTTCTTATTACTGCTCCATTCAATTTTATGTATTATCCATACAATTTTATTGTAATCAAAATTGTATCTATTCCAAAGATGATACATTCTTAAACTGTACAAGAACAAGCTATCTCTTTATTTTTTTAAAAGACCAAACTGACAGATACGTTGCTATTAGTACCCTACTCTTCTTGCTTTTGGAACTATGGTTCACAAACATTTTTTTAAGAGTGGGGAGAAAAGTGGCTTTGGCTATAAAAGTTAGGTGGGGGAAAAAAACAGGACAAATTTGAAATTGATTAGAAAATCAAACAGGCATTTTTTTCCTAGCTGTGTTGCAAAGGAAGTGTCAAGAAAAGCCATCATCATAAAATTTACTCAGAATATTGCAATTCACTTGCAAGAAGAATCAACCCTAACAAAAATTAAGCACAAAACAAGGATCTGATATGGTTATCAACACATGTCCTTTTTGGAAGAGATGATGTCTAAGTCTAACTCAGAAACCAAAAAGGACCTCACTGGTTTCTCAATTACATGGGTTTTTCTGCACGGAAAAGAGAAAGAAAATGCATTTTGTACAAAAATGCATGGATAGTTATGGTCAACTCTAAGAGCCATGTCTTAAAGTTTCCCCACATATTTTCTCCAGAAGGAGATAAATAAATTTGCCCAAACTAGGTTGGTAATTGGAACCACCTTGAATGATGAATTTGTAGAACTGTTAACCTGGGTTCTTATTTATCAAAATCTCTCTTCCCACTCCTTTGAAACACATTCCCCTTCTTAGCATAAACTCCAACATACCTAAATAGCAGAGAGAGAACTTACCTGTCCTTCCAATAACTATCAGGCATTTACTTCCAGCAGCAATATGAACAAGTTCTTCTTTCCTATGCTGTCAAAAGCCTTACAAGGCATCTCCCCCCTCCCCCCCAGCACAGATATTGTCACTTCAATTTTACAAGAGACTGATTTGTCAAGCATCTCTTTACTCCGTACCAATAAAAAGATTCACTGGCTCAAATCAATTAGTTTCCCTAGGAAAAAAGAAAAAAGAGAAGGGAGTAAGCATTTACAGACCTGGCAATATCAAGACCTGACTGGACAGCTCTTTCCACCTGGAAACCAAGAAGCTGACAAATTAAAGAAGGGGCATCCCATGGTCTTCTATCCAATCATGAGCCAAGAGATCTCCAGGATATACCTGGGGCGATAGAGGAGGAAGCTACAGTCACTGAGGCCACCAGGATTTCATAGTTTCTCCGTCTGAGCTACAATCCCATAGGATTCCAGCCTTGGAGCCGGCTTGGGCTGTACCAATCACAGCTACATAGGGGGAGAGGGAGGAGACAGTCCCAAAATTGCAGCCACTGCCAAGAGACAGGCAGAGCAACAGACAACTGAAAGAAGCCACCAATGGTCAGTCAACCAAGCTAATTCCTAATCTCAAAGTAAGGAAGAATTAACCCTTGAAGTACCAGAGAGGGTTATGGCGCTCTTTCAGGCACTCTCTCTTTCACCCTACAGTGGAATGCCAATGCACCAGGATTTCCAAAAGTAAAAGCATACAGCACCACATACTGGTCATTTGGGGGTAGTAAGAAAAAGGTGAGCCTCCAAAAACAAAAAGCTGTTCTGAGTTTAAGCATATGTCCACATGTCTGTGCGCACACACGTGCAACTAAAATAAACAAACAAATCTGCTCTCTTTTCCTTGAGGGTTGTTAAAAAGCAGTCTAATATATTCTTTTCCACATAATTTTCACTTTTCACCCTGTGTGATATTCAATCCTGCCTCCTAAATCCATTCCACCTAGAATCCAAAGGCTTAAAGCAGTCACTAAAACATTCTAACAAGCCACTTCTAATCATCGGGCATTCTGCATTATCTAACTTACACAGCTACCATAATCTTTACCAAATACGTTAAGCCAATTGGGAATTGAAATTCCCAATGAAGTTTAGTTTTATGGTATGACAGGGAGAAAAAAGGCAAAAATCTGCAGAGAATAGAGGCAGATTGAGGATGGAAGCAGGGCAAGCGTTATTTCCAAGAGCTGTAGTCACTGAATATTTATCAACAATGACCACGAAGGAGCTGCTGTCTCCTCCCACTCCTCTGGATGTCATGGAAGTCTTTTTCCCAGATATAAAAGGCCTGGAGTGTCACAGTAACAAGCATCTCATTTCCCTCCCTGGTCTTCAAAAGGCAGCCAGGCATCAGAGATGAAAACCTTCTCAAGCGAATTCTATCTGGAAGCTTGCAGGAATACCCTGATGATGTTCACATGGGCACACAAGGCAAGGTTCACAGTTCATCATTCAGGACTGCTTAATGCAGGTACTGCAAAAATTCAGATCGCCATAAGGCAACAAACAGATACAGAACATTCCAACCTTTTGCTGCCACCTCATAATCATCTGGACATTTGCAGTTCTCATAGCTGAGTTCACACAATGCATTACCTTAGTGCAAGATGTAAAGCTGTCTACATATAGAAGCTGAGCAATCTAAACAGGAATTAAATTCCTGTTGCTGAAAATAATAAGCCACGATCCAATTCCCAGTGGATTCTTTGCAACCACCTTTTTTTTTTTTTTTTTTGCTTTAATTTATATGCCGCCCTTCTCCGGAGACTCAGGGTGGCTTACAATGCTTTAAGCAATAGCCTTCATACTTTTGTATATTTATACAAAGTCAGCTTATTGCCCCCACAATCTGAGTCCTCATTTCACCTACCTTTGAAAGGATGGAAGGCTGAGTCAACCTTGAGCCTGGTGAGATTTGCACTTGCAGTAATTGCAAGCAGCAGATGTTAATCTGTTAATAACAGTGCTTTAGTCCACTGTACTACAGACCTTCACCTCCTACCTGTAGTAAGGACCAATGTTTTATATTGACTTGCTAGAAAGTTATTTGAAATATATTACACTTTTCATCTGTTTTTATTTTTTGTTTTCAAACATACATCAGTTCTAGGATCTGTTTATAAGCAGAGCAAGGGAATGATATAAAAAGTTAAAAAGTGATATTTTTATATGGATTTTGAAGAATCCAACTTTACCGTACATGGTACCTTCCAGATATGCTGGATAACAACTGCCATAATTTTCATTCACCTACTAAAGAGTTCTTGCCCCAGAATTTTTTTTTTTTTAATTTGATTTATATGCCGCCCTTCTCCGGAGACTCAGGGCGGCTTACAATGCTTAAGCAATAGCCTTCATTCTTTTATATATTTTATACAAAGTCAGCTTATTGCCCCCACAAACTGGGTCCTCATTTCACCTACCTTAGAAAGGATGGAAGGCTGAGTCAACCTTGAGCCTTGGAGAGATTCGAACCAGCAGAAATTGCAGGCAGCTGTGTTAATAACAGGGTGCACTAAACCACTGTACTATTGGAGAAATAACATCCAATCATTCCGAAGTTAGGGAAACTGTAATATATCTTTGGGACCATGGAATGAACAGAATACTACAAATAGTTCTGAACATAGCATTCATCAAAAACTTGCCTATTTTCCAAGCTACATATACAACAATTTTGCTTTCTTAGTTTAGTTCAGATACTGTAAAAATTGGTCTTTTGCTTATACTATTTCTCTAAAAAATAAATCTTGTTTCACAATTACTGGAAAATGGTCAACATTTTAGAGTGGACATGCTGAACATTTTCCAAACATGTAATTGTAAAAGACACTAAACAGCAAGCTAATTACCATAAGACTAAAAAGCAAGTTTGAATAACACTTATAGTGTCTCTGGAGCAAATAATTATTGTTGATGTTGCAGCAACAAAAGAAATCGTTTCAATTAAACTTCTGCATGCCTCACACAGAACAATCTAAGGAAATGTAAATGTAAGCCTTGCATATGAAAACCTCAGTGGAGCCCTGATTTAAATAAGATAGGGCACCATTGCAGAAATCTCAAGGTTGTTTTAAAAATTCAGGAGTAAGCTTAACATAGCCAACCAGCCGCTGCAAAATTATATGTCAAAACCTTTCGGCTACAAGGTTGCTTTAAGCAAGTTGCCTGTTCTCGACAGTTTAAAAGAGAAACACTAAAAGAATATTTTTAGTGAACTGGCCTCACAAAGACCAGGAATAAAATCCAAACAAAACTAAAATATCTAGTTTTATAGGGCTTTTACTCAAACAAAACACTTCTGCATGCTTGGTTTATGCAAGCTTATGTTCTCAGAAATATGCAGAACACTTATTTGCTAGATATGAATAAGACAGCTGAAATGCAGGAATGAATGGTCATTGACTGAAGTTTGACCTGATCCCACAACAGATCTGCACAGGAGATATGAGTTCTGACATCTATATTGCCTGTATGTTGCAGCATGTCATAAAGGAAGGCTGTATTGCCCAAAGAAAGGTACCAGAGATGAAAATGAAAGATTAACAATATGTTCACTGAGAAGTAAGACAACTGTCTCCAAATACAAGTAGTGCTCGACTTATAAATACCATTGAGCCCATAATTTCCATTGCTAAGCAAGACAGTTGTTAAGTGGGGTTTGCCCCATTTTATCACCTTTCTTGCCACAGTTGTTAAGTGAACCACTGCAGCTGTTAAGTTAGTAACATGGTAGTTAAGTGAATCTGCTCATCAGAAGGTCACAAAAGGTGATCACATGACCCCAGGACACTGCAACCGTATAAATACATGCCAGTTGCCATGAGTCTAAATTTTGATCACGTGACTGCAGGGATGTTTCAACAGTGGTTAAGTGTGAAAACCGATTACAAGTCACTTTTGTTCAGTGCCTTTGCAACTTTGAATGCTCACTAAACGACTGGTTGTAAGTCAAGGACTGCTTATAATATACAGAGTCTGAATCAACCCTTAATCACATGAATCCAGCAACCTTCCCACCCTTCCCACGAGGTCGTGCTCTAGAGAAATTTTCTCAAATTACAGAACTGATGAAAGTATGCCCATTGTGGCAACTGCTCATGTTTTTTCTGGGAAATCAATTCAGCAATTCTCTCTGAAAAGGTTGCTGGATTGTGCACAACTCAAGGACAGGTTAGGACTGCCTGCCCTTCACTCTCTGTGTATACGGCTTCTCTACTCACTACAACCACAACAAGGAGTACAAGTGGGGAAAACCATAGCCAAGAACAGTTAATGAAAAGAGGCCCATTTCACAGATATCCCAGTTTAGTCAAGCAAATGCATTTTGTTATTCTGTCAATTCCTGACAAGCTTCTGCACATCACTTTTTTTTTCCTTCCAGGAATGAAGAAATTATGGGGAAGGCTTTGATATATTTACATTTGTTTTTCTTGGGGTGGAACAGAAAACAGCAAAATGTAACCGGTCTACCACACATAGTTGGTTATGCATTACTCTAACAATTGAGAAAAGTCAGAAAATATTAAGCTATATATAGCAGCACTTCTTCCTGTTATGAACTCTTTTGTTCACAGAAATACTTTAGTTTTAAACCAGACACCACTGCAGTTATAATCTCCACTAATAACTGCTAATTGCTATAGTACCTAGGTTAACATAATGTTACGTCAACATGATGCTGTTAAAACTAGTTGTGTTCACAGAGGAAGTACTGAGCCCCACCAACAGCCAGAGGCTCTCAACCTTCTTTTGGAAATTCTCTGCAAATTGTCCATTTGCTTTGAAGATGTTACCTAGCTGGATAATGAAACATCTGTACAAAAGCAACCAAGTTCAGAGAGCACCAAGGATTCCACAACTGTCCATTTCTTCAGACCTCTGACAAGACGATTGGCCACTTCCTCTGCAACTAGGTGGAAGGCTGCAGATGAAGAAGGATAGAAGCTAACAGAAAGCGAAGCAGTGAGCCCTCAGCAATTATCCAACTTAAAAAAAAAATCACACCCACATCTTCTGCATTGCACCAGATATCTCTGCCTTCAATTCCAACCCAATCTCAAATTTCTGAGTGGCAGATGCCATCTCATTTTAGAAGGATTTTTACTTTTAAAGAAACACTATCAGGCATCAGAAGGAATCAAAGCTGAATTCATAAGCACTGAGTAAGCTCCTCAGCCATACTGCTGGATCTGATAGAAACCAATGGCAAATGAAAAATCTATATTTTCCTACGACTTGAAATAAATTATGCAGAGGCCTTCTTTCTAAGATGAGTATCAATGGCAAAGTTTGCTTCGTTGAACAGGTTCTTATCTTTCCACTGTGAGCTGAAAATATTTAAGGGCTGTCCCATTTTTAATAGATGTTTGCTTACATGTAAAAACAATATTTACTGTACATGTAAAAACTTTTTAAAAAGCCCAAAGAAGAACTAAGAAATACTGGCTCAACAAGCACAGCAGAAATGTCAAACACTCACCCAAACAGGATTGCTATAAAGGAAATAACAGGTGGCTGGGAGATACAGTAATGCATGGACCACCTTGAATTTTTTGGAGGGAAGACAGAACATAGGAAACTTATAAGAAAGCATTTGAGCCTCCCATTACACTCCATTTTCATGTGTATGTGTCACAAGAAACAACAATTGCTATGTTTAAACCAGGACTTTTGAACCAGTTGCTGTAGGGCAGTGAAAGAATACCTCACCAGAGGTATTTCCTAATCTTCCTTCTGCTTATAAATGAAGGTTTGTAAAAAAATACATTTTTGGACTTGCTTTACATTGGGTAATCAGATTTTGTTGTTGTTGTTGTTATTTTCAGGTGGCCTGCTGTTCTGTATTTCCTCATGTTTTTCCAATATGTTTTTGTTTATTATAAACTACCTGGAGCCATCAGAGTGACTAAGCAAAAGGTAAACAATGTTGTATGCAAATTAAGAGAATGGGAAAGGAAATATTACAAATTTCACTTTATTTCTGTCTTGCGCACACAAACACAACAAATCAGAAAAGGAATTTTTAGCATTGCTAACAAGAGAGATATTTTTCCATTAAGCTGACAAAAGGAGAATAGTTGCCTAGATGTTACTCAAGCAGAATCCCCAACAGCCTCAACAAGTATGACCAGTTGTGAGGTATCCTTATTCAAAGCAGAATTGGGCTTAATATTTCTAAAGTCAACACCAATGGCCTAGCTAGTCATTCTTTTACAGCTCTGCGAATAGCTGTAATAGGTTTTTATTTTAAAAGATTCCCATTCTATTTGACTCCAACTGTGGTAAACTGATAACAGTTTTGGGAAACAGATAAAAATTGTGGTGTAAGTCCTAAAACAGGTCTACTGCATTAAAAAAAATCATCCTGACAAAATGAATACATACTTCTCCCTCATGTGGGAGTCATGTGAGCCCAACCACTTTGCTAGTCAAAGCCACAAAACGTTAAATGTACCTCTAAAAAGCCGCCAACCACTGTCCTAATCCTAAACAACACCCTAATTCCAGGGCTCAATTTATCTTTCTCAATCAGCACTTCTACCCTTCATAACCTAGAGAGATATAATTCTCACCTCCACATTTCATCTCTAACATCTATCATCTGTCTAGCCCAGTGTTTCTTAAACTTTTTGCTCTTGGGGCCTCTTCCTACTTTTAAAAGATATAAAAAGGTTTTGTTTCTATTTATCAACTTGCTACCTTAAAAAATTAAAACTGAGCATTCATAGAATATTTATTTATTGAATCACGTAAAATAACAATATTAAACCAATTAGATACTAACATAAAATGTTTTTCATAGAAAAAAAATTAACTAATAAAAATAATAAAGATTTTAACTCTTTGCAAATACCTTCAATATCTGCCAAATAATTTTGACTTCACAAACCCCTGAAAGTCTTGTGGGATCCCAGGAGTCCTCAGCCACATTTTTAAACAACAAGCAATTTTCTAACCAGTGGTGGTGGTGCAGATCCATCTGGGATTGAAGGAACGCCCTGAAATTGTTGTGTTGCTATAAAACTCACAGATGAGAAACACTTTTTAGGTCACACAGAATGATCATTCTGAGCCTCAGGATTCTCTCTCCTGAGTTTAAAACCAGTAAATATGTTTGTGTTCCAGAAATGTTCTGAGAAAGCTAGTCAATATTGTTTTTAAGTTTTAAAAATAGGGAAGTTCTCAGCAAAAATATTCTGGCTGCCAGAGAAAGTTAACTCAAAGGAAATGGCTGGAGATTACGGTTTGAACATTTGCTGTATTTTTCCCTAGTTTTTATTCTTGTATCAAACTAAATGTACCTCACAAATTACCATTTATGTATTCATGTAAATACATTCATGTATTTCACTTGTTATTCATGTTCCTCACTTGGAGGAAAAAGATTCTGATTGCAACATTTTATCATTTTCTCTAATATCTCCTATTTATGTATTACTAAAACTCTATTTGTAACCTTCAGTTAGGTGGAACAGTGTAACATCAGTCCAAATTTTTTGAATTAGTTACCTCAAATGGGCTAACTTAAAGAATGCATCCAAAGTTTGGGTCTTATTAGTCCCATAGAATTGAAATTTGACAAAGTTGTGACCACTGCAATGCCCCATTGCCATGGTCAGTCCCAGTGACAATTATCATTTTCAACACTTTCTGCAAGGTTTCCACATGGAAAATCAATGGGGAAGCCAGCAGGAAGTCATAAGTCACTTTCATTCCCACTGCTTTTTTGTCTACCCATGGCCATTCTGTTTGCCTATCTAGGTAAGGAAATATCTGTGAAATGATGATCCAACACGTCAAAGGCTGTCTAGTGCTTTTTAAAGACCTACTGTTGCTCTTGAAGTTCTTTTTAATAGTCTTTTTATGCTAGGTTAAAATGGAACCTCTCCTCCTTTGGATTGCAATAATATTATCTTTCTGGTAGGAAATTTCATTATACACTGAGGACTTTAGTGTAAACATGAAGAGTATGGATTTTCCACTGGTTTAAAAATAAATCCATCTGACTTCACATAGAAAAGGGACAAAGCTGAGACACTTAACCAAGAGAAGAAACCTGAATCAATGATTCACATGAAACTTCAGTGCAACTGTGTAAATTTTTGGTCTTATTCAGTTCCCAACAATTATCAATGGGTAATTTAGTTATACTGACTAGAACTGTGAATTACTCGATTTTTCCATTAATGGATTTTATATGTGGGGTAGCAAAAAAGATGGACTCTGAGAATTACAAATGAAAAAGGGTGGTTTCTGATTCCCTGCTCAGTTCTGTGTTTGAGATAGACCAGCATGGTTCTAGGAATCTCTTGGAGTAACCTTCCGCAACTACATGATTTCTAGATATTTTTGGCTCAATCTTTCATCACAGAGCTCCTTCTTTGGATATGCTTACTGAAGACAGTGAGATTTGTAGTGTAATACATGCCGAAGACCTGGCTAAGCAGAGCTTTCTCAGAGTCTTCCTTCACAATCTGCAATAGTTTTTTCAATGAATTTTGTTGTTCCATAAAATAGTTTTAACCTCTTATGATTTTGCATGGATCTATTTTTTTTTTTTGTAACTTCATAAAAGTTTTATTTCAAAAATAAAATGTTTTATATACAGTGTTATGACTATTCTTTCAAATAGTGGCACCTTGGTACTCAACTGTTTTTAACACTCATCAAATTTGGTACTCAACGGATTTTGACATGAAAATTTTGTCCCGTACTCGTTTGTTATTCAACGTGCATGCTAGAACTTGTTGGTGTCGGCTGCCTTGTGATTCACTACATTATTCCTTATGGGAAAAAACTGACTGGTACTCATTGTTTTTGGTACTCATCATGCCTCCCAGAACCAATTAATGAGGTATCACTGTACTGAAAGATACACACACACACTTCTAATTTGTTGGTGAGATTGTTAGAATGCAGTATTGCAGGTTGACTCTGCCCACAGTCTATCATGACAACCTGAAGAGTTCAATCCTGACCGGCTCAAGGTTGACTCAGCCTTCTATCCCAGTAAAATGAGGACCCAGATTGTTGGGGCCAATATGCTGACTCTGTAAACTGCTTAGAGTGGGGTGTAAAGCACTATGAAGCAGTATATAAGTCTAAGAGCTATTGCTATTTTGTTTTTGTTCCAGGATATTGTAATGAACTCAATAATAAAAAGAGAACATTAAGGTCTCTGTTTAGTGTTTAGTGTTGCTTATTACATGCAGAGGATTTTGAAGTCTTGACATTCTGTAATACTAGAAGGGACTGCTGCCTGTTCATCACAGGAATGACAATCCCTTTGAGCCATTTTGACTCCTTATGTATATTTCTCATGGTTTTTAATTCTACATAGACCACCTGAACCCCACAATGAGAGTCAGACAGAGAAGTAGCCTCCCCAAATTAGACTGTAAGTAGAATCTTCAAATGCTGACTGATGAAAAACTGAGAGTCACACTGCTGGAGAAAACAGGATTTCAGGAACACTGTGGATTAATTTCAGGATATGACATTGAGACTGAAACCTCATTCAGGGCAAGCTTCTCCAGCCAGGATGAAAAGAAATGTCACAAGAAGTTACAATAAACCCACTGTCTAGTTTTTATTTATTTATGGCATCTAGCTCAAACCTGAAAGCAGACATTTTAAAATCATGAAATATTGAGAAAACAGAAAAAGGAACAGATTAAAAAAAAGGGTCTCATATTCATCAGCACACTGCACATACTTTCTGACATCTCTTACACTGAATTGATCAATTGCTACCTGATTCTTTTCAGAACAGACACATCTCCAAATATATAAGCCATCCAAAGTAGTTAGAGAAACTTTAATCAACTGTAATGGTGAAGACTCATTACTCCAAAGAAAAAAAAAACAGGATCTTTTTAAGGCAACATAAAAAGAAGCCAGATGGAACAGCAGTTAGTAGGAGCAAATACAACATCTTGTGTTAACCAGAGATCCCCACACTGCAGAAGTACTTGCACATGAAGATTGTGTATGTCATATGGCTTTTTTTAAATGTGCTTTTCTTTTTTTAAAGGAAAGACAAAATATCCCAATTTCCAAGACTTGCATATTTGAAAATATCACTTCCATTCCTCTTGTCCAAAGCACTGCAGTACTGTTTCTCCTACCGTATCTTGAATTAAGCCGCAATGCAAAAACTCAATACAGAAAAAAAGCAAGTTTGATTTTTCAGCAAGGGTATTATTTATTCACCTACTCAAGGGACATAAGTGGCATACTCAGGTGTATCTTTTGCCACAATCATATTGGGGGATGTGTATATTTACACCCTGCTAACTTCTCTTTCTAAAAGCTAAAGTGTAAGTCCTTCAAGATAGACCAGATCAAGGAATAAATACAAGAATTATTAGAATTTTACTTTAGTGTTAAAAGGTATAACAGAATCTCGAAAGCCTGTTGATATTCTCCCTCTCTGCCCTGCCCCCCACACTCATATAGCAAAAAGAATTCAGGCATGGCAATTTTGAGTTTCTTTCTCACTCACTTCCCCTTTACTGGCTAAGCCAGTGTTTACTTAATAGTTGTGGAATATTTTCTCCTTCTCCCTGCTAGGAAATAGCTGTTCGCTTTTTTAAAAAATGTTTACTATGTTGCCTCTACTCAGTGGTATTTCCAGGCAGTTTTCTTATGGAGCTGTTTTATGGTTAGTACTAATAGAACAGCAATTCTGAAACAGTGATTTATGGATCATCAATGGCACATGAAGGCCCACCATGTAGTCTACCAGTCTTGCCACAGTGATTAGTCAACTGGTCACACAAGAAGCACATTTACTCCTTCCCATCTTCTGCATTCAGTGGCAGTCAGCTGCTTCATGAAAATGGATCAATAGTCAAAACCTGTTTCATTGAAGCAACAATGCTGGCAGAAAAGTGAGAATAAAATTCAGAACACTGGCAAAAGTAAACAAGTCTCAAGTACAGTTACTATGAATCTATATGTAATGTGACAAGTGGAACTATGTTCTCACATGAACAACCGAAGAAGAAAAAGCTAACAGAAAATACAATACAGTAATGAAGAAAAAAACCATTTTCATTGAGTGAAAGAACCCTTGACTCCTAGCTGTTTGGGTTTAATATAAATTTTCATGTCATTAAAGACAAAAATGTAAGATTTTTTAAAAATTCTAATTGGGTGGTTCCTGCATTTTCTGAACATTTAGTAATCCATGATTGCCTAGAATTTAAGAAACACTGCAGTAAGAAGCACCCTGCAGATCCTCCAGTAAGCTTAAAACAAATTGTGAACTGTGCCTTCTTAGCTACACAACCTGGGAAGAAGAAAACATGGGCTTATATATGATAGTCATTCCCAACTCTAGGGGATAGTGCTCATCTCCATTTCAAAGCCGAAGACTCAGCATTGTCCGAAGACATCTCCGTGGTCATGTGGCCAGCATGACTAAACACCAAAGGTGCAAGGAACACTGTTACCTTCCCACCAAAGGTGGCCCCTATTTTTCTACTTGCATTTTTAATGTGCTTTCAAACTGCTAGGTTGGCAGAAGCAAGTAATGGGAGCTCACCCCATTACGCAGCACTAGGATTCGAACCGCTGAACTGCCGACCTTTTGATCGACAAGCTCATCATCTTAGCCATTGAGCCACCATATATATATATATATGCGCAATTTCATATTATCTCAGTGAGCTTAACCTGTAATGTAAAACATGTTCTCACCATTTACTCTGGACAGATCTAACTTAACAAAAGCTCTGGATCTTAAAAAAGAACTAGAAAAGGCTATTGAACAGATTTCTGCTCATGTTATTAAATTTACAATTGTGAGTATCCTTCCTTCAACCAGCACATCTAATGAAAAGCTTCCCCAGGGAGCAAGTCAACTGTGACAAGAGTGTATGAAGCAATTATGGCATCAAATGTTTTGTCACCTCCTATAATTTTTGTGCAATTGGCCCAAGTACGCATAAAAGAAACTACAACACAGAAGCTTTATCGTAATGTGTTTTATGGAATGTTCATAGTAATGGTTTCTACTCTGTATTACACAAACAGCTGCCATTATGATGAGGACTGCACAAAATTGCCAGGTCTCTCTCCCAAATTTAATGGCCCTTTTTGCATCTCTCCACTACACCCATTACAGCAAATTCCCAGAAATTCCAGGTAGCTTAAGGATACGTAGGAAATCCCAACAGATCTGGAGCTCTCCAGGTTCATCAAAGCTGCCAGTATGCACAAAGAGAATGGCGCATGTGTATTAAAGGGAGGACAGAACACACCACATTATCTACACCTCCAGCTGCAAACAAGCAATCTTTTCCTTTTCGTTCTTCCCAGGGCTGCCATCCCACACAAAGTTACCAGGGGTACCAGAATGAACCCAGGAAAACTTATTCCTGAATTTTAAAAACTGAGAAGTGCTGTTAAGCATCCAACAAGGAAGCAACCATCTTTCCTGTATGAATAAGCACACCATTAAAAAAAAAAAGGGATATGAATAAAAAGAATCCTGATTGCCAATTTCTCTATTTCTCTCCCCCCCCCACCTTTCTATTTCTTAAAGAGAACATGAATACAGGAAAGAAGCCATCACAATTAATTTCCCCACGAATGAGTTATCTTCACTTTCTCCAGCACATAATAGAAGCCAGCGTGAAGCTGGAGAAGCAATCCACAGATGCTCACCTCCTGGGCTGGGAGCCTGAAGGCTGGCCCGCTTCCTCAATGGGGAGCCGCTCTTGGGGGGACCGACACCAGAGGACATTTTGCTCGCTCCCGATGCTCCGCAGAAGTCTTGCAACCGGTGTTGCTGCAGCCGCCGTGCTCCAAAAGAAGGCGGAGACAAGTGTCGGGTTCGCCCCCTTCTATTGATTGATGGAGGTGCGTGGGAAAGACCGAAGGAACCTACGCAGAGCCGGGATGGATCGAGGCTTCTCCTCTTGACGATCGAGGGGTCGCTCGCTCGCTCTCTACACCCCCCCCTTCCCAATTCGCCGCTTGACGTTCCTTATACCCTTAACAGGGCAATAGAGCTTTTTCATGCATTGATGGCGTGGCTCGGCGGAGCTTTCGGTGGTAGGCTTTGTAAGACCCTCCCACCTTCCACTGCTCCCTGCAGCCGAACAAGAGCATGAGACTGCATTCTCCTTAAGGGGTGGGTGGGGGGACGGACGACAAATGCTTATAACATCATAACAGCCAGTCCCCTAATTGCTTTCACTAATATTCTCCCTCCCACTTTTGCTTAGACAAGATGCTGTAAATTTGCCGGCCGAGAGGGCGCCAAAGGAGCCTCTCCCAAACCCAGGAATTCTGAATGTCATCAATCCAGGGCCAAAACGGGAGGGGTGTCCTTGCGCCCTTTGGAGCATCCGAGTGGCAGCCTTTATTATCCTCCACGGAATGATGGCTCAACATGTTAAAGAGCCTGGCTTGTTTAACCTCATCCACACCGCAGACAGAGCCATTAACCAAGTGGCTGGGGTTCCTACAACCTCCGTTCACTAGTAGGCTAGTTTAGTTGCCCTGTTGGGTGACATCCTCCCCCCCCCCACGCCTTCCCCAACCAATTCGGAGCAATTTCTTGCTCATAAATCGCGCTTAAAACACTAAAGCCACGAATCGACCCATACATAATTCGACCAAAGTTAGGGCTAGGCAAACCGGTTTAAGAAGGCGTCCCCTGATTTAAAGAAAGCGGGAAAAACGGTTCAAATTACACTTCGGTTGCTTCCATGACGTTGAAAAAAGGCGTGCATGGATCCCCCCCCCCGCACTTGCCGATGCCGTGATAATTTAGGATGTAAAAAAAAAAAAAGAAAGAAATGGTTTTTAAATGCCAAAGTTGCGCTTTGCGCCTCCATCAGCTTTTCGAAGCCTTCCTTTCAAGCGGAAGCGGCCTACTTGGTGACGCGCTAGCAGCCTGGGAGTCAGGGCCAGCGCTTGGGGGCCGGGAACAAGGCGGAAAGGGCTTCTCCGACCGAGGCCCCGTCGCCCTGCCGGGAAAGCGCCCGCGGGCGCCCTAGGCCAACATCGGACATTGGAGCGGAATTCGAAAAGGCCGGTTCTTCCCGCTCGGCCCCGGTTTCCCGGCGTCTTGGTTGGAGATTCCCCGGCGCGCAAACGCTCCGCCTACGGCAAGGGAGGCGGAGACTTTGCAAGCGGGGGTGCGAATCCAAGCTGAGCCTCCTCCCGAGGACTCCTTGGCAGAGCGGGCAGTGGGGCCGCTGCACCCCGGGGGAATAACGTGCCTTCTTAGGGAAGAAAGTTATCTTCCGGCGGGACCGAGAAGCCGGGGCAGGGGGGAAGGGAAGGGAGCTGTATCTGGGAAATGGCGCCCGGAGAGGCTGCGGCTGTTATCGCTTGCATGGACTTCCAAGTCAATATTTGTTTTCCCTCAAAACCGGGATCACAAGCGACGTTTAAAATAATGGTCGTCGCCTGCTCCTGACTCTTAAATAAAATGATTTAACGCCGGGTCTCCCGGCCTTAGTTTCAAAGAAACTTGAGCTACCAATAAAGGAGAATATTTGTACTTCAGGGGTTGACATGAAGGCTCCTTGGTGTCTCTGAGCTTTGCTTGTTTTCTTACAGACGTTTCATTACCAAACTAGGTAACATCATCAGTGTTAGCTCACAGTGAGCTACGCTAACGAGGATGGGAAGCAAAACGACCCAGAAATAAAGTCCTTTGTTAGCCGCTGGGTCCAATTTCTACACTTTAGGTCTTGCCGAACGACTTCCTAAACTTTCACCGGGTTGTTTCTAAAAGAGCACCTCCGCCGGCGTTGTTTGCGCCTCGGAAACTCCCGAGGCCGGTAGACTCCTCCCCGCTGATGGGATAGCCAAGGGGACGAGCTGAGAACTTTCCAGCCGGGGATGCGCGCAGCGTGGCTCAAAGAGAAGCAGGCTGGTGCCTCCCGAAGAGTTTTAATCGTGGGCGCCTGTAATAGCCCGAGCGGCAATTAGGAGAGATGAAACGTGAAGAAACCAGATCGAAGTAGTAGCTGCAAGGAAGGCGATTGGGCAAAGGAAAATAAGTGACGGGGGCGGAGGAGAAAAGAAAGGAGCTAGTCCGGAACTTACTTTGTTTCAAAACAGCGAAGCGTCTTCCCTACCTGAAGCCATCCTACTGCTGGCTGAGAGGTCCAGTAAGTGAAGGCCCAGCTGCTTTCGCAGCTAGCAAGGAAATCGGGCGGAGGGCAGCCCCTCCGGCGCCAGGCGAGGCTGAGCGGGTGGGTTGCACAAGCACTTCCTGGTCCAAGGGTCCACGGCTCGGCTCAGCACAGCTGGGTGGTTTTGGCTGGGAAGATGTGATCCCAGCCTGGCTGCTGGGTTGCCAGCGCTGATGGGCCCTCCTCTCTCCTCCCTGGCCGGGTCCGGAATAGCCCGCGCTGACCGCTAGGCGGAAAACAACAACAACAACAGCTGTTCCTGGAGCAAAGAGGAAGCCGGTCTTCGGCGTGGGCAGCCGGGGCTGCTTCGCGAAATTAAATCGCGGCGGTCAGGTTGGGAGTTCAGGAGTCTCCGCGTAGTGGTGGAAGCGAACCCGGGTTTGCCGTTAAGGTTGCCCGAAGCACAGCCCCATCTTGCGGCAAAAATGGAAACCTCTAGCAATGACGAAAGGAAAAACGAGCGGACATGCCGAACAACGAACAAATTCTTGAGAAATTATTTTGTGACAGAGGCTTGTAATATTTAAGGTGTGGAGAAAGAAGAGGCGGGGTCTTACAGAGCAGTCTTTTCTTTTCAATCCTAAATGCAAATCGGTGGGATAGGAATGAGAACAAGATCACTGCAATGTGTTTGAAGGCCCAGTATTTTAAGGAGGCATTATAGGAGAATGACCTTTGAGCCTATAAACTACATCACACCAGAATAACGACAAAAGTGGTCACACTTCCTCAAAGTAACCAGCTGCAATGAAATGGCACTGCAAATAAATTATTAACGGTTTAAATTAATGTTAAGATATTGCACAGCAAGTGAGAAAGAGTAGTTGATGGATCCTGATGGCAATACATTATTCATTTTATTTTTAATCATGAGGCAGCCCTCTATAAATATTGTATCAGCAGTAATTCAAAGATTGGTTGTTTACTTCTAGCCACATCAGCAATTTCCCAACTCACAGGATTGATAATCTTATCAGGATTAACCTTTGGTTTCTTTTTCATTTTTTCATTCTACAACTGCCCTGTGGAAATAGCTGAATAGTACTATATATGCAACCAAGCAAAGCTTGTGGGGACGAAGTTGGAGTAGATTGTACTTTGCAGTTATGCCCAGATCTCTTCTCATTTTAATATTAAAGAATTACAAAGCTATTTCTTTCTGGACCAGCTGCGGTTTCTGGATGGTTTTCAAAGGCAGCCCCAAGTAGAGCACATTGCAGTAGTCCACTGAGAGGTGTGATGATTAACAAAGAGCAGTGGTTCCCAGGTTCAGGAACAGGAACTACTGTGACCAGATGGAGTTTTGCAAAGGACTTCATGGCTGCAGCTGCCAACTGCTTTTCAACAGGAACCATGAGGACCCAAAAGGAACTCCAAATTGCATGCCAAGTCTGAGGAGGCATTTCCCTAAACCAAAAATGGAAACTTCCACTTTCTGGGTAAGTCCACCCCCACAAACCCACATCCACTGAGACTTGCCTGGATTAAGCTAGTTGAGGAACTCTGGGAGTTGAAGGCCACAAGTCTTAAAGTTGCCAAGGTTGGAGACCCCTGGACTAGATACAGTTCTTTGAAGTTTTAGTCTTCTTATAAGAATTTTCACCTGGATTTTTAAAAGCATCCTGACATTTAAGAAAGAAAACTTTCCTTGTCATTTAGTTTAATATCATGGAAAACTCTACTTGATAATGTTCATTGACCAGCTTTACTATGTCATATGATTTGTTTGTTTTGACGCATTATCCCTTTACACCATTCAGAAAGATGAATGCAGTTCATGATCATAAAAAGTTCTTTGACCCTGGCTTAAAAATTATGATTTGAAAATCTATAGTTTATGGATCTATAAACTCAGCCATTATATCCAATTGATATAAAATTCAGAGAAGCAGCACAACTCAAAAGTAGTAACTTTGACAAGCCAAAAGTTAGCCATGGTAGTGATTAATCATGGACTCCTTCAGCTTGTGAATTCTGGAGGGGGAGTACTCAAACTCTCTTCTTCCAGCATTGTGCTTTGCCTGCTGATAAGTTCTTTAAATAGGAAGGCTTAGAAACATCCAGGAGACCACATTAAGATCAGAGAGGATTGTGGGGGAGAAGAAGCTGAGTAATGCAGATGCTGGCTGACAGCTGAAGAGCTATCCTGGCAAAAATTAAATAGGCAGTGCTAATAGCTATTGAAGATCAAATATTGAATTGTTGGTTTATATTCAAAATAAAGGCTGGCTTATAAACCTTAAATGGACCAAGCAATTTCCACCAATTAATAGAGTTCTGCTTTTATATTATATACAGGGACAAGATTCACTGAAGCAATTGAGGGCATGCCCTGGATAAAAGTGCTGAAGAGGACACCCAACTAAATGACTCTATAGCTGGGATAAGAAGATCAAAGGTTTACCTGCCAAAGAATTAAACAGCCTGTCACCTATTATCTCTTCAACCTGAGAGTGGATGGTACACTGCCAATGACCTATATAAGCTCTTTTCTTAGATCTAGAGTGGTAAATATGAGCAAAACCAAAAAAATGAGTACCCTAGAGACTCAGGATACAAATAACAGGCTGTGCTCATATATGTTAGTAATGCATTCAAATTAAATCATATGTAAATATACGTCATACTGTGTTAAAAATTGCTTAGAAAGTTTTTGAGACATTTGAAACAAGTCCAGAAAAAATGTGATATTTTTACTTTAGACTGTGCTAGCCTATCAGTTGGGAGGTGGGAAATTGTTCACTAGCAATTTTGAAGCAAAAGAAGCAAAATAACTAGTAATGTTGAAGGTAAAAAGTAAACCTGCTTGTTTACTTTGATAAAGTTTGGCTGGTATTCCAACTGCTTACTTTTGTCTTACAAGGTTGAATAAAAAGAGAAAACACTGTAGTCTTGTCCTATCAGATCCTGACTTCCTGCTTATGTGTCCCTGATGACAATATTCATATATATCGGAATTTTTTCTAATAGTAAGGTTGGAAGGTTGTTCTGAAATGAGGAAAGTATAGAATGGTAATTATTTTTATTACATTTATATCTTAGGAGGTCACAATCAGGACATTTCCATGATTTCTGGACAGTTTTCTTAGCAGCAGTATAGAAGGGGCTTATCTCAGCCTCCTAGATTTTTTTATTTCCCAATTTTGCCTATGGTGCTAATATTTACTAGTAATCTTTAAGCATTAACAGGATGTGACCTTGCTTAGCACCCTAAGAGGCTGCCACCTGCTGTAGGCATGCTAAAGATACTTGTAGCTTATCAATAAATGTTCCATTGATCATCAATACTGTGCAGCAACTAAAATTCTTCAGTTGAAACTGAGCTCTATTGAAGACTTTATAGTTGTGTTCAAACTCCCTGTTCTAATTCTGAAAATCCCTATTAATTTCCATCCAAGTACTAACCAGGCCTGAGCTATTTACTTCCAAGACTTGACAAGGTGCTGCCACTCACTGAAGCAAAGAAATAATACTGACATAATTAAAGAAAGTGACAAAATAAGAGTTGCTATCAGCAAGGTGGAAGAGAAAACTCCAACATTCGATTGGCCCAGTCCTGAGAAATACCAGAAGGAACAACATAGTCTGAAAAGGGAGTTTCTTGCAAAAATGCATTACCCAGTCTGTATGGATGCATCTCAGGAGTCTTAAGCAGGTATCTTCTCTCAACCACCTAAAATATATAAATTAGATGTAACAAGGAAAGGAAATCTTCTAAACAACATAGCATTCAATGGGCAAACATTGTCAGTTGAATAGACTATAACACAAATAAATAACTTTTCCACTCTCTGCTGTACATTTAATCAAGAGGAAAAAGTATTTGGAATGTGCTGTGCTTGAAAAGAAGATTCACAACCCAATTCCAGACATTCCAAGACTAAAGTGACAGATAAGGAGAAGTAACATCTGCTGATGCATTCTTATCCTTCAATCTGAAAAAGAATTGCTCAAGTCTGGTGTATTACTCTGGATCCAATTAATGAGTCCAAATGATTCATGCACACTTGGGAAGGATTGTAGAAGCTGATCATGTTAGGTCATCAAAAATCATGTTCTGTGTTATAATCATTGCTTACAAGGTATGATTACCAGTTTTATATACGTAGATTCTGGGATGGCCACTCATTGTTGATCCTGGAGATAATAACAGCCTGGTCCTGGTCACTCCAGAACCAGCCATTTCTCCCCCAATGATAGGATTTAGATTGACTTTCAAGTGAGCTTTCACTTACTTGATTAGGCCTAAACTGCCTTGATCAGTGAGCTTTCACTTATTTGATCAGGCCTAAACTGCCTGATCAAGATCACTACTGGATATTCCTGTCCAGATAATTCCCACACACTGCACTAGGAAACTATGGATACCCTTTGTTTGGGCAATTATAGGGCATTTTTGCATCATTACTATTTTCATTACCCCAAACTTCAGAAGTAATTGAAATGTAATCAACCTTGCTTAACATTGCTAACCTGTAATTCTAAGAAAATGTAATTTCTTTTGAAAGAAAATTACCATCTTGTTTCAAGCTACTGCAGATTTGAAAATTCCTTGAATCCACTATGTGCAACAGGGAAAGAAAAAAAAATCTAGTAGCTGAGCATTGTATTCCAGTCATTCGATTCCCTTAATTTCATCCCTATCTCTTTTGTCCCTGACAAGATTTGAAGTTGGGAAAAGAGGAAAAAGGGTGTAACTAGAGTCTTAACCATCACAAAACAGAACAGCATCATGATTTTAAGCTTCGGTAGCTGCAACTGAGCCAGATATAACCCAGCTCCAATATAGCTGATATTATGGTGATTTACTTTGAACTATGGTGCTGGAGAAGACTCCTGTGAGTCCCTTGGACTGCAAGGCGATCAAACCGGTCAGTCCTAGAGGAGATCAACCCTGACTGCTCTTTAGAAGGCCAGATCCTGAAGATGAAACTCAAATACTTTGGCCACCTAATGAGAAGGAAGGACTTGCTGGGAAAGATGGAGAGCAAAAGAAGAAGGGGACGACAGAGAATGAGGTGGCTGGATGGAGTCACGGAAGCAGTAGGCGTGAGATTAAATGGACACCAGAGGATGGTAGAGGACAGGAAGGCCTGGAGGAACATTGTCCATGGGGTCGCGATGGGTTGGACATGACTTCACAGCTAACAATAACAATGGTGATTTGGTCTGAAGCTTTCTTCAGAATTCTTCACCAGAATTCTTTTATAGAAGAGCTGTCAAATTGAAGCATTTGGTTACACTGACCTGTTTCTCAGACAAAATACATCAATATTCTGCATTTGGCATAGAATATTTTTGACTTCCAGAAGGAATTACCAAACATGACTACCATGGATGTTATGAAACTGAGGCATTGGATCCATATGGAAAATTTCTTCAAATTTTGGAAGAAATTGTTTGGAAGTACACTTATTTTTTTAAAATGTGGCACTGCCACAGCTGCATGAAGGTATGATTATACTCAACATTGGTTTATTAGCGTCTAGCCCTAAAGTCTCTTGAGATACATTGATTATTATCTTTATCATAGCTCTAGAGCTATGGACAAGAAAAGACAGTTCAGTTTCCCCATCAGAATTTCAATCTTTCTAATCTGAGCCGAAATCAAGCTATACAAAATATTCAAATATTCAATCTATATCATGATATGCCTTTATGTTTCTCTCTCTTCCTCCAGAATTAACTACTAGTCAGAGCTGACGACCCCAAACTCCATGATATGAAGAAATCCCATAAGAGGTATTCTTTCATAATGTTCTTTACTAAGATTTATATGAAACCAGGCAGGCTGCAAACTGCTGAATTAATTATGTTTGGAAGAGTTAGTGGTAAAAGGAAACCAGGCCATCAAATAACATGGTGGCTGGATACTATCAAAGCTGACACTAGCCAAAGCATTAAAAAAAACCTAAAATAGGGCAAGTTTGGAAGATGGGGAGTAACTTGTCCCATAGAATCACCAAGAGTCAGACATGACTGAATGGATAACATCATCACGAAGATAGTAAGAATATGCTACGTTTCAGCTTCCTTTAACTAAAATAAGTAAGAATTTCTCACTCTGCCAGGAAAATATCCTCCTAAAATATTCTCACAGAAATAGAATGGCTAGGGAAATTATAGAATATGCAGTACTGTTATTAACCTATCAATGATTCAAATGAAAGAAAATATTAAATTTCCCTCAAGTTCAACTTAACTCTTGGTTAAACATAAGTAGATATGATTGCCCTTGTTTTATTCCAGAATGTGTTTTCAACTTATTGGTCTGACATAAAGTCTGATATTTCCTGTTATTCTCCCACTTAGCTACCAGTAGCTAATTTTGTCTCTGCTTGATCTTTTTTTGATAGACCAGCCAACCTTGAGTTACAACATAGTTGACAAACCTTTCAGAAAAGGTTTGCACCAACGCCATGTCACAGGCAATTCAGTACGGAATTTGTGTTCAAAACATGCTTGTTCTTAAAAATGCTTGTGATTTTTACTGTGTAAGTTAAATATTTTTTACTTTTTACATTTATAGACCACCCTTAACCAATTGCAACTTCCAATGAGTCTTCTGGGGGTTATATTTCAAAGGTAAAGTATTTATGGGATCTCTTATTTTTCACATCTCTCTGTTCTTTTATATGTGATATTGTTGTTGCTCCAAATTGTTCCCCATTCACATCCCAGCCTCAATTCTGTCCTTAGTCCATGATGGGAGCGTTACCAAAATCAGAAGCTGCTACGGAAGCTCCGTAGGCTGTCAAGTTTCATTGTAAGGATTAAAAATATATTCTGGGCAATTGCTTTGCAAAATCACTTTAATCCTTGGCCAGAGAATGGAGTATTTTTAGAAAGCTGAGCATAGGGAATGTCAGATACTCTTGTAGCCCTTTTGAAAACATGACGACATGATACCTCCATAGTGAAAGAAGAAGCCACAGAATCCCATATTGATTTATTTATAGTAACTGGGACATTCATCTATTATTTTTTTAAAATAGGGAAACATTGGTTGCTCAGGAAGGGACTGGGTGGAAGAGAATTTTGGACACAACTAACAGTGCTTGAAAATGTATCACAGAAGTAGCCTTATTTGGAAAGCCTTGTTCTGTAAACCACCACACAGATTTCCAAGCAATGCTATTCTAGATCCTTCACCTGACAACATTACTCAATCTTTAATCCGGTGTTTTTGCATTTGTAGGTAGGGAAGAGTTTTGCAGAGATAAGTCACCTCTATTTTTTCCAACAGAGAATACTATATTACTTACACAACAACACAAACAGTTCAGTTATGAATCTGACCACCACTCGTTCTGCTTTCTGTCTGATTATTAGTTCATACCATGTATTTCATAACTTAACACATACTTCCATTTCAAATTTTCTGCCTTCTTCCTCTCTTTAGCAACCTGATGAAGTAAATTGTTGTTTGCATTTTAAAGACTTTGATATTGAAGTATTAATACTCACAAACCTATTTTGTGGTTTGTAGTTGAAACAGACTCTGAATCAAGTTATCTCAGATTGCCACAGTGGGATTAGAGCTGCCTTGAGTGCTGAGAAATTGAATCATTTATTAACTGGTTTAGCCTTTTATAGTAGCAGCCGTGATCCTCTGATAAATTCTACATAGTTTATGTTTGTTTAAATTAGGTAAATTAATCTACATTACACAAAAAAACTTCTTCTGAATGCAGATCATGTACATAAGTCTGCCTTAATATCCGCCTGGATATCCCATTCCTCCATTATCCAGCAATGTAGAAATCTTGCTGACAAGTGCCAGCAGCTCCATCCAACAACAAACTCAGCTACTGCTTGCTTTGCCAAGTGTCAGGGCAGTGATCAGGTGCCCAGCAATTGGTTCTTTTGGCTCCAGAGGCAATGAGCACACCAGCGAATAAAGAAACTTTATTATTAATTCAAGCAAACAGATTTAAAAGCATCATGTAAAAGGCATACATACCAAGCAAGGCAATACTCAAATCTCTTACAAGCTGCCAAGAGCTCCTTAATAAAGACAGCAGAGATACCTTAAGGGCGGCCAATTTCCATAGTACCCAAAGCTGGGTTTTGTGCAGAAGCTTCCGACAAACAACAACAAGTTTTTTTATCGAAACCTGGCATCATGACTTCATGGCCCTGCTATGGTCATGAGACTATATAACCTGATCTTGACCAGATGACACATGACTCTGAGGATGGGAACCGAAAGTCTGAGATTTTTCATAGACTACAGCTATCTGACCCCCAACGTCTACCCCTTTCTCTTTTATTCAGTAAACAAAAGTAAAAAACCAATAGGTCCATTCAGAATGAGTTCTAAACTCCTAGACTTTTCTTAATAGGAAGAAGAAGGAGGAAGGGAGAATAGGAAAGAGAAATCAAAATATGTCAATAGCTCCTCGGAATAAACAATGGTCTTCCACATTTCTACCACACTGTTTTCTCATCCAGTGCTGATGTAGAAGGTGTAGCAGCCGCATTAAGTAATGTGGCACAGGATTACATTCATCCATCTTTGCTCTGTCTTTTGAACCAGCAGCAAGAGTGGCATTTGTCCCTGTCCATCAATTCACTACTTCCCTTGGTTTGAACATATTTAGAGGACACCAAGATGGTAAAAACAAAACAAAACATGGGCATCAAATTCAAGAATGGCCTTATGAAATGTCACAACCAGTGGTGGGATTCAGCCAGTTCGCACTGGTTCGAGAGAACCGTTTGTTAATTCTTTGTGGAGTTCTGCGAACCGGCTGAATAGTCAAGGCTGCCTGCCTGCCTAACAATTCCAGTAGCTCACACACACCTCAGATATTCCTGCTCGTTTGTAATTAACCAAAGGAAGGGAAAAGAAAAAAAAGAAATAACCACACAGCCATTTCCTCAGCAGAAAAATTCTAGCCCCTTTAAAACTAGGGGGGGGAATAAAGTGAAAGAGAGGGGGGGTTTCTTCTCTCTCCCTTCAGTTAATAGCTCTGGGCAGACAACCAAGAACCATTTAACAGGCAAATACTTAGTTGCAATAACTAAACCGCAGGAATGCAGTCAGCATAGAAACAATACAAACTTACATACAGATTAACAGAGTTGGAAGGGACCTTGTAGGTCATCTAGTCTAACCCCCTGCCCAAGCAGGAAACCCTACACTATTTCTAATAAATGGCAGTCCAATCTCTTCGTGAAAGCCTCCAGTGATGAAGCTCCCACAACTTTCAAAGGCAAGCTGTTCCATTGGTTGATTGTTCTCACTGTCAGAAAATTTCTCCTTATTTCCATGTTGAATCTCTCCTTGTTCTTGATGGGATTAGGCCAGGGAAGGAGTTTTAAAAATGTTAATACAGAGCAGGAGTTTCTTGTCAGAGTTCTTATGTCTTTTTAAATACACGTTATAATTAGCATAATTGGTTTTATTAATTTGGAATAGGATTGCAGTGCTGTTTCTATGTTTATGTATCTCGATCCTGCATTTTCAGAATTTAAGAGAGAGCTTACAGTAATTAGACTGTAAACATTTCAAATTATTTTGTAACTGTGTTGCTTGTGTGTGATGGAGCACCCACAACTTCTGAAGGCAAGCTATTCCATTGGTTGATTGGTCTCCCCCTTGGGAAATTTTTTCATAGTCCTAGGTTGCTTCTCTCTTTGGTTAGTTTCCATCCATTGTTTCTTGTCATGCCTTTTGGTGCTTTGGAAAATAGATTGACCCCCTCACAGAAATCATTGGAACAACTTGTCTCCAGAAGTTGTAAATGCTCCAACACTGGAAGTTTTAAAGAAGACATTGGATAACCATTTGTCTGAAGTGGTGTATGGTTTCCTGCATAAGCAGAAGGTCCCTTCCAACTCTGTTATTCTATTCCATTCCATTCCATTCTATTCTAAATATTGGAATGGTGCTATTTTATTGTGCTATTTTATTGCGAGTTGGACTAAGGAGAAATTCCCTAAGGGTGAGACCAATCAAGTTGGCCAAGCCCACCCAGTCACATGACCACCCAGCCGGTCATTAGGGCAGAGAACCGGTTGTTACATTATTTGAATCCCATCACTGGTCAGAACAGATAGTCTTAAGGAAGGGAGGGGGGTGGGAAATTAGGCCCACTGCTCTTCGAAGTATGAACATTCCAGCACAGCAGGGATTTTTACATTGCCAGGAAAGCATTTTAAATAGTGCAGCAAAAAATTAAAAAAAAGATTTACAAAGGGATGTTGGGAATGTCACAAACATTGCCCAGTATATTTAAACAATTTAACCCTCCACATGGAAAGGCAACAATGCTGGAAGTGCTGCATTTTCCCATACAACTGCAGTATGTACTCAGAATACAGTTGTGTAGCAAAAGTACAATTTGAGGAAAGCCATATTAAAGGACCATAAGAAAGCCACAATTACTGTGCAAAATATTGTTTGTGCAAAAGAGCTTGAGAAACTCTTTTCTTTCTTGTTCCCATTGATTGGTTGATTGCTTAGGTGCCATGAAGACGATGTCAACTCTTAGCAACCATATAGATTTTCTCCATGACAATCTATCCTTAACCGGTCATTCAGGTTTTCCAACAGTGCATTTAATCACCACTGTAACTGAGTCCATCCATCCTGCTGCTAGTCATCTACTTTCCCAGCATTAGAAACTTCTCCAGAGAACTCAGTCTTGATCTTGAAGAAAGCTTATCATGTGGTTGCTAAGAGTTGACACGGAGTTAATGAAGCAAAATCTTCTTTCATTTGTCATCATTATGACCTACATGTCAAAATTCAAATAACAAAAGTTGTGCACATCATTCCAGTTGCAAATCTGGGAACTGTGTGTGTGTGTGTGTGTGTGTGTGTGTGTGTGTGTGTGTGTTCATATACAAATTTGGATGGGAAGAATTTCTTATCCATTCCTGATCGGAACAACGCTGCATATGCTAACCACTATCCCATGTAAAAGGAAGATTCTTCCTATGGAAGATGTGAAGCAAAACTGCAGGTGTGGTTATTCTTATCCTTGCAACAATCAGAGGCACAGCATTTGCAGAGCTTCAGACTTTATCTCCAAGTGCTTCACAAGCAAACATATTTTTTTCCTTCTCAGGAAAATCCTGATGCTGTTGCCTCATCTGCTCTCGCTCCGTGACCTTTCTGAGTGCCACGAGGCAGCAATTCCCAACTTTGGTTGTGTTTACCCTGCACAATACCATAGTATGATAATCAGTAGTTGATTGAATAAACAGTAACTGGTGGGGTTCATACCATATGAAACAACACAAACAAACCACATTATTGCTTACTGTGTGGTATGAAACCAACTTTTGGCTATTTTTGTTGTCCTTTGAAAAAAGCTTAAATTATCATTTCCATTGTTTAGGAAGGCTGCTTGGAACTAATTTTATCAAGGCTTAGTTATGGGAGAGGCTCAGCAGAGGGTAGCATTTGGCTTAGTCAGACCTGGTTAGTGTCTGAATCAGAGACCACCAGAGAATTCCAAGGACATTGGCTAGCTGGAAAGTTTTAAAAGAATCTCAAAAAAAAAAAACACCAAAAAACCAAAAAACCAGGACCAACCAGTCCTGTATTATTATTGCCTAAGGAATCGCAGATATGTGCTGATATGATCACTGGGAATCAAGCTTGCCTTGAGGGCATCTTAATCATTTCTTTAGTCATGGAACAAAGAAGTTAAGAATAAAGTAGGAGCTATGGCTGTGTGTATTCTGCCCTATGTAGGACAGTAAAGAAATATCAGTCCAGTCAAACTTTCAGCACGTCAAGAAATTGAACCAGAGTTTCCATAGAAATGGAATTGAAGTCCACAAGTCTTAAAGTTGCCAAGGTTGGAGACCCCTGCTCTGATCCAGAGAACCACTGATCCCTCTAGAACTGCACCTCCCCCTCCATTGAAGAATTTGTCATGCCAAAATGTAAGGATTGGTTTGAGGGTGGGAGGATTTGCTGAACAAAGATAACACTTTAAAGAGCTTAAGTGGCAGGATGGAGAGAAATGCAATAAGCCAGTGCAATTCTTCTTGCCAGCCTTTAAGGATTAAACTCACATATTGCACATCTTTTGAATTATTTTGTTTCTCATAGGGAAGAATGTTGCAAGGAAGAAATCAGGGAAAATATGTTCCTTTCAGGAAGGGGGGAATTCCACCCTTTATCCCAGCCTACACAGCCAGCACTGGAACACTGAAATGCAAGACAGATTCATCCCTATTCAAAGTCCAATGTTTCTAGGGTCATATTCTAGGTCATATTCCATTCCTATGCAAAGGACAAAGCAAACAAAAACACAAAGCCCTCATCCTTACATCACTGTCTATCACTTCTGTGTTCATCTCAGAATCTTTGGGTAAGGTCACTTTTTTTCACCCACGTCAGGATGACAAACTGGGACCTTGAGCCAGTCTGTTGA